>NC_092461.1:19537066-19852959 GCF_047495875.1 Pithys albifrons albifrons
AGCTGGTATCATCTTAAAAATTAAAAGAAAGAGCAAAATGTAAGCCAGGTAAAACAAGATTATTATTTTGCAATAGTTTTTCCAGCTGATAAGAATAAAATCTCTTTCCTGTTAGGCTTTCAAGCATCTCCAAAATAAATCTTCCCATTTCTACTCTTACTTGTCTGACAAATGTGTTTACTCTGTGCATGTGTGTGTGGTAAATGAGAGTTTCTGATGACACATTTCAGCCAAGTGCTTTGTACGCCACCAAGTGCTACCCAGGTACCTCTAATTGCAGCTCCCATTTATCATTTGATAAGTTAGACTTAGCCACTGGATTTTGTGTTGATTAAGGAGCACTGCATGGAAAATTGATGTCTATAGCAGGACTGGTTGGTATTTCACTTTGTTTTGCAAATACTCATTTGTTTATAGGTTGTAATTTTTTCCATTTTATCAATTATTCACCTTTCTCCATTAATAGAAAATGGATCTTTTCTAGATTATACGTGCTTTTCTGTACTGCTAAACAAAATCAGCATAGAAGATAAAACCCACCTGCTTTATTTTCTCACAAATGTATATAAGAAACGAACCAGTCTAAAATTAGATCAATCCCAAACTCTGATTACTTTCATCAGTAAATTTCAGAACCTAGCACAACTCTCCCAAAACTCAGGCAGATTTTGCAGTGTATCTGGAAATTCAACCCTGAATTCCTATTCAGTCCAAGAGGAAAGCAGGTGCCAAAACAAAACATCTGTCTCAGAAAAGCAGAGAAGTGAGTAGCGCCCATTTAACTGTAATGAGAAAGACCATGTCTGTTGTCTGTAGCTACCTGTGTTCACAGATTCCCTTGGCTTCCAGCCTTTGCATTAATAATACTCTCTGAGATGAGCATTTGGCCACACCTTCTGGTACAGATGAACTTGTTTTCTCCATCCCGTTCCAACCCCACTGGCAGAGTCATTGGGTGTCATTTCTGTGATGAGACCTTAGATATTCTCATAACTGTTGTGTCTTGGAAGAGTAGTGCAAAATTATGCTTTAAGAAAGGGAAAAACTAGTCTAAGAAAAAGCACTCATGGTGAAACAATAGAATAGAGACCCTGAAAGCAATCATTGGGCAAAATATCCCAGCAAAAAACCCAAGAGATTCCAAGCAAACCTCTTCTGAAAACAGTGGACTCAAAATATTTTTATTTATTTTTTAACCAGGACTGTAATAGTTAAAGATATATTATAAATACCCATTCAGTTGAAGATTAAGTTATTGACTAACCATTCTGCATGTATATTGTTTTCAGAATATTTTAGCAGTTTCTGTGCTAGACTTTACTGGAATTACATCTTGGGGTGGTGGGAGCTCCAAGAACTAGGTTAGCACCAGGTAAAACTGGTTTCTGATTAGAGGGCTGTGTGATAGGGCTATCAATTTATTCTTTGAAAAGGAACCACCCAAATGGCATAAAACTGCAGTGAGGTAGCCATGCTACCAATGATCATGACAGGTAAACAGCAAAGTTTCTTTTCTGCCAGGAACACCAAGTGTCAACAGACTTGGTGGCATGTGACTGCTGAAAGGGCAGCAAAAAATGTGATTTGGGGTTATGTTTCTTGTTTGAAATGAGTGTAAATGTAAATCTAAGCCTGTTTTTATTCTTTCTGCCAACCCTGGGTGTCTTAGGTTAGAGCAGCCAGGACCAGCTTATCACTGTGTGCTTGTAATCAAAACTGTATATATGTAATTTCTAACAAACCGTTAATAATGGAACATTTTCAGCAGCTGCCCAGGGCACACCTGACACCTCAGGCTACAGGCTGGGTATTAGAGAACCTGTGAGATAGGGTCTTCACACCAGTGACTCAGGTGTGATAACTCCCCTCTGGGGAGGCATTAGCACCTTCACACTCAGCCTGAGGGGTCATGTCTACTAATGGGCCATCAAGGAGTCCAAAAGTATCCCATGACTCACTGAGCAAATCACCCACTGTGAAACTCCTGGAGCATTCCCATCTGAACCTGATCATAAATAATCTTGGGATTTGGGGACTTCTGGTATCTCTTGTTGGATCCAGAGGAGAACCAAAATGTTGACAGGACTATGACTCCCACTCTCAACTAGACTGTGACCATCATCTGCACCAACAGGCTTTCCTTTCCTTTCATTTTACTTTGGACTCAGGGGAGCCATGAGGGGCTCAACACAGTGACTAACAAATGCCATTCTGTTCATGCCCCAGGGTGCTGGGTTATGCATCTGGGTTTTTGTGGGTTAAACTAATTTCTGTTTGTATCATGGCATTTCATTGTAATATTTTTATTAAATTGTAACTCTGACTTACAATCTCTTTTGAGTTGGGTTCATTTCTCCTGGTGGTTTACCTTTAAACCAGCCCACTGGGGCAACAAACCAGGCATTGCTTCTACTTACCCCTGCAGTGGGGTTGTTGTGGTTCAGTATCAGAGGAGCAGGTGTGTTGGCTGGTAATCAGGAGAGCACCTCAGGTTCTGCCCTGGCACTTCTAGCCTTACCCTTCACATTTGCCTCAAGAGAAACTTTGCTCTTGCCAAAGGCAAATTTTCTGCATCAGGAAGGTGACCTTCTTACACAAGAGCATGTGTGAAGTTCACTTTTCTTTCACATCTCTACTCCCCAAGCACTTCAAGCGGTGCAATTACTACAATGCGGTATTTAGTCTTTGCTCCAGAGGGACCCTTCTTCTCCACCACTTCCCCAACCATTTTGTTCAAAGTTATTTTTTTCTTTCCCCAGCACAAGCTTCACTGCTTAGTTCACTCTGGTCTGGATAAAAGGTTTACCAGAAATTTTAATACAAAATGATTTTCAGAAGAGCCATGTGCCACATGCCAAGAGAGCAATTAAGGAATCACTGTTAGACTGCAGACGAGTTTGATGCCGTGAACACGGAGTGTGTTTGCTTTTGCATGTCTGCAGAACATCATTAATCATGTGTTTCTGGCTCCCACAGACCTGTTCTTGTCATGTTCCTTCTCTGCCTCTTCTGAGCAATCTGTTTACTAATGACTCGCAACAGTGAGAGAGGTTTAAAGGCTGAGAGTCTGAGCTCAGGACCCCGTCAGGCCACAGGCTTTTATCATCTTCTCTGGGAATTCCTTTTTGACAGTGTCTGTCTCTCCTCTCCTTTGTCAACAACTGATTGAGTTATGATTTGGGCACCTCTCTTCCAGCTGCAGTTAGGAATGGTCCTCTAGGGTTTTGCTGTGACATCAGTACCATTATATTTCTTTTCCACTGTGATTTTCTTCAGTTTTCTAAAAGAAACCCCAACCCACCCCTGTTTCCTTGTATGTGGTAGCTTTTACAATATTTTAGGGGAAAAAAATCAAATTGCCAGAAAAAAAAATCAGAATCCCTAAACCAAAACAAGACTAATAAAACAGAGAATAAAATTGAAAAAATCAACATGCAGAAATAATTTTCTCTTTTTGTTCAGTAGCAAAAATGAAAAAAAAAAAAAGAAGAAAGGGGGGAAAAAAACCTGTTCCCAAGAGGCAATTTTAAGAAATATTTTCTATTAGATGTTAAAAAATAGTGATCTACAAAAATGTATGATACAAAAATATCTATATTTAGTGTGAAGCAATTTTAGAAACACCTATCATCTAATCACAAAGAGAAAATATATTTTCTTTATTAAAACAGTGTATGAAAATACCATCTCAGTAACAAAATATTTTATATCTGAAGTTATATCCTTATGTTTGATGGATTTTCTTATTGAATTTTTCTAATTCCTCTCTAAATCCAGTTTTGCTTTAATGCTCACAGTTATTCTGTAACAATGGATCCCTGAGTTTAATTTTACTCTCTGTTAAAACTTACTTCCTTTTTCAGTTCTGATAACTTAGTAAATCCCTCCTATTTTCTATGTTACAGCAAACCATAAATAAACACTTCCTACTCATTTTCTCTCTTTGTATTGCAGCTCACAGAATTCTATTATCACCACTCTGCCACCACTCTGCAAGGTGGGCAAATCCTGGTCTGTATACATCTGGTACAGCAATTTTTGTAATAAAAACTGAAATGATACTAAGCCTCTGTAACCTAAATAACTCATGTTGCACAAACCACCTGGAAGACTAATTCTCACTCATTTGCAGTTGAGACCCTAAGTAATTTTAAATAAATCACTCCCTTAACAACTGCAGTTATTTAACCCCTCCAAATATGACCTGTTCTGTTAAAAAAATTACTGATGCCAACATTACCAAGGCCTGCAGTTCATTCCTGAAACACAGCATCATTTTAGAGGGCTCACACTTGCTCCTCTGTTGCTGTGAGTCGTACTCAAGATTGGCATGATGTATCCCACAAGATACATCTGTAAGCTTGAAACCCAAAGGCATAAATTGTAGACTACTATTATACTAGACCCATCAATTCAAGAGGTAAATCCTGTCCTTGATCCTAAGACTTTACAAAGTGTGGATAAAAGTGTGGCACAAGTACCTCTTGCAGGAGTACCTTCTTGTTCTTAGTAAACAAATTATGCATTAGATCTCATCTGAAAATGTATGATTTGGTAATCATGTGTTGAATAATTGTACTTGCAAATATCTTTAGCTGCATTTTTGACTAGAAAATCAGCAAGGAGAAATGTCAGGGGAAAACCCCTGAATTTTTAACGTATTTAAAAAATCGTGTTTTAAATTAAATACTGTGTTTTGACTGTGAGAGTTAATCCTTTTTCCCAATCACAACATATTCCTCCTTGTGATGCTGTAGACAAAATATCTATCATTTGCTTAAGTGCAATCTTCATCAATTTTACTGAGACTACACTGAAGTGAAAAAGAACTACATTTTATGAAGGAAAATTTCTATTATCTGCTCTTCTTTCAGTGAACATATCCCATCTTTGTCAAAGGCAGATGTGTGCACAGGGTAGTAACAGAATATATTCTGCTAAACCACATTACTCACATATGAATTTGTTTTTACATGTATAGACCAAGTGCTAGATCCTGCTAAGGTTGCTTATGTTAATTGTATTTTTTATTTTGTGCCTGACTGTACAAGGAAAGCTGTATTTAACTCACTGTATTTTTAATAGACAAAGGAGAACTTACTTCCCTGCTTCCTACTGATTTCATATCAGTGTAAAAACCCACAACCAAAAATGAATTAATTTCCATGTGTGTGAAAGAGCAGAGTGTTTTTAGCTATATCTTGCAGCCAGTGTTTCTCTGATGTTAGGAAGAAGAAGGAAATTCTGCATTGCCTGGTCTTCCAAGCACATTTAGCAGTGCCTTCAGGTAGGACCTTCTCATGTGATAATTGTCTATGCTTCCTTGTTTTACAACCTGCCCTTAGGCAGCAACTGAGATTTTTGTTAATAGATCCCTTGGGGTGAATTAGAGTGAAACAATACTAAATGACCAGTATTTATAAACATATATATATATATATATATATATATATATATATATATATACACACGTATATATATATATATATACGTATATATATATATGTGTGTGTGTGTGTGTAACAAATACATATATATGGCAGGTTTATTTTAGAACAATTTGGTTGCAGTGGAAAGAAGGCACATAGCCCTTTTGGTTATTATATATAGAAATAACACAATAGAAAAGTATAAAAATATCACTTAAGAAAACATATAAGGCAAAGAAAGGATAAGAGTAGATCGTAGAGAGAAAAGATATCACCACCCGTGGATCCAGCTATTGAGACTCAGCTGTTTCAATTTCAATGTCTGTTGGTTGAAGTGATGGTTGCAGCCTTAATGCTTTGGGGGTGGGGGAAGCCCATGAAACACAAACCTCAATAGGTTAATATGTGTTCAGGTTCAGGTGGGAACGCCCAGGTACCTCCCCTGGAGGGGTTTTACACTGGCTGTTGCAAACCTGTGGATCATGTGCAGTCCTGTGGTTGACAGCCCCAGAAGTGAGCCTGGGGGTGCTCTGGGGGTCTTTATGGTTCATGGCACTTATGGCATGACCACTGTTTCTCACACCAGCATAACTGAGCCAGTTATACCCCATCAGAGGGGATGAATACTTTCAGACCTATGTGTGAATGTCCCAGTACCTCTCCCAGAGGGGGTTTTTACACCTGAGGCAGTGTGTAAAAAAGGACATGAATATGATAAAAAGCAGTATCTCACCTCTCAGGATCTGTTTCTTATCAGCCGTTACCCTTCTCTGACTCAAAAACCAGATGGTTAGAGAAAGCTTGGTTTGTCCTGGTCATCCTCCAGTGGTGGGTGTGCACCCCTCTGCACCTGGGCTGCTCTTATGCAGATCAGAGGTTTCACCATGCTCACCCAAAACTGTTCTCCTCCCTTTTGACTGGGGGGTGCAAACCTGGCCTCAGCAAAGCACCTGCTGCTTTTTTAAATGGACAATTGTTTGAGTCATTCATTAACCTTTTAACATTTCAGTCTCTCACACCTTGTTTTTGTAGTGCATACTAAAATTGTCTAATTGGTGAGAGCTGGGCAGATACCTGAACCGTGCCTTTGGGCAGACATCAGGCAGTGAGTGAGACAGCTCCACACTAACGCTCTGTCACAGTCAGGGTACTGTCACATGGTGCTTACAAGAGCTGCAGTTCTGCACGGTGTTATTACAGGTTGTTAGCTATTACACTGAGCTAGGTAAATAGGATGAATCATTGTGTTCCTGAAAAATGCTCTGGCACAAGACGTCTTGTCACAAAACGTTGTTAAATGGACACTCAGACAGTTTAAAGCTGTCTGCAGGTTCACTGGCTCTGACTGATTTCAAACATCACATCGATTAGCTTGTACAAAGTGATTTGCAGAAGGCATTACTCAAACAGGAATGTGTCAAAGTCACTGAGACATGTAATGCTTTTAGTATAGTATACAATTTAAAAATAAACATGCTTTCAGCTTATCTGCCTTCAATAGCTCCAAAGTATTATAATTATTTTTGGATGGTTGGCCTATAAACCAGGATAGGATATTTTAAACAACTGTTCTCTTTAAAAGGATCACATTATTTTCATGCCTTGGCATGATTTCTCACATAGTGAAAGAGCCAGGTATTTCAAGTGTAAAGGTCCAACTGATGATGTGACAGAATATTATCATGTCTTATTGGAGTCACACATGGCTGGCTGTTATAGGTCTGTATCAACAGGAATCCAAATCCTGCAAGTGATAGAAATACGTTTATTATTTACAAGACAGAAAGAAGATTTCAGACAAAGTTATTTGCACCAAAAGCCAGACTCAGCTTGTTTTGATTTCTGGTCTGTTTTGTTCACATTTTTCCATGGATTTTTTTGGTGCTATACATTGTAATAATTTTTTTCTGTGAATTTCTAACAGGAATAATGATAAATAACTGCAAATGTATTATTAGAATACATTTCTAGGAGCTTTCAGTTTGTCCTATTTGTTCCATCCTGATGCTACCAACTGATGACCCTTCTGAACTGGCACAACTCCAAAATCCTTTTGGCAATGAAAGTGCATGATTAGAGGTATTTCTGCCATTGCATATACATGTAGTTTTCAGAAATTTAGCTTGATTTAATCCTGGTGTTCATTCATCTAGAAAAGCCTGGGTGTAACAGATGTAGTCTACACACATATTATTTGGATTTTAATGACAAAGTTAATAGGACTTTTCATGCATCATCTATTTCTCTGATTGTGGACCAATTCACAGTCATGCACAGTTATAGTTTTGCATAACTTTAACACAATAAGGCTCTCTGATTCCAAGTGCATCTTGGAATAAAATCCTTTCTCCACTGGAGCACATAATAAAACTTCCACTGATTTCTGTAAGGTTCATTGACTTCACCTGTGTTTATTTTATTAGGCTTGAACTGTGTAATTCAGATCTGGTTCTGGATTTCAAGCGCTGCAAAACTTGAGAAAATCTAAATCCCAGGTTTAACAATTACCCATCTTGCATGAAGCTGTACTCATTAAAAAAAGACATTTTGGGACTGAATACAAATAATACTCTTTTTTCATTAGTACTTTGTTGGGCAGGTTTTTTCTTGGATAGGGACTATCCAGCTTACTGCTGTACCTCTGTGATTTAAAGTATTTAACATATGATCCAAACTCTAATATCTTGCTGGCAACCTACACAAAAGATATCATACCAGTTCCCTGATAATTGCCCCAGCATCCTATGAACTTCCATGTACATAAGGTATAAATCATATTATGATTCACACAAGTTCTCTAACGCTTAAGCACTGCTACAGTGGTTGACATGAATGTTGTCCAGAATTGAACATTTAGTCCTCATCTGGTTCAAAAAATGGAAAAACAATTTCGTAATATGTGTTGTCATTCTGAAGTTTCTTTGATTCTGAAGGTTTAAGAGTGGAGATTTTTGTTTTTCCATCCACATGTTTGTGACCTTTCAGAAGAGAATATTCAAATAGTTATTTTTTCCTCTTCCTACTTTTTTTTGAATGTAAAAAATGAACAAAGTTCGAAGTTTATTTTAGGTTGCTTTTTTTCCAACTCCTTTTTTTCTTTGCTATTCTACAGCTATTCAAAATTGCTCCAATTCTGAAGCAGTTATCAGATCTGCACTCACATATTTTTTCAAAGGCATGGAAGTGCTGAAAAATTCCTGTCACAAAAAAGAGTGTATAAAAATAAAGGAATACAGGAAAGATGATAGACAACAATTTCTTATATGGGGAGGAAAAAAGAGAAAAAAATCTGTTTGACATTCAAATTAAGTTTATTTCTGTGAAAAATAAATGGAAAAATGGGAAATAAATTTTTCATTAAAAAGGATTTTGTAAGGAAAAGTTTGATACCTTTGCTCTTGAGGCTGCTGCTGATGACTCAGTTCCACTACAAACCTACCAAAACCCAAACCAAAGCCATATATCAGCTAAGAATCTTAGCTAATTTACATAAACCAAAATACATCATAATAGTTTAATTTGTGGATAATGTATTTTCTACTAAAACAAGGCAAAATTTGGCACCTACTGAAAGGTAAAAGGTCCAGCAATTATTGCCTTGCTAAGATTCAGAAGATATCTGACCATGCCATCTCTTCAGGATTCCTTGTTGTTTGGAATAGCCCCAGGTGGTCCTCAAGGCACCCATTGTTCTGCTTTGATTGCCAAAATGGAGTCGTGGTAACACAGAGGATGTGTTCCGATATTTTGTGCCTGTATTGGGGATCAGGAAAACTAACACCACTTTTGGCTATGAAGGGACTTCTCTGTGTCTTGGATTGTAAGACAAGTTCAGTATCTCTTACCTGTGGTTACACCCATTACTGTGCTAAAACAAATATGTAAAGTTAAAAATTACATTCTTATTGTTTTGCCAACATAATGTATATGTCATTAATAATAGCAATTTTGAAGACACTATTTTTCAGCTAGTTTATGCAGTTTTATTAGATTGCATTAGAAGGATTAGGCAATACAGTATTTACATTAGTCATTCCTCACATCTCGCCGTAGAACCTTTTTCCAGGTATACCTTGCTGTAAATTTTTCCAGATACAGCTGGATGCAATAAAGAATTTCATCTTCTCACTTCTGCTTCAGAACATCATCTTGGAGATGAGTTGTTTATCATTTAGACAATGGTAGAGATGAATGATTTATGCTAATCACTCAGCAGCAGTGAAGGTAGTACTGTGTAATGTGTGGGTTGTCATGCCAGCTGAGTAAACCTATTAACTGTGTAGGATAACTGCATAATGCCCCAGTCACTGAATTGCTTAATGATACATTTATAATAGAAGCTGTCCCAGATGTCAGTGGCTTAAAACTTATGCTCAGATTTAAGAGGTTTTAAATTTTTATGCAAGAATAAAAGAAAGCAATGAGTGAATGTAGTGGCTTAAAGTATTAATTTAGCAAGATATTGAAGCATGTGCCCATAAGTATAAATAGATCTGTTAAAATCAATGGGACTTAAGAATCGTTGCAGGATTGCTATACTCTGGAAGAGCATGGATGCATCTTGCAGCAATGTCATCAGAACTCAGAAAAGAGGAAGGATGGAACAAATTACATCGAAGTATAAGCCTGCTGTACCAGTACTCATTATTTGGGATGAAGTATTATCTATGAATAAGTAATCAATACTGCATAGTAAACAGCAAGTAAGATGTTTGCAAGAACATGCAAATCAAAGTAAGATGATTTATTGCCTTGGATGCCCTCTGGAATGTAATGTGAAATGTTAATTTGTTTTATTTTACAGTAATGATAGTCTTGCAATACAGATATGAATTCTATGTGAGAGAATACTGATGTATCGTGCTGTTGCAGAGCCCATAAATGAAAGAACAGATTTGGAGATTTCTAAGCTTTTTGAAAAAGTTCCTCTATGCCCATCCTTCATAATTAGGCTCTTCTGAAATTTCTTTAAATCAGAATGTAAGCTCTTTTGCCCAAATTTGAAACTAGACTATAAGGAGATCATCCTGCTTTTCAAAAATTAGCAGTAAAATTCTCTCCTAATTATAATCTGAAAAAGAGCAGGTCTTGAAATGGCTGCTGCTGAACTGTTTAAGCAGAGAGTTCAGCCATATATCTATTTTCTCAGAGATGGTCTTTTGTCATTGCATTCAGCTTCTTTTCAGCTGACCCCAGAAGCTGGCACTGTACATGAAATTGATGTTGCAAAGCCATAATAGCCACAAAAATAGGGTATTAGAAGGGCTTTCAAACAAAGAAGGAGAGGAGCAAAAGGTAAAATTAGGTATCAGTCCTGGTAAAATAAAATCCACAATAATATCTGGATTCTTCATCTGCCCAGCACATGTAATTTCTGGCAATGAGTAACTACTGTTGGAGAAGTAAGTAAAGGATGACGAAAGAATCAAACTCAACACCATAGCTGTGAAGATCAGACAGGGCCAAGCTAATAATGAAACAATGTTGATGGGCAAAGACTGTTACAGTTTTTTTGAGTCTTCCTGGTTTTTTAGAATAAAACTCAGTCTCGCACATGCTGCAGACAGGGAAATGGTGATATGCCAAAAACAAAAATGTGTTTTGGTCTACCAGAGCTAATTTAGCATAAATACAGATGTATAAAAATAACACAGGTAACAATTTCTTTCACAATGCTTATCAAGACGACATTTTACGTTGTTCTTTTCATTCTGCAAAAGGGAAAACATGCTCTCTAGACCAGAAGGTGTATGAAAGCCAGACAGTGCCAATAGAGTGTTTGTATTTGGCATGGAGATGTAGTTCTTTATCCTGTGTTGATCATAAACTTTTAATTTGAAAAGAAGTGGAGTAGAGAAATGCTGTGCCCATGATTTATATTTTTATAAAATTCTTCTAAGGTTGAACTCAAAGATATTTTTCCAATATTATTTTGAGGCCTAGAAGGAGTGCTGTAGAGTACTACAGAACAGTCATATCATATTTTTCTAATGACAGAGGGTAATTTTGGCCATGTAGTACAAAGTCTTGTGTTGGGAGAAGGAAGAATTACTTCATCCCATTGGAAAAGTATCTTCTATTGGGCCCAGTTCTAACTGAAAGTGTGAAAAGAGTGCTCCAGTGTCTTCCAGAACATTTCAGAAGTGTCTCAAGTGAAGTCAAATGACTAGGGTGAGGATATCTTTTTCTTCCTTATGGGAATAAACATGCAGAAAGTACCTTCAGCATGCACTTTTTGCTCTATGTCACAGACAAATGGCTTTATAATTCCAAGGGAAAGCAACTACCTTGGAAACTGGTAGTCATACAAAAAGAGACACCTGAAGTATCTACATCTGAACTGATAGCAGTTTTTATGTGTCTAGGACAGACATGTTACTCTGGGGGCTTCATGCGGGAGAAAGAAGTAATACGGAATTTTCCAACAATCTGTCCTGCTACCAAGCTGGCTGCCATATCTCATATGGGTCTCCCTGAGTTTCTATGGTTTCATATTAACCATGAATCATTCTGACTCCAATAGGAAATGATGCAATGTCTGGGTCTTTTGTAAATTATCACCATTCTTTTTGCCTCTCCACAAGACATGTTCTCATATGAAAGTTAAAGGAGTCCAGCAGGTCAAAAGCCTGTACAATGACCTGATCTAAGGACCAGTGCTGGATATAGATGAGATTTTAGATGAGGCAAGTCCCTCTTTTGATCAGCATCAGCCACTAGATGTTGTATTTCCTTAGCCATAGAGGAAGCCAGAAGGCAATGCTGGTCATGTTTGAAGTAAAAAAAAGATGTTGAGTAGTAAATCTTGCTGACGCCAGACCTACTCTGTGCCTCCTGCTTGACTGCTGTGGATCTGTGCCTGTGTAGGTACAGTCACTGCCTCTGTCTGCCTTGGTGTGACTCCTGGCTGCCAGTTCATCTCCTCTTATCTCACACAGTAGGCATGCAATGACAACCAACTTCAGCTAGCAGTCCAAATCACCAGGAAAGTCCACATGGATGGGACAGCTTCAAGGTCAATCCAGAAAGTCAAGACAGTGGGTAAGGATCAGGGCCAAAATGAGGGAGGTAAAAAAGTGGCCACTGGTGAACCAGCAGTGTGGCTCAGACAGAGAGCCTGAGGCCTTGAACAAATAGCAGCTGAAGGAAGGGCAGGCTCCCACTGCAGCTCCTTACAGCACTGGTTTAAGGCTGGACATCTCTGAGCCCAGGGTGCCAAACACTCAGGAGGGAGGAGATGCTCTCAGGTTGTTGTAGTTTGGAATTATTTTGTAAATTCTCTCCCCTGCCACTAACTACCCATGCCATTAGTTAACAAAGGAAGTAGTTAACTTCTACCTTCTTCCTTGATTGCTTGGATGGGGGCAGGTTGTCTCTTTTGTTTTTGGGGACAATTTCCATTTTTAGCTGGGCTGAACGCAGGAGCGGGGTGTGTGCTGCTGAGGAGGGAAGCCGTTTTCTCCTGCTCCTCATTGCTGCTGCTGCTGCTGCTTCTTCTTCTGCTTCTTGGTGAGCCACTTCTTTTCTCCTTGCCACAGCTGTTCTCCTGGTTTCTGCATTTGGGGTCCCAGTCTCTGCTCCTGTCTCACCGCCACTTGCAGCATCAGGGTCTGCCCACCCCAGCTGGGACAGCGACCTGGGAGAGAAGTTGCAGCTGCTTTCCGGGACACATGGCGGTTCTCCGCTTCCAGTTTTCCTTCTTCATTTGGGACAAGAGACACAGAGAGAGAGACAGAATTCATCTGGGAGTTCACCCTGCAGCCTGCCGAGCTGTGACACTGATACTGCCCATAAGCATAACTTTTCTCCAGGAGGAAACCTGCTGATTTTGGGGCTTTTTGTTGTTTTTTTTTTCTTGTGGTGTTGGGGAAGCAGTTTGCTCTGGTCTGTTTACAGTTATATCTATACCTACACACATATATATATATAGCAGTTAAGAACAGTTATCCTTCTTGTATCCATTTTCTGATTAAAGTTCCTTTTCTTAAATTTGATAAAGAGTGGCGTGATTATTGTGGAGGAAACCCCCTCTTCCGCTTGTGGGTAAACATTTTGGGTTTTTTTTTCCCCTCAAACCAAGACACAGGTCCATGGCAGTAAAACTACTGAGACTTTGAAAGTACCAATTGTTCAAAAGAAAGATGCAAAAAGAGGGTGCTAACTTTCGTACAAGAACTCATTTTACTTACTTCCATGTAATTTTAGGCTGTCTTTCTAAACTTTGGGAATGCCTCGTAGACATCTGTTGCAATATTGGAAAAGATGTGCTGTATTCTTCCCAATCAGTTTTCTCCTAAGTATAAATGCAACAAAGCCTTCTCATTATAAAAGTTTATATGACCAGTTCCCTGGGGGTCTGAGCATTTCACTGCCAAGTGTCTGGTTGCTTTTCAATTCTATCTGCAAGCTGCTACCAACTTGCCTTGATACTTATCAAAGAGTCTAAGTTCTCAAATACACTAAGTAATAATGTGATTGATAGAAATCTCTAAGATCTAGGGATGGAGTCAACTTACACTTGCAGCTGTTCTTCTGCACCAGGGTCTTCTCTGAGGCTCTGCCTGTGTTTACTCTGATTGCTGAAAATCAGTCAGTGAATTTGGGTGAAGCATCTTACAGTTTCATCTTCAGAAATGAGATATACAGTGTAAAACAAGGATGCCAAATGATCATCTGTATTCTTCACATCTTTCTAGGATGTCTCAGAGAGCGTTCTTTGATGCCTGAATGACATAACAAGACAAGACATTAGCTGGGCAGGCATTTTTTAATGTTATCAGCCCTCATTCATCTCACTAAGCAGGGATCCCTGAAAAAAAACAAACTTCAAATAGATTTGCTATCAAATTCCCTCAGCAGTTCTTTGGCTTTGAAATTTGTTTTTCCTTTTATTCACCATCTTTTTCAATATCAACAGATACTGATCATAAAAAGCCTGATGTTGTCCTAAACATGTAACATCTTTCAGGAACTCAGATCTACTTTATGTTTTGTCATATGAAATGTGTAGAATGCGATCTAGCCAACAAGTATTATAGCATCCTAGAAACCCTTTTTATCTCACTGTATTCCTGCCCATTAACCTGTCCTTGCTGTGTCTTTCTGAATCCTAACACCCCACAAACCTGGGATTACAGCCAGCATAGAACATACTTGGGAATTTGCCACTTATCCAACTGAGAAAGGCTCATTTAGTACTTGGAAATTAGGAAGACAGATGAAAAGATAATGTGATGTTATTTTTTTAAAAAATATTTTGATTTTAAACTAATCTGATGGGGATTTTAAGTGATCTGGAGGAGAAAGAACTGTCACCTATGAATTTGGGGCTAAAAAGCAGGATACAGAACTTTCTATTCTAAACAATATGAACACTAAAGCAAAGCAAGGGCTGTTAAGCAGGCAGAAAGTGCAGAACAGAGTTTGAAAATTCTGCTTTAATTCCAAGCCTTGTATTTATGCATTACAGTAAAGCTATGCATTACGTGTTTTAAAATGATTTATCAAATAATAAGACTCACAGTTTACTGCAACCTGGAATTGTTTATAGAATCTCACATACAGCAGTCCTTTGGGCAACAGCTGTGCTCAGCTGTGAGCAAAAGCTCTTCAGTCTGAAAAAGTGACATTTTGAGAAATCTCTGCATTTCCCCCTCCCAGAAGAAGAAGGTGTTAAGTCAGGACAGTCTGTTGGAAGAGAAAATTTATATACTTTCCTAAAAAAAAAGCCACCAAAAACTTCCATAATACCCTTGAGAAACTGAGGAGTGGGGAAGGAAGAAGGTGTTAAGTGTGTGGAAATGTTTATGAAACTGCATATTCATTTCACTCAGTTGGAATTTCTTTCAGTCCTCATTGCACAGAGCAGCAGGAGAAGAGAAGCTGGTCTGATCTTGATAGAAGTCAATGAACTCATCATCTATGATCCTATTGTAGTCAGCAGAGAATGGCAAAAGGTCTGCCAGAGAAAGGCAGGGCATTTTATCCCCTCTGTCCCCATCAACTGTAAACACCTAGGAAGTCCCTAGACTACTAATTTTGGTATCTAAGATCCCTGAAGCAGGGAGGGGTGATTGTAGTCACAGAACGATTTATCTCCTGGAGACTGGGGAATGTTAATGGGACTGGGTCTGTTTGTGGTGCCCCAGGTGGCCTCTTCCTTGCTATGTTTCCAAGAACAGCTTTTTGTCCTCTAGAAGAGAGCATTAAATTTTTCCCTTTTTTGAGTTGTTTGGTTGACATAGTCTGGATGGGTGCCAGAGGATGAACCCTGCTGTCTGGAATTAGTAACTGACTCCACAGAGAAGCCTCTCCCCTTTTCACTCATACACTGGAAACATGAAGGAGCTTTACCCCACTGAACTAAGCTTTTATCCTAATTCTTATCTACAAGATCTCGATCATCAAGAAAGCAGGAATTTGAGGTGTTTTACAGTTTCAGATTGCAGATGGAATTTGGGAATCACTTTTTAGCTCATTCTCATATCATTCTACCAAGGGCTTCTGATGACTTTGGACTTTTCCATTGTCTGTGCAGTCTTCTTACAACTTTGTATGAGTGAAAAGAACACTCTTCATTCTTTGGAGAGTGTGTTTCCAATTTATTGTGGAAAAGGAGAAATACTGGAAAAGGCTCAGCAGAACATATGAAACCTTTGCTGTTCCCTTAAAAAGTCTTGCGACAAACTTACAGTAAGACTGAGGAATACAGTACTATCTCTCTGATAATATCTCCGGACCAAATGCCTAAGCTCACTGTAGGGGAGAGAGTTTTCCATGCTGCAGTCCCTCTCTGGGAAACTCTCTCAGACTCTTTAAGGCTGTTTTAGCAGGTTGAACTCTAGCGTGTGTTCTGTGCTGTGCTGATCACCTTCCAAACACTGAGGTACTGCAATGAAGAAAGTCAACTGTCAGCTTTAGAGCTTGTGATGATTAGGGCCAACAGCACTCCATATTCTTTATGGAATTCAGCCATAGAAAGCTCCAAAAGAACAGGCACAGGTGCTAAAAACTCTTATGTTTTCAATATTTTCATGGCATTTTTGTTTTTGAGGAGAGCTTGCACAGATACACTGCAGGCTTTGCCATCCTGGCAAAGAAGCCAATAGGGAAATGGGACTGCAGGTAAATCATTACTGAATTTCATGTCTGCCCTCTTCTTAGTTTGAAAACTTTCCTCTTTGGAGTATTTTTCCTCCAGATAAAAGCCTCGGCTAAGATTCAGACGTATTTGGGTTTGAATTCCAGACATTGACTTGGAAAATCTTGCATTGCACATGGAAAAAGTGATACCTGATTCAAATGGCTCACTGCAGTTCTATCGTGCTCTCATCTAGTGGCAATGCTTTCTTAGTGTACTGTGCTTGACAAAGTTTTCTTTAATGCTGGCCTGCAAATGATTTGCAAGCCCTGTGAGGACAAGTCCGAAGTTCACACAGTTGCTATCAGAGCTGAATGCTAATGTGCTGCAGTGTGAAAACCTACTTTTGCACATATATGGGAGGAGGGAGTGTGTGAGTGTGAGCATAAAGACATCTCTTCCTATGGTCTGTATTTCCAAGAGAGGCTGCCTTTAAGCCAGACTGTCCTTTGTACAAATGTAAGCCATCTGCCTTACCACCTCCATGCCTTTTATCACTCACCAACCCCTCTCCTGCTTCTTGCCAGTTGATTTTCCACTCTGGTTTTGATGAAGCTTGCAGCCAGTCAGCCATCTTCAGTGTGGACAAAAGACTTGGAAACTGATGCATTTGCAGGGAATCAGTGAGCAAACTTAATGTCCCCTTAGTTTCATTGCCCTGTGTGACTTTCTTTTTTCCTTATCCTAACCAGTTAAATTAATAGAATTTTAAAATGTTCTTTAAAATTACTTAAAAATAAAAGGCGCTGAGGTCATTAAAAATGGCATCTGGAGAACAGGAGAAATCATTAAATGAATACAAGCCTAGAATTTCAGTTACTGAGGCATTTTCTTCTGTAGTGCAGTTTTTGGCAAATCAGATTTCTACTGAAAAATGTAAACAAGTATTTTCAGGACTTCACTCTCTGGATGCTGTTTTACAGGAGCAAAACAGGTTCTGCCAATATCTCTCACACTGTTACAGAGATTCAAAGCAATATGTTCAGTGTGGAGTATTGTGCTTTTTCTTTCCAATGACTATTCCAACAGATCAAAGGGAAAATCTCCCCACAGTGCTTGGTTTGGTCCCATTTTAAAGGAAAAATCTGTAAACTTTATTTGCAATTTGTCATTTCAATCAATCTCCTCCTGACAGAAAAGAATAGCTGTTGGCTGAGGTGCCTCATGCTGAGGCCAAACGAGATTAGGGAAGGTAAGATTAGCTTGCATATCCCAGAACAGTTCATGCTTCATGACAACCATGGAATAGCCAGGGTCAAATCTGTGTTTTGCTGCTGGTAATTTACTGAAGAGCTCCCACAAAAAAAAACCCTGTTGTGTTGAACTTGTGATAAGAGAAACTGGACAAACCCATCTGTTCCATAGCTTATACTCCAGTTGAATGGGAAAAATAATGCTTATTTATTTCTTTTACAAGTCTTCTGCATATTTAAGTAGTGGATATCTCTATGTGGTGGAATAACAAGAACTGTACCCTCTTTCTATTATTGTGGCACATCTGATAATTTTCTTGGCTTTAATCATAGAATCAGTTGGGTTGGAAAAGAAGTCCAAGATCATCAAGTCCAACCCTCGGTCCAACTCCAGTCCATTTACTAGATCATGGCACTCAGTGCCACGTCCAATCTCAGTTTAAAAACCCCCAGGGATGGTGAATCCACCACCTCTCTGGGCAGGCCATTCCAATGCCTGATTACTCTCTCTGTAGAGAATTTTTTTCTGATATCCAACTTAAATTTCCTCTGGCAGAGCTTAAGCTCATGTCCTCTTGTCCTATTCCTGACTGCCCGGGACTTTTCTTCCTGTAACCAGTAATTTTTGTATAGATATTCTAAACTATTATATGTGGCAAATCCAGCTGTATGTACCTTTAGTCTCTATTTGAATTTGATGTTATTTGATTATGGTACCATTTCAAATTGAACAAAAACATACATTTATTCTCACTTTAGAGAGAATGGCTGTTACTTTACTGTCCTATCTTCAGAATGTCAGATGCTAGTTGTAGCTCACCTGTTTACAATGAAGTTCCTTCAAGCTGTATTGCTTATTTCTGGCTCTGTCTGATCTCTTCAATATGGCCTGGAGATTTCTTTGAACTTTAGTACTTTATTACATTTTATTTCTAAGTTGATGGTACTGAGTTATTGATTTCTTTTCATGGATTTGAACTATGTTCCAGTTCAAGACATGATTGGAATTTCTTCCTCACACCTACTAAATATTGCTTACTTACAGATCAGCTTCTAGCCATGAGTTATTAATCTAGCCATGAAAATCCTCTAAATGTGGCTATTATTCTTCTTTTCACCATCGTTATGTAGGCTCTTATCTGATGTTTGCAGGCAGCTAAGAATGTCTGCAGCACATTTAGAAAACATTACAAAAACTGCACTTTGATCCTTACATGCCATTGCTATTCATTTGTATGCCTGATTCACTTTGCTCTTAAATGTCTTCATAGCTTAGTCCTTCTTATTTTTTTCCCACAACTGTTTGATAAAATGGCTGCTCACATACAGTGAAATGAACTTTGGTTCTGTATTCAATAAAAGTACATTCCTTCTTTATTTTTCAGATTAATCCAGCAAGGAGCTGAACTTCTAAAAGCCTAAAATAATGAAGAAGTGAAAAAACTCTGTGAGGTAATAAGATGATCCCTTAGATCTATTTGTGAGTATCAAATACAGGCAAGGTTGCTAATCATAATTTCCAAGATAATGAGGTGCTTAAAGATTCAGAAAGACACTTTGCAGAAGTCTCAGATAACACAGGCACTTAGCTCCCCAAGATGCAGAAAGTACAGTGATTCAAGCCCATAAAGAAACAGGGGGCCCATGGCATGTGATGCAAGAGTACTCTTGAGCAGAACCTGAAGTTCAAGCTTGGTGCTGGAACACTTCACATATTGCCCAGAGTTGGGAGCTTCAGGTCAAGACAATAAATTTTAAAAAATCAATTAATCAATCAATCAATCAATCAGTCAATCAATATCAGTAAAAAGGCAGTCAGGCAACAGCAAGCCTTAAGTCTTTCCTTTGATGGGTGTTAAAGGTTCAAACACAGGAAGGTGGTGTTGGGAGGAGTCCCTCAAAGAATTTTTATCACCTTACCAACACAAAAGGGCTTGGAGTGCCAGGACTGAGGACAAAAGATGGCTGACGACTTTCAGATTCCAGCTGAATGGTGGGGTGGAGGTGAGAAAACAGAACCCCAGCACCTGGGGGCGGGGAGAGGTTTTTCTTTCTTTTTCGGTGTGTGCTGGCTTGACTTTTTTTGGAGGGTGTTTTTTTTTTTTTGGACAGCTGCAGAAAAAGAGCCACTGCTTGTTGGTGAGAGCTTTTTTTTTTCTGGCTCTGCTCTTTGCTTTTCCCCCTCCATCTCTGTGCACCCTGAGCTTCAGAGAGAGAGTGAGACAGAGAGAGAGAAGAGAGTCACGGCTACTTTGGGACAGGCTGCACTTTTTTTTCTTCCTGGGGACCGACTTAGACTGCAAGGAGATTCCTGGGAATTATCACCACTCCTTCACTCCCAGCCTTTCCTTCTCCCTTTTGAACAAAGGACAAGGAGAAAGAGAGAGAGTCCACATGAGTGTCCACCCCTTGTCTCTGTCTCGCTGGGAAAAGACTGAGAATTCACCTCGCAGCCAGCCGAGGGGTGACACTGACACTGTCCATAAGTATAACTGCTCCAGGAGGAATCTACCATTTGAGGGTTGTTCTCTTTTGGTTTTACTTTTGGTGCTGGGGGAGTAGTTTGCTCTGGTCTGTTTACAGTTATATCTATATCTACATATATATGTAGATATATAGTAGTTGTGAACAGTTATCCTTCTTATATCCATTTTCTAATTAAAGTTTCTTAAATTTAATAAGGAGTGACGTGATTATTGTGGAGGAATCCTCTCCTCTGTTTTTTGGTAAACATTTTGGTTTTTCCCTCAAACTAAGACAGTGGGTTTCTACTTTGGATTCTGTAATGAACTGCAATCTCTTGAAGACTGGTGTGTGAGGCTATACTTCAGATTTCTACTGAAAAATGTAAACAAGTATTGTCAGGGCTTCACTCTTTGGATGCTGTTTTACGGGAGCAAAACAGATTCTGCCAATCTCTCACATTTTAAATAGATATTGAAAACAGCATGTTCAGTTTGGAGTATTGTGCTTTTTCTTCCCAATGACTATTCCAATAGATCAAAGGGAAAATCTTCAGAAAATCAGAGGAGTCACTCTTTTTCTTTCAGAAACGAGTTATGAATTCAGCAGGTAGCTTTCTGGGCACCTGTGATGCTTTATACCAGGAGCCTGAGCACAGACAGACTTTAACACATAAACTCCTACTGAGGGTTTTTAGAATCTATGCTTTAGACTGAAGTGTCTTACCCAGTCTTTACATATCCAAGTTCTTTAAGTTCCTAAACTTAAGTGGTATTTTTTTTTAATTTCCTAAAGCTTTGACGTTTATATTAGGTAATTATGTGTACCTCGGGGTAACACAAGACTTACACTTCTGGGTATGGTTGGGATGTACAAAGGTGGAGTTGGAGTAGGATGGGAACCAAAGGCCCTTCTGATCTGAGTAGTTACATATGAAGTCTAGTTTTCATAAACCCTAATATGTTAGCATATATGACATCAAAAATTTGTTCCCACAAATGTAAGTGTTGCTCGAACTCCATCACTTTTATGTTTCCAAAGAAATGAATGTAAAAGAGTGTGAGATTGACCCATGCACTATTTAAAACTTTATAG
Organism: Pithys albifrons albifrons; assembly: GCF_047495875.1. Taxonomy (NCBI): domain Eukaryota; kingdom Metazoa; phylum Chordata; class Aves; order Passeriformes; family Thamnophilidae; genus Pithys; species Pithys albifrons. Next base: position 19,558,387 of record NC_092461.1, read on the forward strand.
CGTTATTTACATTAAAAATGTGCAGTATTTATCCAACTGAAACTATAAATGTAGTTTTAAAGTATCTGAGACCCTGAGAGCTGCAAAGAAACTGGAGACATTTGATTCTAAGTCTAGACTAAAGCTCAGCAAATAGTCCAGAGACAGTGACTTTCTGACTTATTGCCCAATGTGGAGGAACAGCTTCAGTGACAAAAGGGGTTACCTCAGATGAGAAAGTTGGTTGTCACAACTACAATATCTGTTTTCAGAGGCCATGCATGTACTGTAACATCAAGCAAATTTTTCTGAGGAGCAGCTGCCAGCTTTCCTGATTTGATGGTCAGTGCATGCAGAATGATTTGAAAGCTCTTCACCAGAATTGTTTCATTTCACTTTTCAGGCTCTCAGTACTCTAAAATTGATGGAGTCAAAAAGATCTTAATGATTCATAAGCAGACAACACTGATTGTTTCTCCTATCTTTGAAATAAATGGGACAGGACATGATGTTACAGAAAAACAGACCAGAACCCAACACCCAGAGCAGGCAACTGGTGATACAACTTCCTTGTGCAAGAAGACTCTACTGTGGCAGGGCCCGTTCATGAAGACAGGCAATATAAGAACAGTTCTATCAGGGTAGACCAGAAATCTTTCTTTTCCTGTACCCTATCCCTGGCATTGGCCTCCAGGGGATGCCCAAAGAACAGAGCTCAAGGACAGGACAACCATGTGTTGCTACTCACCAGCTCGACTTTTCTGCCTCCACTGTTTTACAGCTGACTGCTTCTTTCTTTGTACTCTGTAGCACTCAAGGGATTTTCTGACACAAATTTCTTCAGTTACACCCTCAAACCATAGAGCATTTGGAAATTTTGGATTTTGAAGTCAGCGCTCTTTCAAGTTCTGTGCCTGTTGTGAAGCAAGAACATGCTGTCTGATTAGAGCAGCTCCCTTCAGTCCTGTTTCATTTGCAGGTCCTTAAACATTTTTCAGTGGAACTGCATTTTGCTGTATAGCAAATATAATGCTACTACTGATAGATTTATTGTTCTTAGTTTCAGCTTGTGGCTTCATTACCAATAGTCTGTGGACTCCCAGAAGTCTACTAACCCCTGGTTTTACTCTTTAATGTCCCTCTGACCACTCTTGGAAAAAAGCCTGTTAGTCTACCATACGATTTACTCAAAGAGACTTCTTATCATGACCTCAATGTCCTTTTTCATGTTTCCAAAAGACATTTCAGTTACGTAATAATGTATTTATTACCATTAGCAGTATGTAAGACTATTAATTATTATTGAAAAACCTCTTCTGTCTTAAACTGAGTTTGATTTTTCACAGCAAAGCTAATTAAGAATACACATGAATTTTGCTAGTCAGTCTTCAAACATGACAAATTGAAAAAGTAATTAGGTTGGCTTAAGAAACCTGTATTTTATTTGTGATCTGAAACACCATAAGAATGGTTCCTGTAAGCCTTAGCTTTTATATTCATAAATTTGATGTGGAAAGTATTTTGATATATGAATAAAAAGTCTTACATAAAGACTGAATACTGTTCTGCTACTTAGTTGGCAAAGGCACATTGTATAAGCATGTCAATATCTAGAAATATAAAAATTTCTATGGCAGGCTGAATCATAGCAAAATCTTTACACAGAAATAAATTTCAAATGCAGCAGGCAGAAAAGCCTGCTCAGTGCTCCATTGCTGTTTTGTGAAGTACAGAGCACTAAAGAGTATTTTTGTTTTGTCTGGTTACACTACTGAAACCATATTATTTCTAGAAGACTCAGTAGTATCTTATGGCAGTGACTGTCAAAGGTCAGTTAGGCACTGTCAAGCAGATCTGGTTTTTGTCAAGGGTAAATGTGTTGCTTTCCTTTTCAGTGCCTTCCTTTACCTTCTCGTGATGGCAAAGCAGAAAGGTGGAGGCATCCAATGTACAGAAAACATTAGTTCTTTTCTAAATGGTTTGTAACAGTTACATACTGGAACTCTTTTATCTTCATACTTGTTTGCAAAGAGAAGCCAGAACAAATATCCTGACTAGCAGTATAATATGTTAATTGTCCTCTGTAGCTGAAACCTTGTAGTGTGGTTAAGATCTTAAGTTGTCCAGACAGTGGCTGGAGCAAAGACATTTCAACTTCACCTTGTTTACAAAAAAGCAGTGAGAGCTGCACCAGAAAGGGTCATATTTTGATGCAAAATAATCTATGTACTTTCCTGGTATTAGGGACTGTCTAATGATTGATTATCCAAGACCTGGAAAGGGGAAAGTTACAATACTTGAGTGGGCCAGTGATGGGGACAACTGTGCGCTGGTAAGCAAAGGACAGACAGTAAAAACGGAGTAAAAAAATATGTAACAAACAAGTGACTCAAAATCACATCACTCATTGGAAAGCCCTCTTAATTCCAACAGGCACATAGACAGGCCAGCTAAAACCTTCAGTGGGTCAATCAGCACATTCTTCCATTAACATGAATGACCTAATGATGATTTAATCTATCCATGGATCTGGCTCCAAGCATTCAGCTGCAGGTTAGATCTGGTTTTGTCAGTTTTTCAGCCTAATTTTCCTGCCTGAGCAGTTGGAATTACTCTCTTCTAAACACACAGTGTTTTCCGTGTCATCATTTGAAACTAGCCAGCAAGTTCTGTATGGCACCAAAACTAGTGCTGGCATGAGGTGCAAGCCAGAGATCCCAGCAAAGACAAGCAAATGGTTCTGAGCTCACAAGCTCATTGTCTGCAATTTGTGGTAAAAACCAAGCCCAGAACACCTGCCAAAAATCATAAGACACTTGTACAGCTAGAAGGAAAAACAAAAAGAAGAAAAAAAATCTCTAGGCCAAAAAGTCTTAAAACTATTTTGAAAACATTAAATAAAATCACACCATCTCCAGGCTAGATTTCTTTTCCCCTCTAAAACACCTATTTAAAACACACCAATCCTCTACAAATACTGTCTTCCATTATGATGTCTCATTTTTGTGGCTATTTTTGAAGAAAAGCATCAAATCAGACAAGTGCAGATGACTCAGGACAGAAGGGGTTGCTTCCAAGGTGAAAGCTCAAGGGCATTTCCTCTTACACACAGGACTGGTGAGAACTTACATGAGAGCAAAACCGTTCTCATCTCGGGCTATTTTTTCTCATCTCAAATATTGTCATTTCAAGCCTATTTAGTTTAAAATAGCTAGAGGACTGCTACAGCAGTCCTTGCTTGGGCAAGCAGCAGTTACTGCAAAATCAGGTTGAGGGTGCTGGTGGGTAAAGTCTGGGAGCAGCCTGGGTTGTGTCCTCCCTCCACATGCCAAGTGGGTGAGTTGCACAAGAACAACCTGGATAAAACTCACGCTTTGTATGTTTTTGTCTTACAGTTATGGTGACTGCGCAACCCTCTATGCTTTGTGGTCCGACAAGGGAGATATGAGATGCAAGGAGGCACTTTGCCTTTGATTGTTCAACATTAGCTTTAAACCCTTGCTGGGTAGTTATGATCCATCAGCCTTCCACCAGGAGGAACTTAAGTATGATACTAAATAAGAAAGGCAGCCACTCTCTATACAGAGAACCCTGAAAGAGGCAAGATGAACACTTGTATCTCACCTGGCTGGCACCACCCACCTTTGTGCCCTTTGTTATCCAAACTGTTGGCAGTTCACAACCTCTTGTCTTGGGCTGCCACCCAGAGCTCAATAGGCATCTCAGGCTGCAGCTTCCAAACTGAGCTACCTGCACCAAGTGTATTCCTCAACACCTCGAGTGACCTATTTACATCTTTCCAAAGGACTAATTATTTAAAACTACTACTTAAAACAGGGATTTGGGAACAAGTAGTGGTGGGCATAAGAGAAGAAGTAAAACCTGAATGTTTCACATTGCTTTGGCTTTTGTTATCACTGTGTACTTGAAAAATGAGTACAGCAGGAGAAGTGTACCAACTCAGCAGTTTCATGAAATCAGAATGGAGAAATGCTGTGGAAATGAACGAATAGCAGAATGTCACAGAAGAATATTTATTAAATAAATGAGAGAAAAGTTGTCATGGTAAAATACCAAATCCACAACCAAATCTCATGAAGGAGTGTAGTTTATAAATTGGATATTTTTTAGATTCTGGTGGAAGAATTCTGAATTTCTGACACAGGCTTAGAAAAGAAGAAAAATGAAAATATGAACACTGACAGAATTGTATGTAGTGGACAAGAGATGTTAGAGAAGACATAGATAAGCCATGGGAAATCTGTAAGTGTAAGAAATTAAAAATGTCATTAGACACTACAGGTCAAAAATGTGGAAAAGCCAGAGAAAAGCCACGCCAAGCTAAATGGTTGAGACCTGTCCTATGAAATTAGCAAATAATGAACAAGGAATTAATTTATGTAGACAGAGACAAAGATGTGGAAATTAAAAGACCCATCGGAAACTGAACACTGGATGTGAAGATAGGTCCATGAACAAAACATATTTAAAGTACAACCATGAATGGATATGGTTGGAATTCATCAAATAGCACAGAAAAAACATGAAATTGCAAGAAAAAAACACAGTGAAATACACCCAACAATTCAGAGCAAACGAAAAAAACCTGAGACCTACATGTTTTTTAAAGGATGATATTGATAAATGTTTTGCTTTTGGATTATATTGATAAATGTTTTGCTTTTGGATTATGTAACTTTGGCTACAGAAACACAGTCAAAGCTCACAAAAGGAGAAAATGTAGGATGCTGTGGGATGATATGGTGTTTCAGAAAGTGGAGTTTTACTTGTAACTGACAGGAGTGAAGGGCAAAGTAGCAAAACCAAACAGTTTTTTAAACAATCAGGACCAGAGGCACAGGAAGATGAAAACACAAAATGAGGACATATGCCTGGGAGAAATCAATGCTAAGGAACAAAGTTTTCTCCAGAGTGCCACAAGCATGTTCAGACCAGAAAAGTACTATTTTGTACAAAATACTCTTTGGAAGGTGTCTTGGGTTAAGCTGGCAAAATGCCAACTGCCCGATACAGAGTCAAAGCCTCCCTCCCTCCCCCCACCCAGAAAAGGGAGAAAGGAAAAAAACCCTGGAGTCTCTAAGATTTAAACTTAAACTATGTATATATATTTATACAGAAAAGAGAAAATTAAAACTACAATATAACACACACTTACACAAGTTAGAAATAACAAAAATAACTCCCCACTCCCCATCAAAGACAAATCCCACCATTCTAACTACAAATCACTTTAGAGAACTCAATTCCCCAGAGACAGACTCAAGCAGAGAGAAAGACTAAGAACAAATATTTTACTTCCTTAAGATAACATGGTGGTGAGCCAGTGCCCTGGGCCTGGTCCTCCTGTCCCTCCTGGAATGGCACAGTATGTCCTCCTGGGACCACAGCTGGAAGGAACTGCCTAAACCACTCCCACACCGGCTTTTATATTTTGAGATGATGTTGGAATATGGTATGGAATACCATTGGCCATAGTTGTCACCTGGCCCAGCCCAGCTCAAGTCAGCTGATAATTTCGGGCCTAGTCTGAAATCTAAAGCCTAAATTTAGGCCTACATCTAGCTAAACCCATACCAGAAGATATACATAACATTTTGTATGCTATTTTGTTGTGTACCTTTGAAAACTCTGCAGCAAATTAAGAACTAGTTAATAAACTTTATTTTCATGTTCAATACATTCACCTAATAGCTATATAAGATGTATACTTTGAAATTTACATCCATGGATGACTTTGGAAAACAATACTCGTAGGAAGTGTTGTAAGGAAGGGGTGTGTTTGCAGAAGCACAGGGTCTGGGGGACAGCTATAGAGTTTTGGACCCAGGTTTAGTGCTGCTGAGTTGTGACCAGCTTGCTTTGGGCTCATCCCCTCCAGTGAGCCTGTGTACCAGGGGAGGACTGAGAGGGGGGGCAGTGATTGCAGGAGGGAGCAGATGAGGAGTGAATGGAAGAAGGACGGAGGAAGGAGAAACATATGTAGAAATAGTGTGACAGAGGGAAGCAAGCAAATGAGAACTTTTGTAACAAAGGAGAGAATACAGTTTGGACAGAGATGGGAGATCAACATGCTGTAAGGCACAACAAATGGAGTTTACTGATAACAATGTTGGCAGGTGGCATATAAGTGTATCCTATTGTAGGCATGGAACACAACACACTTTTTCTCTATCTCTACAACACTGGAGTGCCTGTTGTGGTGCTGTGTGCCAAGTCTGCATTTCCATACGCCAGCCACATGCCTCCAGGTTGCCACAAGCCTGCTGCCTATTTGTGCTAACTGAGCACTCCGACCACTTGTGTAATTACCATTAAGTGAATCCAGGCTTACAGACAGGCAATACTGAACTGAATGGAAAGGACTTGAGCTGTGTAATGAGAACTACAGAGCATCAGGCACTTTGAAAAGTTATGAGAAAATGACAGCAGCATCAACTCCCATTTATTTTCAGCTGTGGAAAAGTTCAGAGAATCTACTCCTGACCCAGAAAAGAATAAATATAGAAGATACTTGTTTTGGACAGAGATTAGATCTTCCTGTGGAATAAAGATTTTACAGACGGTTTTTGCTTCGTAGGAAAAAAGCGTTTGGTTCTCCCAATAACCTCTCTTTTCAGTTATTTAAAAATTAGATGCCTTCATAACAAATACTTATGTTTGCCACTGCCATTCTGCCTTTGAAGAAGGTCTCAAGTAGATAACTCCATTGTTAGTCGTCTGAAAGATGATTCAAGGACCAGCCAGTGTGTTAGATCAAAAAGTATTGTGTGCTTTTTTTCTTCTTGCTCTTTCTCCAATCCTTTGTTTCTGATTAAGAGTTATCCTCTCTCTGGTTTTGTCTGGAGATAACTGTTGATTCTCTAAGTTCCTGAGCCTGGCAAGCTTTATCTGCTACAATATCTTGCGTGCTCACCGTACAGATTTTCCCAGGCTCTCCTTGCTCTAGTCAAAACATTTGCTGGAAAGCTCACTAGATGTCACTTCTATCTCCCTTTTACCTTACATGACCTAAATTAGGTCCCAGTTATACTCTTCTTAGTGGTATAATGTGGTGAAGGCAATTTATGTGCCATTTCCCAGCATGTTTGGTTTTCATTAGTGAATACAGGAGATACTAAAAGACCTCTGATTCTAGACATATAATTATACCAGGGAAAAGACCAAGAATACTTTAAATCACATATGTACATGTAAGCTGTTGCATATGGATGCATTTAGGCTTTTAGAGGTCTAGACATTTCCTTACTGTTAATGTGTTGCTATGGCAACAGCAGTACTTATTCTCGTTCCTTTTGATAGTCAGATTGTTTGGGGTTTTTTCCCCCATACATCATTTTGGAACACATTCTGTTCATGTTTGGAGAGGTGCAAACTTGTTCTCAGCTGAAGAATTGCATAATGTGATCAATGCAAAACACAGCCTGTTTAAACAACATTGGGAAAATATATGAGCAGCTCTCTGAAATGAGCAGCATCAAGAGAGCTAAAAAGGAAAGGCTCTTTAGCTTTTCCTGAAAACAGATTTATCTCAGTAAAAGTAAAGCTTGTCCCCACTCTCTCTTCTTTTCAGACTGGAAAGTAGTTTATGAATACTTGATTGGAAATACTGTTTGATATCATGATTAGATATTACAATGTTCAGCTCTTTCTGGATTTAAACTCATGGATGTTCAGAACTCTAACTAAGCAATTTGGGACACAGCCAGCTAATACTTGGCAGATTACTTCATGAATAATGCAGGGAATAACCATTTGCCCCTGAAATTATGTTGATGAAAACCAATTGGCCATGGTGGCTATAACAAGCTACCCTTCCATATTGAGAAGGCTTAGCATTCACTTAGAACAAAGAATGGGCTATAGAGAAATCCTGTAACTTCTGTCTGTGTGTATTTTCACTGTAACACATAGATATATGCAGTTCTACTGCCCTTCCAGTCTACCAAACAAATAGTCTCTAATAATAGCATAGAAAAATACATCTGTAAACATATCAAAACAATATCTGTGTATGCAATGCTATATCATTTCAAGGCCTTTCATTGATAGCACAATGCCTTTGTTCATGTTTCTGGAAGAGCTTTTAGAGTACATAACACAGTATAGGAATCAGGTGCGACAGTAATTTAATAGTCCTAGTGGCATACTTTAATATCAAAAGAGGCCGCTGAGAGTCTTCAAAGAAGTCTCAGAACAAGAACCATTTACTGAGATGATGTGTAGTGTCTGCAATATATTGCATCAAAGAATGTTTTTAAAGATGACTATAAAAGAGGAGAAAACACCACTTTTATTGGGAAATCTATCTTTACAAAGGAAAAAAGTCCATCACCATTACATTTTCCAGGCAGCAGTGAGGAAGCGTTCCAAGATCTGGGATAAGTTTACAGAATGATAGGTAAAACATTTAGCCATGTAGTTCACATTAACACTGATGTCTGTCAAGTGGTGCACTCACCTACCAACTTATTAGAAAGCGATCTCTTTAATTCTAAAGTTATATTGAAAATCTTAAGAAAAAATGGTAAATTATTAAAGTGATGAGTGAGGAACTGGATGCTAATTTCCTGCTTAAAAAGAGCAGGAGCTGTATGCCTGATTCCCTGCTGCAGTAGAAGTACCATTGTAACAATGATGACTTAGGAATATAAGTGATTTATAGGGAAAATCATGTCATTGTAGGCTACAAGGTATTGTTTGTAGCTTAAAAAACATAAAGACTTTCAGCCCTTCATGTGTGGCTGTGTGGGACAATAGCTACTGGTTAAAGTCATGGACATGTGTTCTTACTGGCAACCTGGCAACCTTGTTTACCTTCCAAAAACAGTGCTAGTGCTGTCTTTCATGGCAATATGCCTTCTTCCTCACCAGATGCTTTGCTTTAGCCACAATTTATACTCCTGTATCTATTCCTACACTGAAGGAGACCAGGGTAAGGCCTTATTAAGGATTTTTATTTATTTTATTTAAGGATTTTATTTATTTAAGGTGGTTTTATGAAAGAAATACACTGGATTTTTCAGTTGGAAGAGAGTCTCCTTCATGTACGGTTCTACTGTGAGCAGCTACTCAGATGAAAGGTGTGGTGGGATTCCTTTTTTATTGCCCTTCATTTCCTTCTGATTCAAATGTTTTCCATTTACTTACTGAAAGATCTAATGAACCCTCTAACCATGAACTGTGAAATACAGCTTCCCAGTCAATAGCCCCCATTTAAAGAGGAAATAGATCTGTCACAAACCCAGGAATGACAGAACTATTTCTGTGGTTGGTTGGTGTCAGTTACTGTCCTTTTTTCCCTTGGCAAATAGGCATTTTCCTTGGTTTTGTCACAGCTGCAAGCTGAGAGCTAAAACAGCCGCACAGTTGCCATCAAGATGGTACGTACAGAGCGCTGCATAAGCCCAGTGATATAAATGACATTAAAGTGTCTCTCTTCATGATCAACATCAAAAATTCTGTGACCTCTAACCATCAATTCCTGGTATTTCTGCCACTGACAGGGAAAATTGGATCTATTCTAGCTCAGCATCTCAAACCTGTGTTGCTTTTGCCAAATTAACAGGCCTTAATCCTTATCCACTATTACTTAACCAGTTGAAAAAAATATATCTGCTTCCGTAAATACATAAAATAAAAAATTATGATAGATAGTGCTATTATTTATTGGTAGCTTTCTAGGTTTGAGCACAGCTTTAAAAGACAACAGCAGCTTAACATTATCTCTTTTAAAAACTTAATGTACACAAAATTAGGGCACAGTTCATCAATTTTATTTAAGTTTTATGGCTCCATGGTCCAATTAGTTACAATGGTTCTGCAGTATGTAACACTGTAGTATCATAGCAATCTCTCAAGCCTTCTATTATTAAAAAAATACTTCATTATTAAGCAATAAGTATATGTTTGTGTTCCAGAAGAGTTTAAATTGTTTAAAGGAGTAAGGAGAGAGATGCAATGTGCATTAGGTAGTTCCCAGGGATAACTTCTTTTTAAAAAATTCAGAAATTTGCCTAGTAAAGGTACCCTGAAATTAGCTAGTTATCTTGGCCAGATAGTTCTTGACTATACAGATCACAAACTTCAAGTGTCTACTTGCATAAAACGAAGAATGAAAATAATTTTGTTTCAGTGATCAATGTTGGAGGACTTTGTTTCTAGTCTGACCAAAAATGATAAAGGAAAGAAGAGGGAGTGACTTTATGTCTAACAAAATTTTTAATACATTTAAATGTGGGTGGATTTTTATGCATTTCCATACCTATGGTGGAGGAGAAGGGGAATAAGGTACTTTCCTTCTGTAGTTTGTAGTTTTACCTGAGAATTAGAATCCTGCTGTTCTGGCACCTTTGGATACAGGAAACTTTCATTGGTTCAGATCCAGCAGAAGATACTGCAGATTCATCTACCTGAAAGAAGCCACATGCATTGCATATTGCACCCAATCAGAATAAATGTGAGATGAGATGTATTTGCATGCTGCTGTTCTGGTGACTGAAAAGGCCAAAGTCAAATTTGAGTACAAGTATAGTCTGAAAGTAGAAAGATTTTAATTCCTAATGTATTCCAGTGAAAACTGAAGAAACAAAAGGCAGAAGGGCTGAATGCAAGAATTCAGTACAGAATATGGGAAACAGAAACACTAAGCTCCTGAGAGCTCACATTGACTTTTGCATCTTGAGATATCGTATCAGTCAATACAGGAATCAGGAAAACCTGATGAAAGAGATGGCACATTGATGGCTAAAATAAGATCAGGGGATGATGTGTATACTGTATGCATGGTTGATTGATTTATGAATAAATTCTATAAGATGGAGTTGTCTGAGGCTTTCCATGCCAGAAAGGGAGAAACTCAGTTTTGTGGTAGTAGAAACCTGTCCTTTTGTCCAGGAAAGAGGAGGGAGAGAGGTGGGTGAGTATTGTCTGGGGTAGGGAGAGTAGATGAAGTATGTGGAAAGGGGCGATGAAATCTGAGTGAATCTCTGAGATAAGATGAGATGAGACAGTGACAATAAAGGGATGATGATTAAGAGTCTCCTGCTTGAACAGATGACAACTGGGAGTCTCCTCCCCAGCTCAACACTTCTAGGTTATTCCCCATAAAAAGGATCCTGACAGACCTTTAGGATTCAGCCTCCCACACCAACAACTGTATAAGGTCTCCAGTGGCAACTTTCCTGTTGTTCTTCCTACCTAGTATCCCTTACCACTAGTTGTGAAGGAAAGTTAAACTTTGGAGAAATGACAGAGATCCCCAGATAAAACAGACTCTTTTCTTACTCTTGGTGGGGTTAGATGCAAAGGCAGTTACTGCTATTGTAAATGGACACACCTTTTTTCAGGCCACAGTAGGAGGTTGCTAGGCCTAGAAGGATAAGTAGTATGTGGTGATCAATGGACTTCTGTACTAGGCAGTTGTCTACCCTACCCATTTCTTGAGTTAACACTGACTGCAGCAGAGGGTAACACAGACTTTTCATTTCTGTGTCTGCCAAGAAGCTTTTATTGGGACAATTTGGACTCTTTCCACTTCATTAACCTGAGAAATCACCAGACTTCATTTTAATATCACATACATTGGCTCAATTGCCAGCCAGTGGCAAAGATACATATCTGGAAGCTTGCTTTCTTCTAAAAAGTACTCTATTTCTCAGGCAAGCCTTATAAATATATGTACGCATCCAAAATAGACGCTGGCCTTTATGTCATCAGCTGGGATGTGGTCTGTACACAGGCCAATATACCAAGGGAACTGGATAAATATTAAGATGTCTGTCAAACACCATTGATGAGGATGTTTTTGAGCCATCCCAGTGACTACTGTCAGTTTATTAAACTGTGAAAGATTGGATTTATACAAGTAATAGCCAAGATATCCTTCCCAAATGCAGTAATTGCAATAGAAGAAAATCACCAAAGCCTATAAAAATCTTTGGAAAAACTGTAATGTGGGCTTTAACCTCCCATGCTTCTCCTCACTCCTCTTCCTTTTTTGAAATATGTTTTGTAAAAAAAGGCTTTACATTAAAATAGTAAGCATCTTGAAAAAGATCAATTAAGTTCCACATTTGAATAACAAATTATGGTGTGTTTTCCATATTCAGGGTGCAGCTTCCAGCAAGCTAATGCCAAAACATTTGAGCTGATTTGCAAGTGGAACATAGTGCTGTGTTCATCAATGCCTGCTCTGGCTGTTTCCACAAGACTTATCTTCTGCCAAAATATTGGCGTTGACTCACACACCTGGCAAAATGTGCATTGCAGGCAAAATGATTAAAAAACTTATGGTGTAGATGATATAAAACATCTATTCTAAATTACATTGAATAATCAGGAAAAAATTAAACAAAACAATTAAAACTCTACAGCATAAAATTCTACTGCTTTTTCCAATGTGGGGCAAATATGGTAAGAAGTCAACAGAGTAGTAGTTTCTTGCTGCCTGAAAGGCATTCAAAGCATCTATATAAAGTGATCTGCTTGGAGAAAGAGTAGCAGATGGATAGGCATTGCAATGAAGTCATTACCCCCCTCATAAGGTGGGGAAACCTCCAAGGATGGAGGCAAGCCAGGCATGTCCCCCTACATCACTCAAAGCAGTATTACTTGAAGGTTCAACATGAGCTTTCCCAGAGCTGGCCCATCATCAAGGAGTGGCAGGTGCAACCTGACCAATTCACAGTGTGTCTGGAGCAACAGTGACTTTTCTTGTCATACATTTGGAACATTCAAATTTGTCGTTCTGTGATGGAAAGGGATTCCCTCCTCTAACTCTATATAAAATTGGTAGAATTCCCTTCCGCCTTTCCGTAACCTCCCTTAGAAAGAGACATTTGCAAATGCTATGAGATACCAACTTGTTACAGCACTTCAGAAATATAAAAGTGTTCTCTACTGGATGTATAAGGGCATATTGCTGCATCTCAGCTATGTCTGTGTAGTATCAGTGAGCCAGTGCCAAGCAGATCTAGAGCCAGTGCACATCAAATCTGTACTGTTTATTTCATCCCAACACCTGCCTTATTTGTAATTTTTAAGGCATTCAAAATACAATAATAATTTGCTGCCTGTTTCTTCATCACCAATTTGTTAATTGGCCTGCAGCATCATTGGGGCAAGGGATAATGCCACAGAGGTGACTTGACCCTGGGCAGTGTGGGGGGAGACCTGGGGAAAAGAGGACGTAGAGCCTACTTTGCCCTCTGGGCACAGACAGTCTGGTCTCTATGAAGCTACAGAGATTTCTGAATTCAGCCTGATGCACAGCTGAGCAGTATATTTGGGGACTTTCAGATTTAGACTGAAAATAAAGAGAAAATAAAAAACCCCTGAGGCCAATGTTTCTTTTCAATGTGATAGCCTTTCTTGTCAGACAGGATATTATAATCATGTTCTTCTGCTGAACAATATGAACCATCAAACAAATCACTTTACAATAACATGGGTGGATCTGTCTCCATGTGCGCATTTTTAGAGCACAATTGTTCAATTAATACTTCATATGGTAAAAAAGAGTAACAAAAATATTTCATCTGGAAATATGATCAAAGGTCAGTTTCTTGCTGCTGAATATTGTGAGAGTATATAATACAGGACATAAGTTAACTTCTTTTTCCAAAAATGTCTTTTTGGTTTAATATTTTGAAGACCTTACAGTTTTTGTTGCAGAGACTATGTAAAATGTCTGGGGAAGGGATGTACATATATATATGTATGTATGTACGTCTCAAATTATCCTGAAATGCCTCAAAGAGGGAGGGAAAAACAGAAGGTCATATTGCAGGATTGTTCTCAGCTTTAGGAATGAAATAAGCATGTTGTAATACTGAATAGGGTTATTAAGTAAAAAAAAATATCTTAATGGACAAACTCGTGAATTTCTTAACTTTCAGCTGCTAAAGTTATACCTTCTAGTAAAGAATGTGAATATTTTACCATCACAACAATAATCAGCCTGTATATTAGAAACATGAAAATGCATTGTTAACATTAATTTTCAGCTACTTTTATTTCAGTGAAGCAATACAGATAAGAATTATGGCAGAAAACCACTTCCTTCCATGTAACATTTCTTATTCTAGACCACATTTCACACGTAATCAGAGTGAATGACAGAGGTTATGGCTACCTGTAATTCCTAGTGGTGCTGCAGCAGAGGCAGTATCACCTTTGTGGTTCCCTTCCAAGCACGACCAAGTCCTTGTGTGTTAAAGGCTGGCCTGGGATTCCAGATGTCTGCATTCAGTGCTTGGCTGTATCACCATTGTGTTACAGGGAGCCAATACACCCCATACTTTCTAACCGTGAGTTGATAAAATAGGACAAATATTTCTCTGTGCCTTTGTGATGAGAAGTAAAAGGAAAAAAATCACCCAATGAGAAAATGGAGAGCAGAGAAACAGAGTGACAAAATGTAACTGAACTTCAGCTGAACTCAAAGGTTATCCTTATCTCTAAGCAGCTGCAAACACAGATAACCTACAGCCTTCCTTTCAGCTACAGCTGCTGAAGGAGATCCTTTGGCATAAATCACTGCTGAGGCAAACACATTTGTTTACCTCGCCCCACCGTCCACCCATACAGCTACAAGCTGTGCAAGGGAGAGGCAGCGACAGCCTGTGCCTCTTACACCTGCATGTGCTGTAGGGTAGGTCTGAGACTGCTCTCCTACTCCCATGTAGGAACAAAGCTGCAGAGCCTGAAAGGTCAGGGTAGCATGTTGGACCTGGCCTCCCATCACCTGCCAATTCATCCTTTTCAGATGAGGAGAAGAATTGATAGAGACGTGTCTACTCAGTGGATTCAGTAAATGCAGGCATCTCCTATAACTTGAATCAATTTCTTCCAGGAAGGGACAAAACCATGCTTGAAATAAAGGAAAGACAACAGCTTTCCAGTTCCATTTTTTATGGTGGGATCGAAAATGCTGAAATCAACAAAGCGAAGTAAAGATGACTGATCCAGAAGTCTTACTATGATGAATCAGATTAATAAAAAAATTAAGAAAAACCCCAACCCAACAACTATAAATCTAACTTGCTTCCTTGTGTTAAGGGATAAGCATCTTTTAATATATAAATGCACACAGTGTATCAGTACTTCCTGTCCCCCTTGGTGTCTGCCCCCAGTGAAAATGTATGCTTCTCAGATTTTTTGTTTTGTTCTCTGTGGTTTTATAATTTTTAATTTTGCACTTCTGTGGGTTTCATTTATTTTGCTTAAGTCAAAACTCTCAATTCCTTGTAACAAGAAGTGTTTTTGCTATGTCATAAAAAATGTAACGGGAAAAGTTTTATGTTCTAACCACAGGCAAGATGCCAGAATTTTGTCTGCTGTGATCAAAAAGTATGAATCTAGACAGACCTGGAGAAACATTTATTTTCTCCTCCTAGCAAGAGTATGAATTCATCTGCATAACATTTAAGGTAGTAAAGTTGAGGTACCCATTTCAGGACAGATGCCATGTTCAGTGCAGGGACTACAATGTGCAATTACAAAATCTTTTTACTGTGTTTTTTTGAATTCCAGTTCTAGACATCTCTAACACTGAAAAAAGTTATCTAGAAAACACCTGTATTTGAGACTTAGTTTTGTGTTTTCACCTGAAAAAACTCCTGCATCACAAGGAAAACAATGCTCTTTTGTTTCCCATATTAGCCTAAGGCCATCCTGAAGCTGGAGGAGAGAAAAAAAATCCTTAAAACTGAATAAGAATACATTTAGCACATTAAGCATTTTCTAATTCAACATTTCTCTTGAATACTTCAGCTGAAAATTTATCCTCCCCCTCTGAACATCCTTGGGATGGGCAACTTACAATGCATGAGATATGCACTCCTTGATACATTTCAAAATTATCTCATTTACTGGCCCAGACTTTCTGGAATCTAAATTTGTACTGCACACGAGTAGACATTTTCCTCCTGCAGGCATGTATCTGCATCTCTAGTGCAGGAAAGCTGGTTGTGTAAATCATGTAAGTGAATGCCATGTATTTGATCTGCTCTTCAGCTGTGCATCCCTCTCCATATAAAGAGCAGAGAGACCACAAGGAGGGAACTCCCAGAAAAGGTGTGTACAACTACAATATACTGTTGGCATCAGGTTAAAGCAGCCTTTCAAAAAATACTCAGGGAAGGGAGGCAGAAGAAATGAAAGCCTTGCCTTCAGCATCATGGAAGCCTTTCCTTCAGTAGAGTCAGAGTTGACATACTGAGCTTTGAAAATTTGAAAACTTTAACTATTAAAACATCCCTAACTCAGCTAATTATGTAAATATGTTCTTTATATCTTGCTAGTATTTTCTTTTTCAAGAAGGAGGAGATAATACAAGTGTAACTTAAGTCTTGCTATTGTAAAGACTTTATCATGATTGAAAGAAATGTCAAGTCTATAATAGAAACTGATGAGTGTGACACCTCCTGTGACTCATGGTGAATAATGACTTTGGATATCTCTAATGGCAGAGCATGTTTGATCCTCTCATACACTCTGAATGCGTGTAAATACACAGGGATTATCTGTCAAGTTTGGGTGATGGCTACTGCTGGTTTTCATCCCTTTTTCACACATATGGCTTCAAATTAAGACTATAGAACTCTTTTAAAATACACTATATAATAATTACAGAAGAAAACATATATTTTTCCAAAGCAAATATGACCTTTGAGAAGATTTGCTTTTTTACTCCTGTAAGAATAACAACTTCAACAGAATATAACCAGGATTGTTCCCATCATGGCAAGTTTTTCTGAAACAGCATGCAATGAAGTGGTGGGAAGCATCTGGGCCATCTTCTATATGGTTACAGAAGTGACCAGGATCACTTGAGGGACATGAGCCTTTACTGATGTGAATTTAACTGCATATGAGACTCAGCAAATGACCTTTTTCTCTTTATGTTATTCTTAACACTTAAAATCAGGATTTGCAGATGGCTTTTTTAAATGATTTTAAAATGATACTCCTGACATGCTGACATAGTAGAATGGCCCATGATGGCCTTTACTGAATATAGCAAAGAAAGTGGAGCAATTCCATGACCCAAAATTTATTCAAAGCAGCTCTGAAATGAGTTGTCTTCTGGATGAAAACTTTGTGCAAATACTTCCTTTGTTATGTTGCTGTGCAAGTGACTTTTCAGATGGGATTGTCATAGCAAAAAAACAAAAAGTGCCTATGAACTTCAAATATTGTCATTCCAGTTCTGCTGTTAGTAGGATGGCAGAGGAGACAGCACATACATTCAGGCTGAGCCCTGAAGCACGCGACTGTGCTTGAAAAATTTCCCTTCAGCAGAGTGAAAATATTGCTCTGCTGTGCAATCTAATTCAATACTAATTTAAATACTATTCTTCAAGGCCAAGCCAAAAGTCAGTGGGACCTCTCTTCTTCTTAGTCTGGTAGCTTACTACAGTTATTTCCAGTGCTGATCTACATCCCCAATTTACTTTAGACAAAAGTAAAATGAAAATGTAATCCATCTCTGAAAATATTTATGATGTTGCATCCACTAGGAGTTACAGTAGAAGAGGAAATATTTCCTTCACAGTATCGGAGGTTATTTTTTTTTTTCAAAGCTCTTCAACTATAGTCTCTACTACAGAAGTGAAGACTTGTTTATTTGAATCACTCACATGCACTGACATGTCTTAATTCTCAAGAATCGTTCACCAGAGAGGTAAAAGGAATTTAAACCACTGAAAAGAAACAAAAAAATGTGTAACTATGGAGTTTGATTCCCAAAAGAAACGAGGAAAACTGGAGGTGAGGCTGAAAGTTCTTCAGCCCTAGGTATATCAAAAGAAGTAGGGGAAAATTGGACTGTATTTTGGCATTAATAACACTCTGTTGAAGTGATCTTCGTTCTTCCTCATGCAGTTCATACTTCAAGATGAATGTGCTTACAATATCCAGTTAATTGAGGCACTGTCTAGAAGTTAATAAAATGGACTGTGATTTTTGTGTGTGCATTTTTGCAGTCTATTAATTGATTGTTTTTTCTGATGTCTAATTACCTTAATATCTTGAGGTAGCACTCAAAAGAAAAAGGTTTTAAAACAAGTGAATTCAAGGTTCTTTTGGACTTGTCATCACATTGCAACACATGGTAAGATTCAACATGAGAATCTGGCTCAGAGTCAATGAAGCATTTACAGCACATCCCTGCCTCTGGAGATCTACAGAGCCATATTTTTAACTTGATCAGACAAACTCTGCTCATTTTCTAAATATATCCTAACAAAAAAGTAGACCTACAAGCCATCTGTGTAATAGGAGACGAATCTGTTTACAGAGATGTTTACCTGCAGAACCAATACATATCACACTGTATGTTAGAGATGGACTTTGAAGGAGTCTTCACCTCATCATGTGCAGCATATGGCTGATTTACAGCACCAAATAGCAGGGCTCATTTAGTGAAGCTTTCCAGAGCTTCCACCAATCCTGTTTCTTGTGTGCTTTTCCTTGATGGCATAGCCCATGAGAGAAAAAGTGGGGTTTCTTAGTCTAAGGAGAGTAGTCTTCAGATACTTAGGGGCATGCCCCATTTTCATCTCTACAGTAAATAAAAAATATAACAATGTTAGGTAGTCTTTGGCACAACTCCACAAGTGAAGCTAACAAAGCTCTGGAAAGACTTATTTAGGAGTCTGTGACATCTCTGGAGACATGAGAACAGGCTGGATACAGCTCTGCCAGGAACTGCTCAGTAAACACTGATCTTGCAGTAGGGTAGAGGGTTAAACAGGATGTTTTGTTCCTATTTTGTAAAGCTTTTTGCATCATGCTTCCATAAACTCAATCACTTTTCTCTATGACAACATAAAATTATCTGAGTTACTTCTGCTGCATCCTGATTTACTTCATGCCATCAGCCTTGAACAGGGTGCACACACACAAAAAATACTGAGATGAAACTTGACAAACCTGTTTGCTAAACGACTGCTCATCTGATGTCTTATTTCTACAAAGCAGTGTTCCAGGTGCAACGTAAACTATATCTCTGTCTTTTTTCTCTTCACTTCAACTATCACTTCCATGCAACTACTGCTGCTCTTGTATCTGTGATGGAAGTATCCTCAAGGTGAGAGCTTGCCAAATGGTTATGTCTTCTGCTCAAATTTTCTTGTTAGCCTTCAAATTCAGGATAAAGAACACAGGAGATTGAAACGAGACAGAGATCTTTTGAGAGTATTCTTCAGATTTTCCTCCATTTGAAAGAAATAGATAGAACAAGTGTGCTGAGGCGTGCCTGAGCATCCCTCACCCCAATGTTTTTTCCTCAGCTCTGAAGGTATGATATGCAAGTGCTGAGAAAGGTTCCAGAAACTGCTGGCAACATGCTGCAGTGCATTTGTTTCCTTTGCATGGGATTATTACCAATTTTGCACATAACTTGTGACCTGCTGTTTCCCATCATGGCAAGCAACCAAAGGGAATGTAGGTCCTTAATAAGAAACAATCCATTTTGCAAATCAACATCAGAGCAGCTTTTACAGGCAGCAGGACTGCAAGTGTTAATGCTGTGAAGATGCCCGGGAAACATGCCTCACTACGTATTTTTGGGTGTTAAGTACTTAAAAAACAACCAAAAAGAAGAGACATTTTGACTGTCATTAGGTATGAGCCATAATAAGGTCATTTCTGCCATTTGTTGCTAGACAGAATCCTAAAGCTATTCAGTGAGATTATCTGAATAATTTTGTCTTTAGAAAGCAGCTGTTCACCAGATGTTCTGCAACCAATACAGTAAACCTACAGGTAGTTACATTCCTCTCTTTTTAAACCACAAAAGAGTCAAAGCACTGATAGGTTTGAAATCTCACTTTAACTACCTTCTTAATATGGCCTTTTGTAGAAAAAAAAAGAAAAAAACCCTAAACATTTACAGCATAGTATCTGTAAGTGGTCACATAAAAACAAGTATGCATGCTAATTACTTTAAATATGTTATGAGGATGCCTTTCATAATGTGCTAGCTACTGTGAATATGTCTATGAAAACTCTCCAGTGATTCCAGAAATATCTGCCTGCAGCATTAGGATTCATTCTGCAACTGTAAACAATGGAAGACCAACCAGTGTCATCTACCTGTACTGTAAGGCCTTTGACAGTGCCAAAGAAGAGAAGGCTCCAGGAACATCCCATAGCAGCATTTCAGTACCTAAAGAGGGCTTTAAAAAATGAAGGAGAGTGACTTTTTACACAGGTAGAGAATGACAGAACAAGGGAGAATGTTTTTAAACTGAAGAAATGTTTCACTGTGAGAGAGATGAGACACTGAAAGAGGTTGCCCAGAGAAGTTGTGGATGCTCCATCCCTGGAGGTGTTCAAGGCCAGGCTGAATGGAGCTTCAGGAAGTCTGGTCTAGAGGAAGGTGTTCCTGCCCATGGCAGGAAGGTTGGAACTCAATGATCTTTAAGGTTCCTTCCAACCCAAGACTTTATATTTCTATAATTCTATGATTCTCTTAATTTTGTAAAAAAAGCCCCACCTTTGATGTGTATATTTTTCCCATGCACTACAAATACTTTATGGCCAAATCCTAACATAAAAAAAATATTGAAGACATGCAAGTTGCCTGACCACCGTTATACTTGTTTAAAGTAAATTAAAGAATTATCAGTAAACACTAACAGATTCAGAGCAATGGTGCACCCTATAAAATTGCAAAAGGTTTTGTAGAAAACAAAATGTGACAGATGTGGTTACAGAGATAATTTTTCACAAAGAGAAGTTATTCACCAGACTAAGCCAAGGATACCTAAACTTGACAATTTATAAGGTTGTATATCGTGGTGTGTTAGGAAAACATATTTGTGTGCTGCAATTCAATTTTACCCCTGCTTTTAATTCATCTTTCTTAAGATTACTGTTGCAAATCTGAAATTTTAAAGTACATCTGCAATAAAGTGAAAGATCTGTAGCACATAAAAAGAGGCACAAGGAGTTGAGCGGTTGCTAGAAAATGAAATTGAGAAATCTGGAGAGGATAATTAAGTCAACTGTACAGAGATATCTATCAATGAATGAAGTTGTCAGTGGGCTGACAAAGATACTTGTAAGAGAAAGGTCCAAGGGGTGGTGATGAACTCAGATTGTTCATGGACATACTGGGGACACTCTTGCAAGAATAACTAGAAACCATTCAAAGTAAGATATTATCCTTGTGGTGGGATGATGAATGAAGGTGTCCCAGTTCAGTAAGTCTTATGATGTTTCTAATTCATCTTTGTTTTACACGTCAGGGTAGAGGGACTGACACCAGCTGTTGAAATCAGCCTGGGTGAAGTTTCTTGTTCATAAATTTGCAAAGCAACCATGAAAACTACATCCCTGATGAAATACATCTTACCCACCAAAGAATTCTATAGGGTTTTCTCTAAGGGGAAAGACACATTGCAGTAGGAAATCTGAGTGTAAGGATTCCAGAAATGCTCAGAAAAGCTTTGGTCTATGAAGACTTTAAAGAGCTTTTGCTTCAAGGAATTCTTGTCTACCCACCTGGCACAGCCTGGCATATATTGAATGGGGTGAGTACAGAGTCTGTTTCTCCAGACTGCTTATATGTAGCTGGCAATCCTTGAGCACCAGAGTCAGACTCTCTTTCTCTGTGTCTGTCTGTGTGTGTTTGTGTGATCAGTTTTTCCTAGATCTCTGCAAGACCCAGGCATTGGGTAAAAGAGAAAGTGTCATGTTATGGAAAGGTATTTGACAAACAAGTTTGATGATATGAGGCTCATTTCTACCTTATCATGAGAATAAATTACAGCAAGACCCCTTTGCATGCAAGAAGGTTTTATGATAAAACAGAAGTATAGAAAGGCCAAAATTTGTCTCCAGGTGGGGGGACTTGTGAAGGAGTTGGAGGACAGCACATGGTATCAGCTATGCAGAAACATGGGTTCATGGTTTTCCTCAGGATCTCTTAAAATTGGAGCAGACTAACCTTCATCTTAGTAACAGGCACAATGTGAAAACATAAGGCAGACGAATGTCTGAAAGGCCAGATTTGATCATGGCAGAAATAGGGAAGAATTCTGGTAGTAAAAAGCCTATAATATTTATCTCACTGGAATGATACTGCATTAAAACCAGGATGGTAACATTGATGTGTGTGTGTGTACCTTTGCAACTACACACATGTACTTAAGTACCTACTCTAAACAGAAATCTGTTCTCTACTCAGAATGCTAGAATTCTCTGATTAAAGGGGAGCTGAAGAAAGGGATCAGGCATATGGACCCATCACAGAATTTATGTGCATTGGAAAATAACATATCACATACTACCAAAAAAGAAAATAATACAATTTAAAGTATGAATGAAGTATAAAATGTAAGGGAAAATCATGGACCTTATTCATGTAGAGCCCAGCACAGGACAACAGGCACATGCCTACATTTGCACCCTAGGTTTCATACAGATCCGTAGTCATGGAGTGAGGATCTTCCCTTCTATTTCTGAAGTTACATCCCATCCCCAGAACATCAATTGATTTTACATGATGTATTAATGTACTCACACAAAGGACAGGTAGCATTAAGCTGGATCACCTGTGTATACATTTGCCATACCTCAGTTATCCTGTCTTCTCTGACAGTTTGGTTCAAGCACACTTTTCTCCAGAGCTTCTGCCTGTGGTCAGTGTTAATATTATCAATACAAGTAGGCCTTTGTCCATGAGCTACCAACGTGGCAAAATCCAGCTTGCGTGTTTGTCAACAATCTCTGCCACCCAAGGAGTCAAATTAACTCTAGACCTTGGGAGTATAGACAATCACAACTAAATGAGCAAGTCTAGTGTAGGCAATTCAGTTTCACAAAAGCCAGATTATAGCAGAAAAACTAATATGAGACTGCACTGAGAACACCCACCTGTTCTTTGAGGAAATTGCAAGGCCATCTTTCAGGGCAGATATACAAGTGATGGAAAGCTAAACCAACTTTTACATTAATTTCCTGCTGTTGCTATCAAAATAGCAGAAGAAGAACTTTGTAATATAACTGTACATTCAGAAAAGTATATGCACGCTCTGAGTTTTAGCATTCTTTTCTTTGGTAGGTTTTGCTTCTTTGAGTGAGTTTTATTAAAACCATCAGAAGGATGGGATGGAGTTTTCTGAAGATTATCAATCCCCAGTCAGATACTATCACAACACAACTGTAATTAAACAGGATTCCTGGAAAGTTCCCACAGAGGTACCTGTCCCAAGGTTTCAGTCACTCCAGGTTCTCTATAGCCCTCGCATAAAACCAGAAGAGAGTTGTACCTGCACTTAAACAGTAAATAATAAAATGACATTATTTGAAGCCCCTACTTCCTATGAGAGTGGTTCCTGCTGAAGAGATGCTTGGTGTTTTTCTCTCCAGTTGGGTTCTGAGTGGCAGACTGAATTTTTTCACTCTTCTATGTTGCTACTACAGGACTGGGTGTACTGTATTGCAGGGAAGGTTGCAGATGTGAGACTTTGGTTAAGTCTGTATTATGCACATGGTCTCATAACCAGGTCAGGGATCAGCAGTTGAGCTTTCTCTTAGCAAGATTTTGTTTCTGATGAAAGCTTGTCACAGAAGCAGATGCAGGCAGTAGTTATACCTTCAGGACCCCTCAGATATCCTTATAAGCACAATAATGTCTCCCTCACAGCTTGTCATAGGTAAACACCACCCATGTGTACACACCTCTAGTAGGGCAGATTGTCAGGCCCAAGCTTCAATGTAAGGAGCCCATATGCCCAAAATGCCATTATACCATGTATAACTGACACAAAGTGTAATTAAATACTTGTGTTATTTGGGTAACTTTTGGTGGTAACTAAAGCAACCTGACATAGGAACTACCTTACTAAAATAGAAACCAATTAAAATAGTTAAACTTCAAAATTTTCATCTTATATGTAGAAATAGACAGGTTTTTTATGTGGAGTTTAGTAGGAGGTTGGGGTGACAGCTTCTGTACTGCACAAAAATGAATTGTATCAACAGAGCTTTTTCTAAACTCAGATTTGTTATGCCATTAAATGCGATGCAAACATAGACAAGGGACAAGGGCAGTTTGAAACACATGGTCCACATGGTCCCTGGGGGTTAAGTTCCCTAATACTTGAGAAACTTGAGTTTACAAGTGGTGTATATGAACAATTTCAAGTTTGTATATCTATGCAAACAGGAAAGAGAAGTGAAAAATTTTCCAGGAAACACTTCCTTCAGTGACAGGAGAGAGAATGGATCATGACACTAATGGGACCACAAATCACCACATGGGAGTCACGTCACAGTTCTGCTGTCCCAGAAACTCCTTTAATTTGCTAGTGTGCTCCCAAAAATACCCCCTTCATTACACACAGGATTTGCTAAAGGAGGGGATAGAAAATTATATAAACCAAATGAATTTGCTTGTAGGTCACAGCAAATTAGAAACATGCATAATGCTCACTTAGCTATGATAGAATAAAAAGAAACCCCACAAATTGTTTTAAAATCAGCAGAGTGCATGTGCATCTATTTTAAACATATTTCTTGACATGCTTATGTTCACCTTGCCATCTGCTCATAACAGTCCGTTCTACATATGGGGTCTTGCAAGTCTTGAGACCAGCATGATTTCCCTCTCCAATAGCCAGTTCCTTTCTGGAAAGAGGGACTCCTTTTGTTTCTGTCAGTTCTTGGGCTGCTGCCTTTCTAGACAAAACCAGTATAATAGTCTCAGCAGGAAATCATGCCAGTACTGTCTGAGCCAGTTGGTCTCCTATTATCCTATTCCTGTGGAATGGCTTATCTTGAGTCATTGTTTCCTTACAGCCTCTTTTTAGACATAATCAATGTACTCATACAGTGACTACCCTTTAATAAGGTCAGCAGTGTTGTTATACATTGTTATGTCCCACTCAACATCCATCACAAGAGTTAACTTGAGAGATTTCTGCCATTGTAGAGATGGGCCTCAAGCCCGTAGCTTCTTGGCTGAACAAAAAAATATCTATTAGAAAGATACCCAAAGCTTAAACAATTTCTGGAAAATATGATCAAATGCTTCATAAAAACAAATGTGTAATGAGGCAAAGAAATACAACCAGAGGAAGATGAAAGACTGGGCAACCTTTCTTCTTCCAGAGATGTGAATGTGATATTTGAGACAATAAATAATATTAGAAAACAATTTCAAAAACAAAGTAATAAAAAGGATCAGGAAGAATACCCTGGAGATCATCTTAGCTGAATCTGGTTTCAACATCAATTCTTGAATCCACTAATGTTACTTACTCCTGTCCTAAAGCTACCCCCTCCAAATAAGACACAGTTCTGTAACCCCATTTATGGTCCACATCCCCTCTCTGCTGATTAAGTGGCTTAAAGAAGTTTATTTAGTCTCTCTAGTTTTCAAGATTAAAGGCTTTTTCCTCAGATACTCAAGGCTTGTATATACATAAGGTTCAAGCTTCATTCCATATGCGAGACTGGAATATCCTTGGCCAAGGACACCCTCAGAGTGCAATCATCAGTGCACAGTGCATTGGGAAGTGCTAAATTGAGAAGGTATAGGATAATTCTTACAGTGGCAGCTCTTTAATTCAGATTACAGTATATTGCAAGGGCTCTTGCAATACTGTCTCCAAGATAACAAAAAGAGAGGAAGTCAAAAGACAGCAACCTTCTGCTTGGCTTGTCAGCTTCATTCAGGAAAGAAGGTGAATCCAACCTCAACCATGGTTAAATGTACCAAGTTGAAGAGCTGATTAGCATTTCAGTAAATTTAAGGTAATATTCATGCAGCAGCCAAAGAAGATTTCAAAGGGTGTCACAGATTTGGAAGTATTCTTTAATCTGCATGGACATTTCTCCAGTCTTGAGGCTTCTGGAGCATCTAGCTCCTGAGATGTAAAGCTGGGTTGGTGTTTTGTGGTTTGGTGGGGTTTTTTGGTGTTTTTTTTTTTTGGTTTTTTTTTTTTTCCCCCCATTGCAGCAGTAAGGTGTCCTCAATCTGCTCTGGCAGTTATGGAAACAGTGAGAACAAGCACCCTCCTCTCTGAGATGTTCCTTATGTCACCTCAAGGAGGTGGATAACACCTCTGAAAGCCATGAGTTAAAAATTCCAATCCTAAACTTAATGGATGGGAGGTGGGATCAGAAGTCAACAGGTTATTACCATCTTGGTAATAATGTTTGGACAGTCAGTGTGGTCAAGGGTAGGTGAGACAGGATAAGAGTTCCCAGTATGGTGGTCAGAGGTGCTGATTTTCTGTTTGGTTGATTTTGAGTAAGTATGCAGAGAAAATAAAAGGCACAAAAGCAATCAGCTTATGAGACAATTTACTAAATGCTGTCACAAAGTGGATGCAGACAAGGTTGCATAGCTTGCCTAGAAGCCAAGAAACCCACTTTCTCTCAAGCATTTCAAACTGCAGAAGTGTTCACCTGAAATATTCAGAAAGGAAAATGGAGTAGTGCCAAGAGAGAGCTTGCAGTCTGGCAAGAAGCTGGAGTATGTGCCATGTTCCTCCCTCCCTGGAGAGGTGCCCGTGTGAACGGGCTGCCGGACTCTGCACGCATCCCACCTGCAGCACTGATGTGTACCCATGAGAAGATGAAGGCAAGACATGTCAACTACCTCTGCCAGCAGCCAAAAGCTAGGAAATAGTAAAAGAAGGGAGGAAGGGAGGGAGCAATAGAAAAAAGATGACAAGAGAAGGGGTGGGAGCAGGGACCCAGCTTTGTTAGGTAGCGTGTGATCAGGCTTGGAAGCAACTGGTGGTCTGGAAGAACAATGACTGTGATAAATATAAAAACATTTTGGCTTAAATGTGAAATATACAAAGTTGAACTCTAAGGTTTGTATGACATATAGAGCTCCAGTGTGAGGTTTTCATGTCTGGAGGTCCCAGGACAGAGGAATGAGATCAGGTGCCTTTCCCAGTGCAAGTGAATGGACAAACCTGGGCCATACCCAGCTGGTTGGGTCCAACAAGGAACTCTGTTATTCAGTGCACAGAAACCAAAGTCTTACCTCAGTGATAAGCTCTGCAGGGGCATTTTTCAAGCAAAGGCAAGAGCATCAAGCTTTTATTGGTCGCATCACCAAAGTGCAGCTCTGACTTATAGAGGACTGGTACACAGAAGTAGAAACTTGCTTTTAGCATGATTTGGTTCAATTCCCCACAAACTAACTGGAAAAATTAATATGGTATTGGCCCAACTGGAGGTATTCAAGAACAGTGATATAATAATGTGTGCTGTAGGAATCAAGATCATTTGTAGGAAATAAGTTAATTTAAACAAACTACAAATGAGAAAACAAGATTGGATTATAAAAGAAACTAAGCACATATAATCTATATTAAGCATTCTGAAAGGCATTTAACTCTTTAAAATGCATTTAATTTCATTTTAATACAAATGGGAGCATCAATATCAACAGAGGTCCCTTCCAACCTTACCCAATCTGTGCTATTGTAAATAGAGTGGTTCCACTGCATTAAGAACTGGCTTCTGATGTGCCATACTCCAACAGACCAGGGTATTGCTGCAGTTGCCATGTTAGTGGCAAAGCAAACACATAGATCTACATGTGACAGCAAAGCATTAATGTAACAGAGCTGTTTTTGTGACCAATGGTAGCTGGAGCCACTGTCTACTCCTTTCAAATGTGGACCTTGTGAGGTTCCCTACCACATCAGGTAAAGTTCCTGTGGTAAACCTGCAAGTGAATTGAACTATCACTGCCCCACACCCTTGACTGTTTCCCTAGGTTCTACTGGTACAGTGCAGGCAGCTGTAGTTACTTTATTTTCTGCTATGATGCAATATGCAGTTTCTTAACTCAAGTCAAGAACTATGTGTGCCTTAGTTACCTGTACCGTGTCAAGCCCCACATGGTTGATGCCTGCTTATAAAGGTGGTTTTATGCATGTAAATCATCTGCTGGCACATGTTAGTGGTAAGGTAAGTGAAAAGAACAGTATAAATTTATATGAAGTGATGATTACCTGTTCTGAGCTGGGCTTTTCATGCTCTAAAGGCACTAGTTACACCTTTCCTTCAGACACACACTTCCTTCTTTCCTCAAACTACTCACACATAAGCACAGAAAAATTTGGTCTCCTGCTTTTCCCTGCCCAAGATATGGTCTGCAATGTAGAGAGCATGCCACTCACTCAATGATAAATGCCTTTCAGCTTCCTAAAGCCTTGCCTAATTGCTCTAGCATGTCTCCAATGGGTGCTGCTCCAGGTGGTCTTAGATGACTGGAGATGTCCTGCCACCTGTGTGAGGGGTGGCATCAGCTCAGCATTTCAGAAGCCTCTTTGTAGAGAAGCTAATCAAAGGTACAGGATATTGTGGTATAGATATACTGGACAAATGTGCAGCATATTCCCACAATCCCTGGGGAAGTTTTCAGGACTACTGTCTAGAATTACTGGGTTTGGTGGGTTAGTTGGGAGGGATTTGGTTTGTTTGGGTGTGGGTTTGGTTTTTGTTTGCTTGTTTTGTGTTTTGTTTTTTTTTTTTATTTCAGATACACTGTATGAACATCTGGGCAAACAGTTATGCGCTCAAACAATCATTGGCATATTGTATTGAGATGTAACTGGTCTATAAATAAATACTAAACACCTTGTTTACACACAGAATGAAATAGTCACAGTTGCAACTAATCTGACAGGTCAGCAGTAATTGGCCCATCATTATTTAGAAGACATACATTTTAAATGGCAGTGATATTTTGTAGCCTCCTAAACCAATGTTAAACCTTCAGAGGTGACAGATAGAAAAACACTTATCATCATTAAAAAAAAATCTCCAAAGGCTCATAGTCTACTTCAACTCCAATTACCCTCTGGTTATAACTATATCTATGAGGTTTTATCACAGCCAGAAACTTCAGCCAAAAGTTCCTTCCAAAGCTGTGGATAATGCAATTTCTGCCAAGTATAAGTAAAGACTTTGAAAACACATGCCACAAGGCAGTTATCCTCCAACCACAGTCCACTCAGTTAAAAGCCCTCAATTGGTTGATTGCAACATTTGAAATGTTGACAGGGCTGCTCTTAAGGACCATGTATTTTTTAAGAAGTCATGTGCTATCATGTACTACAAAGCCTAAGCATCCCAGAAAAGTATCTATAGTTGAAAATCCACTTAAGAAAAATACAGGGTTTACTGACATCAGAAATTTTCAGACATCAGTGCACTCAAGACATCAGTGCATTCACATTTGATAATAGGAACAAGGAAAGATTGCCTCTTTTCCTCATGGCTGTAGCAAAGTGCCTTTTTATACTGCAGTCATGCTGAGTGCAAGCATCCTTCAGTCTGATTCAACACTGAGCTCTTGATAAGTAACCCTGACTAAGTATTATAGAAACAATTCTGTATCTAATGGTACTACAGTCTACTGTGAAGTGCATTTACAGCTCCAAGTTTCAAAGATGTCTAATGTTGTTCAAAGTGTAAGGAAAAAAATCTCTTCTCCATTGGTTTGTGCTGTGAGGTCAAATTTCAACATAAACCTGTAGCTTATAGAAGTGAAAGAAAATCTTACGACATTGGAATAAAGAAGTAGTAGTTGAAACTCAAATTCTGTTTTCTGTCTGTCTGCCAAATTAACAGAGATGAACACATATAATTGCCTACAAAATTTAGTCTATCACCTATTCAAAAATTTGCATAGTCCAAAAGTATCAAGTCAGAGCAATCTGTTTCAAAATCTTTTTCTGAGAGACTTCTTGAATTCTATAATGAGTATTGGTATGCAGTAGCACCTCACACTCTTTTTGAAGCATGAGTGGTTCCTATAATCATACATATTGCCTTGATTTTTCTAATAGATTTCAATAGATTCACTTCAGTGGACATAGACTTCTAAATTTGACCTTTATTATTCCAGCTTCAGTTTCCTAGGTCTCAAATTCACAATGAAGATATTTCAATAAGCAAACTATAATAGATAATAAGTAGTGATTTCTTTATATGAGCAGTTTATACTCATTTATGTCCTTATATCAAGTTCAGCTTGGCTTTCCAATCTATCACCTCCATAACTTGATAGAAAGTTAATTTTCTGTCCCACTAATACCTCTGAGCTAAAAGAGCAGTCCAAGGGTCTTAATTAGTATAAAGAAAGTAAAAAGTTTCAAACTTTTTGAAAAATTATTTGATTTTTTTCTAGATTCTTGATTTTTTTTACTTTTATCAGAATTTCAAAACTAATCTATTTTCAAACTTTAAAGACAAACATTTTGCTTGAAAACATAGAAATACATTTTTTAAACTTTCCTTTTTTTTTGGTCCCCCTGCCAGAAGGTTCACCAAGAGTGATCACCTTTCCAAACAGCTCTGGTTTTACTTTCATCAAGAAATTTTAAATCAGTTCTAATTACTTTGATTTTGTAGACTGGATTCTAAAATATGTCATTGTGCATCACCATGTCCTGTCCCCCACTCTAAATTTTATCTTCTTCTCTTCTAACATTCTGAGTTTTCTTATAACTTTCACATTGAAGTTCTCCTTTTCAGAATCTCTACGTTTGTCTGTGCCAGTAATCATAGAACATAGTCAGAAGGGAAGGAAACATAGAAAGGGAGCACGGTGATATTAGTTGGCAAATGGTGTGATGTCAGGGTTGTGCTCTGAGGAGCCTGTTCCTACTCCAGGGTCAGCACTCTGCCATCAGAGACCACACAAGGGAATTTTTAGATCACATGCAATGAATTCCTGGAAGCTACTGCAAAAAACCAAACCAAACCAAACCAAAAAACCCCCCAAAAACAAAACCAGAAACACAGGACAATAGCTAACTGGAACCCTTAAGCTGACCAAAGAAAAAGTCAACCATTACCTACCTGGAGTTACAAACACTTCTCAAGGACTTTTATTCTCTTTGTACTCCAACTTTGCAGGAAAACTACCCCTGAATACTGCAGAGAAGATGACAATGTTGTCAGAAACAATATACCTCCTGGGAAGATTTTTTTAGCATTTCCTGCAAACTGTGGTCCTTATATGCAGAAAACATATATCTTTTCTACATTGCAGCAAGCCAGCTTTTTCTCCACAATTACACCCTTTTTACTGCCAAGGAGAAAGTTAAGCTGCTAACATTCTGACTGGGGAGACCACAGAGCTCTTTGACTCTCATCTTCCTATTTCCTCTGATCAGGTTTGGCAGCTAAGGATGGATTGCATGAAACTTTTCCTGTATCTGCTGACCCAAATGGTTTAAGAGAGAATAACTTCATCAGGGTGGACAAAGAATGGCTGACGTGGAAAACCTCAGGTCTGACCAAAAGTTCTATCAGTGATACTTGTGAGATCCCTTGGTACAAGGGAAGTGACAGCGCATTTCATTGAGCATTTAGAACCACAAACAATCCCACTCTAACTTGTGCTTGCTTAGGGGAGATACACATTTGCAAAGTCCTCCCAGCTGTTGACTGAAATACTTCTTACCAAGGTCTAGTGCAACATAAAGCACACTGCAGCCATCTCCACAATATCCAACCCCACTTGAGAGGAGAAGGCTCTCTGGGCCCTCTTGCTAGGGTTAGAAGGCTCTTAGGCATCTGTCATGACCCGCTCCTGGGAAGAGGACGGGGGTAACCTAGATTGTTATTAATAATTCCCTTTGGGGTGGATTAAAGTGAAACGACACTATATAACTGGTGTTTATTTAACATTTCCGTATAAGGGTCCAGAACAGCAGGGAAAAAGAAGAGATGAAAGAAGGTGAGAATGGAAGGCTTACATAGTCACCGCCCAGGGATCCAGCATTGCATCTCAGCAGTCCTGCAGGCGGTGGGGGCGAGGAACAGAACCCACCCAAATTCCCAAAGTTACCAGTCCATTTTTATACCCTCAGCATGCCTTTTGCACCTCCCCTGAGGCAGGGGGTTGTAAGTAGTGTTGTCAGCTGGGATGCGAACCCTTATATTCACTGGGTTCATGTGAAGGGCAGGGCAATGGCTCTTGTTGCTTCTTCAGGGCTGAGCACTGGAGGGAGGGATGGGCCCCAACTGCCCATCAGGGGTATAATGCAAAAGTCAAAAGCCTGCAAAGTTTCTTAGAATGCATAAATCATTAACTGTTTGAGTCTCTGACAGCATCTCGTCTGCAGACTCCAACTTATTCTTGTCCTTGCCCTCACCAATTCTAGTAGCATTGCATCAAATTTTAGCCATCCCTAGGGTACAAAATGTTTACTTGAAAGAGCCCTAATGCTGCTTGATATGAGGAAAAGGGAAGAGCATTCCTTACCAAGAAGAATTGCTGGTTATTTCTGTGTCCACTGCTGCTTCAATATAGATAATGGCAACAGGACTCACAGGTACACCAGTCAGGGTTTTACTGTAGCTCAGCAAGAGGTGATACCCTCACTGCTAGACACAGGAGGAATTTATGACTGTCTGAAGGCAGTGAGGCCCAGAATGCCTCATTTCTGTGACCCTTACCTCATTTATGTTGCACTTCTCTTTTTGGTGCTCACTGCAATAAAGAAGTCTCAGAAATTATCAAACTCCTAAAAGAGACTTTAGATAGTTTGCTTAGGGCAAATCCACTTGACAGTCAGAAAAGGTATGCTGTCCTCATTCTTATCTTCTCTTTACGTACACACTGTCTTTCTCTCTATATAGTGGCATAGACCATAATCCATCCCCTTCTTGTTTGCATGTGGGTTAATACAGAACTTCTATAAATGTCAGCCCCTCTACTTTGCATATTCAGGTAAATGTCCCTTTCCCAGCCTTCCAACTTACTGCTCCATCTGGGCTTCACTCAGCCCAACACTTGAAGTGCTGCTGCTAAAATGATCTCTGAACTTTGCTGGGTTCACCTGTGTATCAAAACAACAATCTTGTCTTTGACATTAAGGCTTTCCCTGATTTGGGTATTGATGTTACTTTTCTTTCTGTCACCCAACTTACCTTCTCTCCCAGTGCCTATTCTGCAGCAGGGAGCCCTCTTTGATGGAGTCTGAATTTTCACATGTGCCTCAGTGTTCCCCTTTACTGGGACTTTGTGAGCTTATGATGTCTAAACACATAGTAAGTTGTGACCATAGAAATAAACACTAATTTCACCAAGTGAGAAACAGGTAAAAAACTGATAGTCATCTTCAGGAAATCCATATCTCAGGGTAACAGGTCTTCTACCTCACTGTTGTTTGGAGAGCTCACAGTCTGAAAGACACAAAGAGCAACAAGCCTTGCTACTTTCTGAACTGTCAATCTCCCTTACCAATAAATACTTTGCACAAGTTAAACGACTCATATACTCACCTCACTGCCTTTCCACCTTCTAAAAATATGTTCAGAACTCAAAATAACAATTCACCAGATTACAGAATCCACTTGCATAATCAAAAAACCAACTTGCAATGCATAAATTTTGCAATATAAGCATATAAGCATATTTATAAGCATAAATATGAACACAGATACAGTCCCTGCAAACAGTTTATATAATGCTGTCAAGAAATATTTGAAAGTAAAAATATTTGTCTTTTACATACTGTAAGGCCACTCTCAGATTAACTAATATCAAGTAATCCAACTTTGTGGACATCCCGATTACCTTTAGAAAGATGTATAAGGCATTATCAAATAACAAAAAATTAACACATAACTGTATGCCAACTAACTGATTCTCATCACAGGAAAGTAAAAAAGCCTAAGGATGGTGTAAATTAACATTGCAAGGGAGATGCAGGTTTGGAGAAGGATCTATTTAATTCAGCAAAATTGCATGGCAAGAAACTTCATACCATTCTTAAAACCAGCCCTAAACTTCTTTCTAGTAACCTGTCTACCAATGATTGTAAAGAAATGATGAAGAATTTTTTAACACTGATAGAGTTTATACTAAAATTTCATTTTCCTATGAGGAAATTTAATGGTTTTCACATTCCATAGTAAAAAAAATAAAATTGTAATTGACTGCTTAAGTTGTTTTGTTTTCAGACTTTGCAGTGTTTTGGCTTCTAAAAAGATGTGGAATTTCCAGGCTATATAATTTTGGATGCTAACTATGTTTCATCCCACATGCTTGTAATCTGAACACATTTGAGATAATTTCTCTGGAAACAAGGATTCACTCTTGGTTTTCAGGCTATGGTGTGCTGTCCCTTCTTAAAAGAGAATTCCCCAGTGTAACTAGTGAGGTCAAAATGATTTAGGGCCTTTTTGTCAGAGAAGAAATTCCATTCCATCTAGTTTAACATTCTAATAGTTATCTTTGGGGGCTTGAAGTCTATCAGGTTCTTTCCACTGCTCACAGAGCCAATAGCATCAAATTTTCATTTGGCTTTGGTCACTACTGCCTGATTTTCAATATGCTTTCTTTATCATTATACTCACAGCTAGTTTTATTTAGATCATCACTGCTGACACTGTGATTATTTAGATTTTTATTTCTTAACCTGCACATCTATTGTTCATTATAATTAATGCAGAATATCTGGAGGGTGTTCCAGACAAACCTATGTGAAGGCAGTCTAGTTAGTGTTCAAATGGGTATCTTGCCATTTTTCAAGAAAAATTTCTTTCTTTCTTGACTTTGCTATGAGGTCAATAATTTTCCACAAGTTTATGTGGGGAAAAAGTTTGTTGAAATGATATCCAGGGCCTCTTTTTAACAATAATTTTCCTTTGCTGTATCTTGCCAAGACTATTTAAGCATCCCAGTGCGTATTTATAGGAAGTTTGGACAAGGATGGAAGGAGGATTCCTTTTTTTGAGCTCTCGTTCAAGAGTCTCAGTATTTCATTGCTTTATTAAAAAGGAGAATTTTCACCCTGCTGTAGCTTTTGGATACCTGTGAGAAATGTGTTTTCAAAGGTTGCTCCAAGATTTATAGTACAAACCTTTATATCCCATGTGCAGCCATGGCACATGCCTCCGTGGTGGTGGATACACTCCAGAACCTTTGCCACCTGTTGGCCCCTCACCTGAGCCCTGCCCGGCTCTGGAAGGACTTTGTGCTTCCTGTATCAGGGATAACATTTCAAACCACTGCTGTTAAGCAAATGCAGAGCTCTTCCAAGACAGGCTTGAGATGGAACCAGTAGAATGTTTACTGGAGGCTATTACATGGCTTTAACCTCACCTTTGGCTTCAGGTTTGTCCAGTTTCAAGTGCTGTGGATTTCATTGGTATTTAATTTTCTTTGTTGCTTATTAACTGTTGTTCTTTTACTACCTTAAGTGTGGAACAAACAAAGGAAAATACATATAAAAGTCAAGACTAGTCATTTTGTCAGTTTTCTAGGGAGAGATCTGAACATTCACCAAGAGAGGGCTATAAAACTTATTTACAAGATTTTGGCAGATGCTTAAAGCATTTCTGCTCATTATAACATAAATAATGGAGCAGGATAAGCCCAGGAATCCTGTGAGTCCTATCTGGGACACCGAAAGTGTCTCACCCTCCCCAGTGCTGGTAGACATCTTCTGTGCATAGACATGCTCCATGGTGTTTTCCAGATAAGTAAGAAATTAATGGCTCTAGACTTGGCTTAATCAAGAGAGCAATCTTGGTGGAGCTGTGGGAGAGAGGTGGGTGCTGGAGAGGAGAACTGGACTGTGACTTCTGGAAACTGAAAATTGGTATTTTTGAGCAGAATACCTCCACAGATGGGTGAGTCCTGCTCCTGCTCAAAAATCATTCGGGAAAAGCCATTCAGAGAGGCCCTCGCTGGTATGACAGTTCACACAGGCTGTGCTCCTTTGGGGATTTCCCAGAAGAGGTCTGTCTCACCAGAGAGTTGCTAATGGAGTACAGTCATCATTCTTAATTTCCTGCACAGAAACTCACAAGAGGCAAGGCTTCGAGAACAGCCCTTTCCCTTTTCCAAACTGCATTCCCATCAGAAAACTTAGAGAAGTTATAATAGGAAAAAAAAAGTACTTTTTTCTTCAGTTGTGTGTTCTCAGACTGTTCTGAAGGGTCTATAAACCAGGGTATTCAGCTGTGCAGTGGATAATCTGCATACTTACTCGTTCCCTGACTACAGGCCAGAGGCTTCTCTGTGACAACATATGAGTTCTGACTGGGCACCAGGTCTGAAAAATATATGTACGCATTGTCATTGCACATCTGGAATTTAGAACTGCTAATGGATATGCTGTGATAGAAAAGAAAAGTGTCTGGCCAATAAACTTGGTTTATATATTTATTTTAAAAAGCATTACCACATTTCTGGCTAGTAGCCTTTCATCCTCTAGACTTTACACCAGTGCATCTGGAATGCTAAGCAGCTTTTTCAGGGATGCAGCCATAACCCAAAAGGCACCATTTTATTTGAAATAGTTTTAAAAACTAATTAAAAAGGAGGAAGGTGGTGTTTTTCCCCAAGAAGGCTTACATACTTAGCCTTTTGTATCAGCTCCTACAGTCTCAGAAACCACAGGTGAAAATTCTCTCAGACTCTTTGTCAACCTACTTTATTTTCCAGGGTGCTGCTATAAACACGTGCAGCTGTCTTTGAATAATTTATTTTGACCCTCTTACATGTGCAACTCAAAACAACCCTTACTTGTGAGTATTTTTTTGCAGGACTAGCAGTGGAAATCTGAGCATTTTAGTTTCTACATGTCACTTTGACACCCTCCTCCTCGTCGTAGTCACTGAACTTGCAGACAGAGCAGATTCAAGAGGCGCCGTGCTACAGCTCACCTTCCATAGGGTCAGGGATGCCCTGTTTGTCAACTCAGTCTCTCTCAAGTGCTGAGAAATAGCAATAAAAGAAAGAATCAGACACCAGCAAACAGAGAAAACTGCAAGACCACTGCCTCTCCAGCCGCACTCATAGGTGGCCACCTGAAAATTACATTCCAGGGTGATGCATGGAACATATTTCAGCCAAGTTAAAAGCATGTCTTTGTTTACTGGTTGTGAAGCCCTGGCAGGCACAGTGTTTCATGTCTTGGTGCAGAAGCAATGTGAAATGCTCCCCCACATACAGGTAGTCATTTATTTTATTAATGTCTGCTTCTATAAATCCATACCTTTAAGCAATGTGCTCTGTGCACAGAGTGTATTTTAGGCAGGAACCAACTCCAAGATGATGGCAGCAAAAAGTATCCTGTGTGTTTAATGGCTGCTGTTTTGATGCCCACATGATGGCTTTGCAGGTATTTAGAGGATATGAGAAAAACAACCCATGACCTCCCCTTTCTCAGGCATTTCCCACCCAAACTTCCACGATTGGCTTCATCAGCAAAACAAGAACCATCCCAGTCAGTGCTTTATAAAGCTTTATTGCAAGATGTGTTTACATAATGCTGTAGAGGTGAGCTTTTTAACTACTTATATCAAGAAATTTTGGACACAGGTCTGTGGTCAGTTTTCCATATTGACCCTGCATGGCACAGGAAAAAAAAGTGTCATTGGATCTTTCCAGACAGTAAAGTGGGGAGAGTGGGGGGACAAGAGGCAGATAAAAAGAAAATCCCCCTGGTTTACACTAAATGTGACACAGCTTCTGTAGGATCAATACAAATGCTAGATGAGCTTTGTGTGTAATAAAATCTTAAAAGAGTAGTTCAAGTTCTTTATGAAATAAAACAAAAATGAAGTTTCATGGACAATTAAATTTAACGTAGAACAAATTCACCTAAAATGAGAAAACAACAAACAAAACCAAAAACTCAACCAAAAGGACCTGTAGATAATATCTCTGACCATGCATGGCTTGTTTTTTAAATTACAATTCACAGAATAACACTGCTGGAGAGCCTATTTTACACTATGCTACACAGAACATGAAAAAAACATGAGTAGTGACATTTACACAATTTTACAGTATTTCTCCTTTGTCTAAGAAACATGTCCTTTTCTACTTTACATTTTTTTACAATTCCCAGCTCACAAAAAAAGGACACTGTACGCGCAAAGACAGTCTTTAAAAAGGAGAAACGCACCCGATGCTACAAATAAACTTTTTCTTTCACAGAAGCCTCTGTATTAGATAGTGATTAAACAAAATATATCTCTATCTGCCACTCAGTGTGAAATGGACTAATTAGAAATAATTTTAATTATTTTTTTTTGCGTAAACATAAAACTATACAACATCTCTGCAACTCCTTGCATTTACTTGCTATTGTAACTATTAAACTGCTTGCTAAGAACTTCTTGGGATCAATCTGAAATTCCAATTGAGCCAGTTGCTGCCCCAGCTGAAGAAGAAGTTGGGCCTTATGTGTTGTTCAAGTGTTTGTGAAGGATATTCAATGGTTGCCTACAACGAAACACTTTCAATAATGTTTCAGATTATTTTCTTTCAGAGACTGTAAGTACCTGGCAGTTTTTCCTGCAAAGAAACATCAACAGCTTAGACAAGAGTTTTTTGCATCCTGATGCTGGAAATACAGAGCCACCATCCAACTGTGTCCCAGGGCCAGGCTCCCTGCCACGGCACACACACAAGCCTGCCTCAAAGGTAATGAGAGGATTGCAAAGTGTAGTGAGAGTATAGGAGTGAAAAAGACAGAGAAATATGCTCCTGCTTCAGTCTAACACCTTGTCCCTGTTGCAGGGAGTAGGCAACGTGCACACCTGCCCATTAGTTGCAGTGGAAGGATGAAGGATGTGACACTGGTGGGATGTCACTTTGTCCCCATTTCATCTCAGTGAAATCAAAGTATTGAAATAACCACAATGCACAGTGTACCTGAATCCAGACTACTGGCTTCTAAAGCATTTTGGACAGCCACTTGCTGTTATATCACCAGGGACGCTGCTGTAAGGCATGTGCCTGACTTACTGCACCTACAGGGCACTGTGTCCCTTGGGGTTGCAGTAAGTGCTGAGGTCCTCAAATGTTACGTTTCAATTGCTTGTTACTGTTGGCCAGAGTATATTTATAGTACAGCACACCAGGGATTTAAGGTGCTGTCCTGCAGGACCTTGCAGGATGCCCTTGCTGGTCACTCACATCAAGACTCTGACTCCAAATTTCTGTTAAACTGGGACATTAACTCTTATCTTGATATTCACAAACGAGACTTTCTATTAAGCTAAAGCCAAACTCTTGTTGTCTATCTACCAAACTGATGCCTTACTTTGCTGACAGAGTCAATCACTGCAGAGAGTTGCTGTAACAGGGGGTCAAAAGAGAAAAAGAAATACATTTTGAAAACTGCTTTTGGTGCTGCTTCCAGTATTTATCAGACTAAGAAAGACCCTAATTTTTTTTGTTGATTTTGGATTACAGACAGAGGATCTATTAAACAGAAGGGTCATACATAGAAGCCAAGGGGCTATAAACCATCTGGAATCCATGAGCCTGGTGCCTGGCCTGACTGAAAGGTGAGGAGTGATGAATTTAATTTTTGAGGGATCTTTCACTCTCAATTGTGGCACACAAGCATTTCCTGGGGGTGTTTCTTCACTGTAGCCACATAACTGCTACTGAATGTTATGCCTCAGCTGGGAGTGAGGAAATACAAGTATTTGTATGCGGTCTGCTTTAGAACACCAAGCAAGATGAAAGGAAATTAGGATATCTTCCCTTTGGCAGATATTTCCCATGCTAAAGTTTACCTCAGCATCCAGATCAGGAAGGCATTATGGTGGCAGACAGACAGACAAGGTATTGGCAGCAAGTGGGTGCTGTAATGAACCCCAGCAGTGACTCTACGAGCTTGGTGGAGATACCAAACTCTGGGCACTACATTTGTAGCTGACGGGTACTATGGGAAATGGAAGAGAGGTAGTTATTATGGCTGCAAGTGTTTAAAACAGCCTTCATGTATCTCTTAAGTGAGAAATGGGAACATGTGCTAATACATAGTGTATCCAAGATTTTTATAATTGATACAAACCAATCAATATCTCACACATTTTAAAACAAGTGTTACATCCTTGTGGTGGGCTCTTACGATGGAGGGGCAGGCAGCAACTGGAAACCTGAAGGTTACAACCTCATTAGACAGTGAGCGAGAGGAATGCAGATATAATGAATTCCTCCATTTCATCTGGAATCCACTAGTTAGATGAAGGGAACAAATGTTATTCTCACAGTCAGGACATGTTGGCCGACTCCAGAGGAAATACTGCCACCTTACAGATTAGCACTAGGGCCGCTGGCCATTTTTATCAGGAACTGAAATGGAAATATTTTCTCTAGTTAATGAATTGTCACTGTGTCTGATGATCTTGTTGCAATAAACACTGAGGACAGTGGAATTAATCTGACTGTACACTACTGCATAAACAAGACCAAGTTATTCTTCAGAAATATTGGTATTGGTTTTACAGATAACACAAATAGAAAAACAAACCTTATGGGAAAACAGACAAGGAAGAATATGCTTCACATGTAGGACACTTCCATCCAGAATCCAAAAGAAACCACCTTTTTTTTTCTTTCCAAACTTATTCTAACCCATATGACTCCCCATATTTAATATTCTTGATAAGGAGCATATAAAGTTTGGCAAAATTTTTGCACAATTCTTGGAAAATACATATGCCAAACTATTAGTAATTAATCAGCTATGTTATGTTTCAGAGACAGATGCTGTACTATGTCTAAACAACACAAAACTTTGTTCCCCGTTAGCAAGTGGTCACCAACAGCCACCTATTTTGCACATTCAGCATATTTTAATTAAAATATTCAGGTTTAAAAACTTGTTTGATTTTCTCCCTCCAGTCAAATATAGGATCTGTCAGCATAAATGCATTTTGTTGCATTTTTGCTTCTTTTATCACTTAGCAAGTAGCATAGTTCAACATAACCATTACATTCAGGGTGTCTCCCTCATGTTTCAGACTTCAAAGACTTCCACGAACCCCCATTACCTTCATTTCTTTGTTCTTCATCCTTAAGAGAGATTTTAAAAGTCCATAATGGTGAGCAGCACATAAAGATCCACTTTAAAATCCAGATGCTCATAGGACTTGCATTATTTTACAGCGAAATTAGTTACATGCCGCTTCTGTTTCCCAATCAGCTTCCTCCTTTCCATGGCTTTCAAATACACAACATATTTTATTAATTACACAACTACTGCCTTCTGCTTACTTGTAAAATTGGCTTTTTAACAAATTGAGGGGAAAACCACATAAAACTTAATGCTGTCCTTAAGAACCTTTGCTCACTAGTAACTTTTTACTCCATGGAAGATCCAAGGCATTGGCAGATAAAGAATGAAATCCTACAATCGAGAGGGTGGGCAGCACAGAAATGATGTTCAGCCACAGATCTCACTGCAGTGTTGTCAGATACCTGGGTCTCTCATCAGTTGGATGCTGTGCTCAATGAGATGCAATGGGTTTATTGTGTTTGGTTCAACCATCCTGAACAATCTTCAGCAATTATCCTGCCCTTAATGAGAGCAGAGTAGAACCATGTGAAGTACCCGACCTAGCTTGGGTGCCAGCAGCAACACAGCCATGGCATTAGGTCCCCAGCATAGACTATTTAACTCTATTTTCCAAGTGTGTTTTGCAGCCAAAATCAAACCCTGTTACCATGACTAAACTGCTGCAGTTCCCCAGTCAACTAGCTTGAAGGAAGCCTCAGCTGCTACTGCTGTGTAGACACACCCTTAATTTTAGAGGCTAAGGCAATGGAAAGACACAATCTTGTGCATCCTTGAGGATCAATTGGCCATATACAGACTTTGGCTTGAAAAGTTCCCTTTTCTGTTATTGTTGTTTGTAGTTCTCTTCAAAAGACTTCAGCACTGTCTGGGTTGACTGCATTCAATTCATCTTCACTGCTGTGTATGTCCTCCACTGAAAGGCAGATGAGTTGACTAAAGATTCTTCAAACATGCTGAGGGCAGTTATAAAAGTCAGTTATAAAACAGTGAGATAAGGACAAATATAATGGAGTTGTTTACTGTGGTACTCACTCCACTTGTATCAAGGATAATCACAAAAAACCAATAAAGAACAGCAAAAACACAACAGGCTTTTTAGAAGGGCTATTTCATATTCAGATTCATTAATTTGAAATAAAATCACCACCACATTATCTTGCAGCAGAGAAAAGCAGCATGAAGGGCACAGGCAAGTGAACAAAACTTCTTGATCTTAGCATCCAAATGCATTTATCGAGTAAGTAAAATTTTTGACATAGATCTCTCTGAAACTGTACAAATGCAGAGTACAGCTGTAGCTCAACAAGAGGGAGGAACGGCATTCTCTCCTCTGTGTGCATGCTGCTATGTACAGTATGAGTGTGTATTAATACATATGAATTAAGGATCCTAAATTTTCCACTTGTATTGCAGGCTATCTCCTGCCCCACAGGGTGAATTCCACTGAGCAACACTGAGTTCCTACTCAAAAGACATTCTTTTCCTCCTGTCCAGGTGGAACAGTAAGGCCCCACAGTGAAAATCATGATCCAGCTAGCTGCAGCAAGAGCATGATTCCACACCATGACTGCATATGCACAGATACACGTACACATGTCCACACATTCATTCTGTACATATACAAAGGTACACATACATTTTTACATTCTTTGGTGGCAAAATAATAGAAAAACCCAAAAAGCGCCAGGGTTGTGCAGACTGTGCATCTTTGTTTAATGGATCTGCTTCAGGAAAATTGGGGCTGCTGTAACAGGAGTTATTTTGCCTCTTTAAGGACTGTTCCTTGCATTGACAAAATGCCATACATTTACAATGACTAAAACAGGGCACAAGGAAAGCCAATGTAAACACAGCTCACATAATGACAGGTAACTCAGAGCGCCCCCTCCTATCCACATCAATACACCATGAGAAGAAGAAGAAGAAGCCATATCCTTTCACCCACAAGCACTCAAATGCTTCCTCAGTTACTGTCTGGATGTCATGCTGAGCTGTGGCACATCCCTCTTCTGCCCTGGCTGTGGTGCTTCACTTTTTGTTGCTTAGTAAAATTGAACTAACAGAGGACAGGATGCTGGAAGCAGCAGAGGAGGCCGGCAGCTCAATGCCACACCGAAGGGTTGTCAGCCTGTGTGCTTCAGATGAATGGCTCTTCTTGTTGCCACCTCTGGCATATCAAATCTGCATCTCAGAAGTGCTGATGAGGCCCAGTGCTTTGGCTTCTTCTGGTGTTAGCCCACTTTTTAGTGTCCTTCTCACTGGGTAGTCATGAATTCCAAAAGCAGGCAAAACCAAAACAAAACACAACACAAAAACAACAAAGAAAATGTAAACTATTAGAATCAATAATTACACATGACTTCTACCTGCAAAAAACCCTGTTAATATGCAAGCTCAATCAAATCAAAAGTTGCTATGTACTCAGTGCCTCAAGTTCAGAAACACTGAGTAATGCCCTATGGCAAATTCATGGGAGCATCAGCAACTCAGCAACTCCAGTCAGGCAAAAAAAACATTTGTCATTTGACATTTAGTCAACAAAAAATTTAAGGAAAAATACCACAGCATTTCTCTGAAATTGTATTAGTTGATTTTCAGTCCATAGGAAGTATCATTTTATAGTATCATAAGGAATTTTTTAAAAGATCTTTGCAATCTTTATAAGGCTCTTTTGAAGTTAACACTATTAAATCCTATGAGACCCTTTAATGTGTAATAAAAACCCCCCAAAAGCAAAAGACTAAAAAATTGACTATTTTATAATCAATTCCAGTGATTAAAACTACTGTTTTCATACATGCTCCCCTTTCTTCTGTAATATTTCCCCATCCTAGCACCATTTGCATCATTTTTGCCATTAGTAGTCTGCAACATTTGAGCTGAATTTAAATGATAAATCTATGCCAAAATATTTTTCCTTAATTTTCTACAACGTTTTCTGAACACTAGCCCCAACATAAAACTTTTAAAACTTGTGATTGTCTTTATTCAGAAACAAGCAACTGAGTGACTGCACACCCTGAGCATCAGTGTTCTCCTAATTTTAGTGATGCTATGATTTTCAGGCAGGTGGGCTTTAATTCAAGACACAAATGGGATGTTCACTCCACACTTTGATGTTCCTGAACTACAAAATAAAAAATTGAGAAGTTTAAGCTGCATGCAAAGCACAGACAGTTGACTTAAATGTTGACCAGAATACACTTGGAGCCC
The DNA here is from genome assembly GCF_047495875.1 of Pithys albifrons albifrons. NCBI lineage: Eukaryota > Metazoa > Chordata > Aves > Passeriformes > Thamnophilidae > Pithys > Pithys albifrons. The sequence goes on from NC_092461.1 coordinate 19,602,435, forward strand.
CAAAATAGTGAAGTCTAGAGGCAGCTAATCTTAAAAAAACCCACTTTCAAATAGTGTTCAAAGACTTCTTTCATCACTATCATTTAATAGAATTAAGACCACTAACTCATCAAGATTTTCAGTTCATGTAACTGAAACTGGGTGGTCACATTCAAGGGTTGAGCAGGATTGAGACGAGGGAATGGAGGGGCATAGAAAACAGTGGGATAAGATAAAGGAAGAATATGCTGTAGTTGAATACCATGCAGGTAGAATGAATGTGATATATGTTTGATAGTCAAATCACTTTCATCAGTTACCAAGGTTAATCAAATGAGCTGAGAATGACACGTGTGTAGTTCCTCCAATATCAAACTCTTAGTTGAAAACATTTTTTCAAGGCTCACTCCTTTCCCCTACACTATTTGCATGTTTATTAAACATCACCAGGAGTCTGCATGGCAGCCTTTTACGAGACCCAGTTTTTCCTACAATACTCATCAGCAATATCTTCCAAGTTTAACAACACTTAAAGCACTGCAAGGTTAAATGCAACAGATAAAGATAAGATTAAGAAAGACCAAAAAAGTCCTACCAGAAGAGAAAGAAACTTCAAAAAATGCTATGGTCTCTTTGGTGAAGAATACCCCTATGAGGACTTTTGAGTCAGTCCTCAAAACTGGCACCGTTTTTGACTTCTCAAATTTGACATCCAAATGTCCATGGTGACAAATGTTAATTTTTAGACATAATCTGTGACTTTGAGTCTTAAGATCTCAGGGTCTTTTAAGATCTCAGCGAATCACCCAATGCTTTTTTCTGTATCAAAATGAAGCACATCAGCAGTGCAAGAACAAACCCAAGAAAGCTGCAGTAAGAACATTTCTGTCCTATTAAAAGAAAAGATATTTCCCTGTGCAGTTCACCTGCTGCCTGCACAGCCATACCTTCTATAAACACGCAGCCAAACATGGACTGTAGCTAGCTTGGCTGAGTCATTGTTAAAAATACGCATACAAGAGACTGCACTTTCACAGGGTCACTGCCGGGATGACATTTACATCTTTCCACAGGTGCAAAAGTGAACTAGAAAACCAAATGCAGAACAAATTTCACATTTTAGACACTGGTGCAGAAGTGTCAAACCAAATATGTTCATGACTGCTCTCACACATATACCAGCTCTCTCACTCACTCACATTTGCAAACAGAGCATGATAACCACTGTAAAACAAAGCTATTTGCTAAGACAGGAAGAATTGTTATTCCTGCTTGTAATCATTTCATAGGAACTGAGGTACTCTATTAATATTGAATATGTACTGGACTAAGCAAAATTCTACTCTTATTTATGACAAGATAAATCTAGAACAACCTTCTTTAGGTCAGTACAGTTGCTACTGCACAAACAACTGGGCTGAGACTGTGTCTAACAACTGAAAGGGAAATGTATGACTCTGTGACTTCCACCAAGCAGAATACAGTTGCTTAAATTCCTTCATCAGCCCAAGTTACAGGATTACTAATTTACTAGGAAAAACCAAATGTATTTACAAAAGCATATAGGTCTCTTTGAAGAAAATTACATATTTCAATTTAGAAATCATAATTAGGAGTTAAAATACCATAGTAGAAAACATCTTCATGGAAAAACAAGGAGTCTTCTTTACATTAGACAAGACATCTCTGAACAACCAGGTGCCTACTTATCAAACATACTAAAGACTTAGACTGAGCTCCTTGTGTGTTGACTTTTGATGACTGAAGAAAACAAATACTGTATGCAGCATGTGACAAGGATAACTGCCCTGTTCTGGATTTGCTGTAAGACTCACACAACAGAGTCCAACTCCAGGCTTACACTTCTTGTGTCACTGCAAAAAAAGTAGGAGTGACAATACTCAGTGAATTGCTGGGATCCCTCAGCTGATCATTCTAACTTAGCTCTCTGGTCATACAGAGAATGATAACTTGGATTTAAGGTAGTCCCGCATCCTAAGGTTTTAAGGCCAGCAGTTAGGAGAAAAGAGCTCCAAACAATGTAGGACTTTGGGGGTCATAATGAAACTGTCAAGAAAATAATATAAAGCAAAGATGTGAAGAATCTTTTCAGTGACCGAGTAACTCCCATAAAAACTGACAGCTGCTGACTTGTATAAACTGTGTGGGGCCAAAAACTGCAAAGTACTGTTGCTACTGGCAAGATTAAAGCTGTCCACCATCAAGAGGCAACTGGAAGGGTAACAGCTCAAATGAGGGAGTTCTTGTCCCTATAATGCAACAGGTCAGTCTGATACAGATGAATCCACTTGTAGTTTGAAGCATTATGTACTTAGGTAGATGAAAGCAGTCTGATACAGGGTCTCTCCACATAAAAGTTATTTCTAATATGTACAAATTACAGTATTTTGCCTCATCTGAAGGTATAAGGGACAGGTGTAGCATCTATAGTAGCATAAGAACTAACCTCACTATTCTCTGCACTGGCTTGTAGAATATGGAGGCTTGTGGATAATGAAGGCAGAAGAAAGCCAAGTTATCTACAGGAGCAGGGACTACTCTAGGAGGTGGATAAACATTATCTTAATATTCTGTTAAATAGATGTCCTCAGTCATTTCTCGATTTCCTCGTAAAGTGCTTGGGAGGGTTCCTCTGCCTTAGGTCAGGAACATGTTCAGCCATCAAAACTGAATGCAGGGAGGTATTTTCCTTCCATGTTTATAGGCGATACAAAATTACATTTCTCAAACTGGATCTTCACTCTCCCTGTCTCACTGAACTCCGTCATGTCTCTAACTGGACTAGACATAATATCTTGGCTTGTAAAACCCTTGGCCTGCTGCAGATCACATTAAACTGAGTTATGGAATGCATTTTGGAGGCAGTGAAAATAAAAATAAGACTTTCAAATGACCTTTTAGGTTCTTCAAGCAATTTTTAAAACATTTGCTAAAGAAACATAACTTAGAAAGAAAATAACTTTTACTCTTGTCACAAGCAAGACCTGCTGAGATCCCATAACCAGGAAACTAAATGTTGTTTTTCTGGGGTCAGAGGATATGATATTCTCTGTTAATCATGAAATCCAGAATTTTATTTGCTATCCTGGCAGAATGTGCTTATGATGAACTCAATGAATTTGACTCTGCCTCACACTATACTAGAAAAAAATTTAAAAAGAGTAATTCCCTAAACAAAGCTTTGTTAGAGAATATAATCATTTAGGGTTTGATTGTGTTTTAAAAGAGCAAATAGCATTTCTAACTTCTTCTCTCCCTATCTTTTTTTCTTTTAAGACTCAACAAACAGTAAAGCTCGGTCTGCCTGGCACCATTTATTCCTGCATTTGCAATGGTTTTTGGCATGTGTGTTTACATTTGTATGAGTCACTTGTAAGGCAGAATAGATACGACCATTCTCCTGCTCAAGCAGTCACAGAATGAGTGTCATTCCTATCGCAAAGACGTGGCAGCCACAAGACTCTCTTGCAGTTCCAGCTGCAAAGGTAATGCAGCTGCTAGTTGCTGATTTGGAACAAAGAACATTCCACATGGCTGTAAATTACACAGCAAAGACAGCAGGAAAGGCAGATTATATGAGGCAATACAGGCCAGGTCCATCATCTCATTTCATTTAATGTATTTCAGTTTTGTTTTGTGTTACCTATCCACACCCAGCTTGCACACTTAGTCTATGTTCTCATATATTTGCATTTAACATATTCTCTTGGACTTTACTCCAGTGAGTCCAGCAATGGAAATTTGCAACCCAACAGTTCATTCCAGACAATCTTGCTTGTATTTTCTTATTTTAATTCTTTTCAGTCTTCACATTTTCATGCCACTGTCTATGTAAGTTATGTTTACTTACACATATTAATAATAATTACACAGTGCTTAATCTAAGTAGACCTAAATAGTTAAAGAGAAATACTCAAATGTTGTGTGTACAGATTTTCTGATGGGCATTTGTAGGTGAATTTTTGGGTTATATCTTGCCCTTCTCTGAAGAAGTACTGACTACTGAAATGTGGTCTCTGTTTAGGTCAGCCACATAGAAAGCTCACATAAACAACACATTATTATGTATTACTATTGCCCTGCAGCTTTGCTTTGAGTCATGTTGACACTTCATAGATGCCACAAGTCTCCTAACACAAAATTCTGTAGTTCACAACCACCTCTGGGTATAAGTTATGGTGGCTGTGACATAAAGAGGAGTCTAGCAGTGGAAAAGGACAAACTGGCACTTCATAAGGAAAGCTTAACTTGTTTTCATCTCTAGTGGTTTATGTCATAAGGAACAAAACACAACATTGCTTTAGAGAACCTGGGTTGCATGAAGAGCATATGGGTTTTCAAAGGTATATTTAACAAGTAGCTGAAACTGTTAAAGTTTCCAACTTTATGTATTTCACAGATCATCATTTACACAGTCCCAACAGTAGAGCAGAAAAGAAGATTTAACTCCATCCTTGAAAGCCTTCTATGACAAAAGTCTCCCAATTTTCAGAACTCATGTGAATTTCACTAGAAAGAGTTACTATTAAAAGCAGTTCTGTTGCCACCTCTTTCATCATTTCTCCCACTTAACTTCACCAGTCAGAAATGATTCCATTATTAATAGATAAAGCATCAAGAGTATAAAGCTCACCAACAACTGAGTCTGCATGTAAGCGCTATATCCTATTTTCAAGACCAGACTATACATTAACAATACACAAGTCAGAAAAAGGCAAGAGACGAGATACAAAAAAAACCCACAAACAAACAAACAAACAAAAAAAAACCAAAAAACCCCACCCCTCTAACATAAGTGTTTCAGGCCTGCAGCCTCCACATTCCATTTGGAATTTTTAAATGATCCACTAGAGGGGTAGATCAGGCTTATGAACTCTCTTGAAGAGTGAGTTGGCACAGGAGTGTGACCAGGTTTGACCACCCTGGCTCCGTGGAATGCAAATTAATTATCCCCCTTAGGAATACATGCTGGGGACTAAAACAGTAAAAGGCATCATCTCTAAAAACCCATCAGATAAAAATAACTATGATCAAAACAATCTTGTAATTACATTAATCAGGTGGTGTTATTCTGCCTAAAGAAAGCCATAAATATACATATAACATATATTATTTCTTGGATGTAGTGCTGGGGCAATGTAAAAGCAAAGTAGCTTTGTGTGAAACATTTCTGTTCATCCTCTAAGAAAGACTTCTCCCCAAACTCTTCTCACACTCGCGTCCAAGCAAATCCTGCCATCCCAGCTAATCTCCTTGCTGGCAGCAGAGGGCTCTCTTTGGCAGATATGGCAGCTCCATTCCCTTCCTGAAAACCACACAGGCTTTCGGCTTTGTTGCCGCTCTTCTTTTGCATGGCAGCTTGAAAAGCCTCCTTGGACTTCTCTGCCTTTTCTTGTTCTCAGATGAAGTGCTTTGCACAAGAACTCTGCGATTTTGTCAGACAGCAACTCAGGGACACTGACTTCTTACTCTACTGCTGAAAATCATCATCTTTCACTATGAAAGGATGATTTAAATAAGAAGTAAATTTCTGACTGGAGATAAACTTGAAAGTCACTTTACACAGAAAGAAAGCAAACAAAATACATATCCTATCAACTTTGGGCTAACAATGTGCAATCCTGTGTCAAGAATTCAAAAGCCTTTACCTTTAAAATATGTCAATTAAAATGAAAACAGAATGTAACATAGATGAATTCACTTGATGTAGTGAATGGCAAACTGACAAAAGTGAAAATAACAATTTGTATGTCTCTTAAGATGCAAACAAATGAAGTAAAGTTAGATTTTTCTACAGAACTACAGTTGAAGAAGTAACAAAACTCTGTACCATAACAGAAGCATTTATATAGACAATGTCAGTGCCAATATTCTGTGACCTGGGAACATGAACAGCTTTATTTTCTGCATATAATACTGACATGACTTATAAGTTCCTGTCTAGAAGCCCATGGGAAGCTGCATTTTGTTCTCCCAGTGTTGGAAACATGGACAAGAAGTGAGAATGGTCTGCCTGTGCTGTCAAATCCTGCTGGGAACAGACCTCACCAGGACAGTCTCATGGTGTGACAGTCAATCTAAAATCACTAGGACTACCCATTATAGCAGCAGTTTTCATTCCTCAATCATATCCTGTGTGCTTGGGTAATATAACACACATGTACATGTCAATGTCTGTGTAATGTTCATCTCTATCCTCTCCCTGTGAACTAAAATGAACAGGGATAAAAGATACGTATTTTTTGTAAACATTGCATATTTAATTCTGACGTCCCAGATAAACGCAATGACTGCTCACCCTTTTTAAAGTTGCTGTATTAAAACAGTATAGCTCAATTTTGAGCAAATACTAAAATCCACAGTATCTCTAATATGGTACTGGAATCCAGTGTAAACTTAAGGAATGCACTTATTGGTACAGGCTGGGTTAATTTTACAACTGACTGTACTTATTAAAAAAAAAAAAGGCCTGTTTCAATCAGTAAGTTTGAAGGTATGAGCCCCAAAAGAAATAACTTCTATCAGAATAAAACTCATTCTAGAAATGACTCATAGATTCCTCTAAAATAAACTGGAAAATGAATATAAGCCTCTTTTACAAGCAATTTTTTAACTAGACTTTTAAACTAGCTTTTAAAAAAACTTATTGTTTTGAAGGCTACGTGGTGTAGAACTGTACAGAATGATTGGAAGTTTTCCTTACAGTGCTAGGACCAGGCAAACACACTTGAACAAACCCTGAGGTATGAAAGATACAGTTTGAAACTCATGGAGACTGCCAATAAAATATATAGGTACTACAGATTTGAACACTCAAAAATTAGAATGTCTATCCCTATCTGTCAAGATCAGATATCTTAATAGAAAGCTATAACCCCTCCTCAGAATACACACAGTAAAGCAGAAACTGAACTCTCATAAATAAATGTGTGCCAACTTAGAAATGGTATTAATATCAACAATCACAATTATATATGTCAATATGTCACCAATTACAATGGACAAAACTGAATATATGGAACCAAGCTCATGCTTTAAATAAATACACTGATTTACAGCTGTAAAACTCATGACGAGTGCTTTGGGTTAAGCAATTAATGGCTAATGGTTATGCAACATAATGGCTGGTAGGGCAATATTAGGTCAAAGGTTGGACTTAATGAACTTGGAGGTCTTTTCCAAGGTCAGTGATTCTATGTGTCTATGATTCTAGCTCTCCTATTCATTCTCCTACAGCTGTTGGTGTTCGTCGCAGGCACAGATAAGACAGGGGACTACACAGACTTCACCATGACCAGGAATATCAACTTCTACAGCTTACTGTGGTTAACTGTATTTATTATTTATTCATTACTTTTACTAATAATTTAAATTTATTGTTTGTTTTTTTATTTATTTTAGATCATGCAGTTTAGTCCTCCCATTTTTGCAAAGATCTTGGTATCCTAAGAAAGAAAAAATACATTACTTTTAAGGCATCCAGGACACCAGCTATCCTGGTATCTATTGGAGATAAACTTCCAGATGCCATGTTTTGTCTCACATTCTGTCTTCATTCAATAATTACATTTTTATTAACTGGGTATTGACCTTCTGAAGGCTTAGTACTTTGTGTAAGAACAAACAGACTTTGATGCTGAATATCATCAGTGATACACTAACTTTTTCTAAATACAAAGAATGATTCCTAAATATGCACTAACTAGATTACTCTGTCCCCTCCTCTAACTCCTGATAGGATCCAGCTACTCAAATCCTAAATAATTAATTGCAAATTCTAAGTGAATTTTCTTGCTTTTAAAGTATTTTATATAGACTCTTTTTTGTAAAGTTTTCATTTTTTAGAACTATAATTTCCATTAACTCCTGCTTTTAGTCAGGCTATAAATACCAGAACAGTCTCCCTCCTGGTATTTTGGCACTTCTGTATCTTTTCAAAGCCAGAAAAAGTAAGTGGAGAGACAGAGAAATGAAAAATAATGAAAAAAACAAAGAAAATAAGAAGATAGACTTAAACAAAGCACCCTATGAATGCTCAACAAAAAACCCACACCTTTGGATTCCAGTAGTCTCCCATATCATATTTTGTTTGCTAATATGCACGTTTATTCCAAATCAGCACTGCATATGTTACCATAACTTGCCTAAAGCTGGTCTCCATGCCTGGTCCTTTGGCAGAGCTCTTTCCCATGTTTTGGCGCCTGATGACAGCATGCTGATTCTTATTTCACATTTACTGAAGGTGGAATTTAGTATGAAATACCCGACCTTGGATGTTCTTAAGTTAAATTTAATCCAGTGACCCAGAGTTTATTTGTCTAAGATTCAGATAAACTTGACTCAATTCCTATCTCCTTCATAGTCCAGTCGTGTGAGTCTGACATGAGATTCCTTGGGTGGTGCCTCAGATCTGTTTCTGCATAATGACTGTAAGAATTTTTTACTCCCTGCAAGTTATTATACAAATAAATCAATAAATCCTTATGAGATGTTTCCATATCTCAAGGATTTGTCATGGGGTATATTATTAGGATAACACATGATTTCAAAGCCAGATAAAAGAACAAGGCATTATCATGTCTTCTCTTTTTGAAACATCACAAGTAAGTTTGATCAAGTTATCTCATTGGAATATTAGATTAAATTGTGATTCAAATATTATCTGTTCCAAACCCATTTCTCTAACTCAAATCTAAAGCAGATTTTCAATTCTAATAAAATGTAAGAGAAAGAAGAGTGCACACATACACAGACACTCTGAGATAAAACAACGTGTGGAAAACAAGCATCTCAGCAACCTTCCCATGCAGTGTCTTCAGCAGGATCCAATAAAACCATCACTGTGCTACTCACCGTCCAAGATCAGTCACACTTGGGTCCTACATTATAGTTTACCATTCAGGATCAGATGAAAATCTAGATGCAAACAGCACTGCATAGTCAAGCTATCTTCAAAGAATTCTTTTTTGATGCAGTTACATGCTTGTTAGCAAGCCTAAGTTGGGATCCCCACTCTTTCACCACTACCTTGACTTTAGGGAGCCAGAAGACACATTTTCAAGCATGAATGTTGCTAATATTAACAATTCATAAAGGAAGAAAATACTTGTAGATTCGTGTTTTAGCCTTTAGGTAATTACTCGTCAGTTGGTCTGGTTTTACTATTGCGTGGTTTAATCAGAACTTGAACCACATAACGAATCCTTAGGACTTTCCTTTGGTCCTTTTTCAGCCCCCTGCCATGGCCATTCAGAGAGGTCAGAATATAAGCCTGTTTGGCTCAACACTCACAAGTGTTGCTTTGCATATGCCAAAATTATTGCAAATACCTTCCATGTGCTTATTCATGTTTATTTAACTGAAGTATGATTTTTCATGATGCTGACTCACAAGAATTGTATCATTCCCCTGAGACAGACTCATCTAGTTCAATGAGACCAACATAGAGATGGCACCACAGCAAGAGTCTACACCTGAGAAGACTGATTTTCTAAGGGATGAATATTTAAATAAACAGCCAGGACAAATACAAAAACAGTGTTATCCTCCTATTTGCACAGGATCACAGAATATCCTGAGTTGGAAGGGACCCATCAGGACCACTGAGTCCAACCCTTAGCCCCGCACAGGACAACCCCAAGCATCACACCATGTGCCTGAGAGCCTTGTCCAAATGCTTCTTAAACTCATGCAGACTTGGTGCTGAGACCACTTCCCTGGGGAGCCTGTTCCAGTGCCCAACCACCCTCTGGGGGAAAATGTTTTTTTCCTGATATCCAACTTAAACCTCCCCTGACTCAGTTTCATGCTGTTCCCTTGAGTCTCGTCACTGGTCACCAGAGTGAAGAGCTTGGTATCTGCCCCCCCACTTCCCCCAGGGAGAATGTCAAAGACTGCAGTGAGGTCTCCCCACAGTCTCCCCTTCTCCAGGCTGAACAACCAAGTGATCTCAGTCACTCCTCATACAGCTTCCCCTCCAGATCCCTCACCATCCTTGTGACCCTCCTTTGGACACTCTCTAATAGCTTTAAATCTTTCTTATATTGTGGTGCCCCAAACTGCACACAATACTCAAGGCGAACCTGTCCCAGTGCAGAGCAGAGGGACAATCCCCTCCCTCAGGGGCTGGTGATGCTGTGCGTGATGCCCCCCAGGACATGGTTGGCCCTCCTGGCTGCCAGGGCACTGCAGACTCATATTCAACTTGCTGATTACTGGGACCCTCCAGTCCCCTTCCATGGCACTGCGCTTCAGCCTCTCATCCTTTAGTCTATACACACGACCAGCATTGCCCTGTCCCAAGTGCAGAATCTGGCACTTGCCCTTGTTAAACTTCATATGGTTGATGATTGCTCCTCTCTCTAATTTGCTGAGGTCTCTCTGTGGGGCCTCTCTGCCCTTGAGGGAGTCAGCAGCTCCTCCCAGTTTACTGTCATCAGCAAACTTGCTTAGTATCCCTTCCAGTCCTGCCTCCAACTCATTAATGAAGATGTTGAAGAGCACAGGGCTGATGATGGAGCGCTGTAGAACCACACTGGTGACCAGTCACCAGTCTGATGTCACCTCATTCACCATAACTCTTTGTGCCTGACCTGAGAAACAGTTGCTCACCCATCACATATTTTCTATTATGGAGTTTTGGAGGGGCTCTTTAATTAAATGTACTTAGATAAATTTTTTTCTTACGGATGACACTGCTAGTCTTTATGTGTCTTTTGCTGCCTCAAAGCTGCTGTGGCTCTAAGACCTATTTTTTGTCTCCCTCAGTTGGAAGCAATTGGCACCAGCTGGTTCATCATGGTGTGAAACTTTAGTAGCGTGATTTTCTGAGCAGCATCAATCTTTATATAATTTCTTCTCTTACCTCACTTCTTGTAATCTTCACAGCAAACTCTGCTTATCTACCTTATATTGATATTTTTTAATCCAGCTCTCTGTATTAAATAACATTCTTTCTTGACTGTTTTTTGAAATCTCAGTGGTATCTTATACAGAGAGTTTAATTTTTATTTCCCTAAATCCACTAGTGCTATGCCTGTAACACTGTTTTGTAAGCTGATAAAAATTACCTTCAGTTGTATTAATTGAAATTTGTACTACCAAATAGAGTGATTCTTAAAACCTCCTTAACACAACTCTCCCTTACACTCATTTCTTCTTATGGCACCATTTGTGAAGGTTATCCTAATCTTGTAGGAGAACCAGCCAATCCTAATTATTTTATTTTTTATTTCTTTGCTAAGTTGAACAGCTCCCCATAATGTTATTAACACCCCTCAATTTTCAATTTTCAACTTAATTTATATTTGTATGCTTTTAAAATATGCTGAACTGACATCTCTAGCAGCTGGGGTCTGTTTTTTACACACAAAATAAGAACATGAGAGAAAAAAAGCAGAAGAAGCTTCCCATTGCAACTGGCCTTGAAGCTGTCTTTGAACTATTACCTTGAGGGGGTGAGAGAACATTTCAGTTTCTATGGCTCATTCAGTCCTGTGATTTTCTGATGAGCAAATACAACTGTAATGTTTTCTCATATATGCTGTCACTTCAGTACATCTGGTAGCAGGTCACTGAACACCTGTTGTAAGCCAGTGACTTCCAGTTGGATGCTGTGCTTCTACTTGCCAAATTTTATCCTTAAAACCTTCCACTGTGTAAAGGTCTAGCACAGAATTAACATCTCTCTCTTCAGATCATCACAGGAACTAAGTTGTTACTCACTTATCAAGTACCTTAGATTTCTGTAATCCACTTCAGCTCCCACTGAACAAATTCCTTCCTACAAGGTCTCAGTTTACTTCAGTCATACCACAACTTATCAGTGACCTTCCTATCTTCAACCAACACATACAGATGTTTCCATCTATCTTTTGTTGGATGACTCACTGCCTTATTCCTCCTTCCATTTCAGAGTTCTGTTGTTTACTCTGAGCTTTCAAACGCTTCTACCTCATTACAATCTAAGCTGTCTGCATACCAGATATGTTCATGCTGCTCAACAGCCATAAAAGGTAAAATGGTTCAAAAGAACATGTCAAAATGTCTCATTTTCCCATCACAACTACTTCCTGAATTAAACAAAACTTTTTTCATATTCGTGTTTCTGCTTTTCCCTAGCTATAAATGACTTAAGTATGGGTTGGGGATTTTTTACGTCACATTTTTCTGTCTTTTTTATGACAAAAATGATCTCTTGCTGATGAGAACCTTCTGCCTGGATCACAGGAAATGTTTCCAGTGCAATTGCATATAAATATTTTGGGTTTCTGATTTTGCTAAACACATATCTCAGTTCATGTTCACTAAAATCTTTGCTGAATGCTAAGTAAGCCTGACAAGATTTCCAGTTTTGCACTGAAAGCAATGAGACATATGTAACATGATGCACAGGGAAACTAATTCCTTTCAAGTGAGTTTCTCTTTGATGTCCATGAATAAACTGAATACCAGGTGCATGGCAAAAGCCAAGAGATGTGTATGGGAGCCTGAAGATTGAAGGTGGTGGATCAAACCCATCAGATAATAGGGTCTCTTTGCTCTGCAGATAATAAAGATCACAGTGTTTGCTAATCTAAATCATTAAGGTATGTCTAAAAATCAGCTTTCTAAAATGTTTGTGTGTTTCTACCTGGAATATCTTCGACTGATTTATTAACTTGCATCATGCATTAACAAGGGCTGATTTCTGTTCATGTACTGGACATGCCATATTATCTGTCCAGCTGAGTGTATTTTAAAGTTAACTATGTCAATTCATCATCCAGGTATAACAACCATCTCTCAGAGTGAAAGAGTTCAGTCAAGACATTCTCCTTGAACACTTCTGCACATGTCAGCTGAAAGGGCCACTAAACTACTGAACTTAATGTTTGTTTTGAAACTGCCTTTTAATCCACTTAAGAATCTCATCCAGATCTCGAAGAACAAACAAGCAAAAGAGCTGGATTCTATCATGATTAATTACAATGGAAATCAGTCCCAGTCTAAACATTTACTGAATGTTTAGTCCTTATAAATGTTTTTACTGAATATTAAGGACAGTTCAATTGAAAAATATATAGTATTTTTATTATCATTATCCTGTTTTGTTTTGTTTTTCCTGCAGCACGTGCTTCCTTGGGAAAAAACTACCTGGTAAAAATCAGGAATAAGAGTCTGTGGTATGTGTGTGCAAGAAGACAGTGTTGCTAACAGAGGAAATACTTTAGCATGGGATAAACCATGGAAATAGGCAAACACACAGGAGGTTTATTTGATATGCACAAGCTAACTGGGGCAGTCAGCATGTGCAGAACACCAGAACTGTGTGGGGAAGTGGGCAGCAGCAGAAGGTGATGCCACAAAGAGGTAAGGCACAGTGCATGACAAAGTAAGACAGACAATCCAGTGTCAGCTCATTTTCTTTGTTTAGAGACTGGCTCATCTAACCAGTGTCCATTTTGCCTTTGCTCTTGCCACATGCAGAAGTTCCTTTCTTAGCATGTTGGGGAAAGTGAATATGCTGTCAGCACATGCTAGTTTATAGCAATACCAAATGTTTTTGATCACCCATTCAGTTAGAACACTTCCACAAAAAAAGAAAATCTGTGTCATTTTTCACTCACTGTTGTTGATTCCTCTTTGTCCTAACTTCCCAGAAATGCTAAAAAGATGGATGGAAAGGTAGTCAAAAAGCCACATATGATGAATTACATTAAACACTAAAATCTTACATTCTTTGCATACTTATCCTTCTCATAGTAATTGCAGTAGTTTCTGCACATGAGGAAAAAAACCCCAAACCCATGAAGTTCATCATCTCTAATACATCGTATTTACTACAGCATGAAACCAAATTCCTCGGACTCAGGTGCCGCGTCTCAGCCCCATGGTCGCACTACACCATTGAAAGACCACCTTATAAATGTGCTACCTTTTCTTCCCAGTGGAAGTTAAACTCCTCTATAACCACTTTGCAGCCAAGCAGCAGTAGACATTTTGTTTTCAGGGCTGCGGAAAGATAGCACACAGCACGAGAGAGAAAGGTTTTAAAAGGTGAAATATCTCAAAGTACTGTTTGCTTTATGACTAAATTCAGCTACAGAAACAGCTACTAATTTTTATTCCAGTTTACAGTAATTTACAGCATTTTAAGCCGTCTCCATTTGAGGTCTTGACCTGACTTCTCTAGTTATGCATAAGTACTGTCATCAGCTCTAAAGCACCATAAACCATTCTTCTCTTACTGCTAAGGACATTTCAAGTTCTGTAGAAGACAGCCACACACTGAACACAACACTGTTAAAGCAATAGTAAGAGGAGCATAAAGCAATCATAAGTATACACTCAAGCAACCATGAACTGCCAATGCATGTCTGCCTACTGAAGGCTTGGTTCCTACACCATTACACATAAATATTTGCATATTTGCTTATTTTGAGAAATTTAATAGCCATATACTCACATGACTTCCTATTTGCTCGTGACCGCTTCCTTTCTCTAGGCACCGCTCGCTGGCTTGGCACTTGGGTGGCAGACTTCACAATGCGATCCATGATCTCATCCGCTGCGTCATCCGTTGCGTTCGGTGAGTCGTCATTGCCAGCGTTCCACGAACCGATACGGCCTGGGAAAGTTCCGCAAATGAATTGAGGGAAAAGATGACAGAAAGTTCTCTTGCGTCACTTTGGTTTTGCAATTAGGTTTTTTTGGAAATTACAGCAGGCATCTTGGTCATCATGACTTCACTTTGACCAAAGGCGAAGACTCTGCCTAATGGAGAATATTTCTAAATAATACCCTAGACTCTTTGCTGTATCAGCAGAGAACTAAGAGCTCAAATGCAATTATAATATACATATATTTTCTATTCCTTTCAGCCTCAGAGTCTTGCTTTTGACCATACAACTGGCAAATGTCTGCTAGAAGCTGCCTATAAGCCAAGGATGGCTAGCGTTGTGTGACCATGTGTCCCTCTGCTCCTGTTACACAGACACTAGGAGACACGGCATGTGTTAGAGATTGTTGCAAACCAGAAACACGGGTCCTTTGTACCAAAAGTGAGACAGGATAATTTTCCAAGCATCTGTATCACAACCTAGTGCAAAGGAGACATGAAAAGTGTGGTTTGACATGTCTCGTTGTCCCTTTCATAATGAAGAATTCACCTCATCACAAAGCTGTATGTGTTCTGGCACAACTGCATTTGCTCTGTAATGAGCGGAAAAGGAAGAGTTGTTGGCAAGCTCAAAAGCTAAATAAGCAATTTTGGTTAAAACCACAAACAAACAAGTGAGCCATGTTTCTGAATCCAAGGCTCTGGCACTCCTTACTCCACAGAGCTCTGTGTGACACATCTTTGGGTTCCTCCACTACTGACTACTGTTCTGTGTTCTTTTTGTTTTTAAATAATTCGATGTACAGTGTGAACACTGACAGAGAGCTTTGCAAAAACATGGGTGTGATAGAAATGCAAGCAGCTAAAAAAAGCACTAATGAGGCCACTCTGCATCACATCCCTGCAGTCAATAACAACAGCTTTGATTAGGCCTTTGCTCTGCTGCTTGTCTCCTGGCTCTTGTCAAGAGCAGTTGTATTACAATAGTGCTCCTGACAAGCTTCTGTCTGGCTTACCCATCCTCAGCCTCTGCTGTTCTCCAGGGTAACACAAACTGACTCTCACAACCAGGATACTCTTCCTGCTAGCATTCAATGGATTACTTCAGCTGTTCAGCTTGTTGCAGTGCAGCTTGAACTATTTCCTCTTTGTAGTTTTGTTAGCTGACTTGCTTCTTGAACTGGGGCTGGGAAACCTCTAAATTAGACAGCATTGTGATTTCAAGCCTTAGTGGTGGAAGCTTTGGATGTGCTATCAGTCATAACAAGAAAGAGTCAAGAAAGTGTAAGACATCCAGATGTGAGGGAGAAGAAATACTTAAGTAGGAAACTGAATACATAGATTTTGGTGCATCACCTTTACTCCAAAACCATATTCCGTGGATTGTATGTATGGGAGGGTGAGGGGAAGGCAAAAGAAAATACCCACTATCTTTGCAGTTTAGCAGGGAGGTGGTTAAAAGAGTCGTCTTTTCTCCATTCATTTTCCTCTACCCAATCATTCATAAAATGGTGCAAAGTCTTTTAACTTATATTTGAATTGCTATTTTCTACTTGCTTTTATTGAAAATAAAAAGAAAACCACATCATGAGTTCCCTGGATGACCCATTTTGCTTTCATGGTGAGAAAAAGAAAAAAAATTTGGGGTGTTACTGGGCAGTCATGATGATGGTGAGGGGGAAAGTGGGAATTTCTGCAGACTTGGACCCTTACTGCCCCCAGGCACTGCTGTGGCTGTAATTCGTATGCTAAAACTTCTGGTAAATTCTTCTACAACCCCATGTCCCAAACTGACACTTCCAGCATGAAAACACCACTGGAGTGTTCTCCTTCCCCTTTGACCTTTTCTGCCATGAGTGCTATGCATGGGCGCCATGACCTACCTTTGGGCCAATGTGTAGCTACCACACCACAAAAATCACAGAATCAGAAAATTCTGAGTTGGAAGGGACCCACAAGGACCATCAAGTCCACCTCTTAAGTGAATGGCCATACGGGGCTCAAAGCCACACCGTTGGTGTTATCAGCACCATGCTCCACCAGGAAACCTGCTGGCATTACCTCGGCTGGCGCGGCTGCGGGTGCGGACCCCAAGTGCCATGGGGCTCTCCCCACCGACCGAGGAGGTCTTCAGCACAGCCTTCATGTTTTCATGCTCGGCAGCATCCTCGGCGTACTGCAGCCCCTGGGGCTGGCCCTGGCATGGCGTTGAGCTGCTGGAGAACTTGCCAGACTGCGGGAGGAAACAGATTTGTTGTTTCAACTGTAAACAGCACAGAGAATAGGTCAGAGTCTTGATGTGAATTGCAAGGAGAAAAGTGTCCTCCCAGACTTGGAGTGCAGCTATTCCCAGCAGAGTCCAGCAACAGTTGCTCCTCTCCCAGAAGCGTCCACCTTGACCAGAAATAAACCTGAAACAGGGTGACAGCAGGGAGCAGACGCAGAGGCAAAACAGATGCCTTAGCTCGAGCTCTGTGATTTTGACCTTATGTCTGAGAGTGAAAGGTACAAAGCAAGGACGTGCTTTAAAACCTTTGATCCAGGCTGGGCCTGACCTGGGGTGAGGCATGATGCTGAGGGGGACAGCATGAGACTCAACACAAATAAGAAATTGCTTTTTTTTCTGTACAGCTTTTAGTAATAAGGCAAAATGGGGACAGTGCTCTAGAGAGAGACACCTTTTCCTCTTGCCTCTCAGCCTTGCTGCACAGAAACTCTCAAACTGCTCTAAAACACAATTATCTACAAGTAACCTTAAAATACATTACCAGTAACCCTGAAAAAATCCCGGGTCCCAAAAGATCCAGCCAAATTATTTCATGGCCAAAACACAAAAATTGCAGTCAGCAGTTAGAAGAACAAACAAGACCTTACTAGAGACTGAGGAATCTGCCCTCTGCTTCCCTGTCACCACGACTACATGAACAACAGCAGCTACATTAGCTGGGCACACACAGTGTGGGGATGCAGCAGCCGCACCAGATACTGCAAACAGCCATCTCGGAACAGATGAGAACAGCAGAAATGGGTACTTCCTAAGGAGAAGAGCTTGCATTGCTGGGCTGCACTCCCTTTCCAGACTGCCTACAAAGGGCTGTGTTGTTGGTATTCACCACTATGGTCTTATCTACAGAAAGGTCAGAGCACATTTAAAATGCAGTCCTGGCTGCAGAAAATACCAACCCTGTTGACAACAAACAGGCATCAACAGATAAAAATAGCCCTAGATACTCTCAGTTTTATCAGCCCACTGAAATATATTTTCCTTTTATTTTTAATCTTTCTTACTCTGAACATTCAGAACAGATGAAAAGTGCTGCATTCTCTACTTCCTTTGCATAATAAACAACATTAATTATTCACTTGGTGGTATCAGGACAGTCAGTTAAGGGGATGCAAACCTGCAAAGCCTTTCTGTCAGAGAACAGCAAATTGGAAGACAAGACTGGGCCCTACTTTTAGAGCTTTGATCGAGTCCCCAGGGCTGTCAGGACTGCAAATTGAAAATGTTTTATCTGAAAATTAATAATAAGATGATTCTATTTTAACAGTGACTTTTTGGGGTAAGGTAGCAAGTTAACTGAGGAGCAAAACAATAATGCCTACAAGGCACTGAGCTAAATATATCAGTTTGAGACCTATTTTGATAGTGAGAAATTTGTTTTCTTGCTAAAATACTAGCTTGCAACATTTTCATGTGAAACTATGCAAGTGCTAGAGTTTCACACATGAAATTACAAGACAGAAAAAGATTAGAGAAAAACTTCTGTGAAAGTGCATGCCATTTTTGCATTAAGACTAGTCTCTTATACAGAGTGCATTATAAAGCTAATCAATACCATCTCATTAAAAAACCCCCAAGAACAAAGCCTTCACATAATGGTTAGTTACTATTCACACAGGTTAGTTACATGTTGGCATAAACAGGCTAATTCATGTAATTTTTTTCCTGCACCCCAAGCTGTACAGCACAAATCATCTCTGGGGTGAAGCTCTAGAGCTAAAAGTTTTATTTAATTTCCTTAATTTTCAGATATTGCTGTAAATTACTGCCTAAACCCCAGCTTCTTGAGCAAATGACCACCACTATGAAACAGTGAGCATTAAGCCACATTGTTTAGGTTCAGCAAATTGAAGAAAGCTCTAATGCTGAACAACAATGCATTGCACAATAGATGCTTCACAATCCAGGAAACTGTTTTATTATGAATATAGCTGGAACATTATAATTCTTAAATATTTTATTTACTCATTAATTTTCAACTTCACCTTCAGGAGCACTTCATGATAGACACATGGCTCACCTCTATGATGACTGAATTGTCTTATTCTCAATTTATACAACAAGGAGAACAATTACAAATTGCTTAACATCCCTGTATCCTGATGTTTTTGAACATTTTGTGGGGTTACACATCTTAATAATGACTACGAAACTATCCTGATAATTCATAGCCCAAGGTAATTTATGATCCCCATAAAATTTAGATTACTGATGCTTTGCATAATGAGGATATTTTGCAGTTTAATGAACAGACATTAAGGAAAAAAATGAGGGAACTTAAAATTATTTAGGCCTCAGATCAGGATATCCTTACTCAAGAGGACAGATATGCATATGGTTAAAGCTGACTGTAAAAATGCATTCTTATTATTAAGACAAAAAGGTATGAGAAAAATGTCATGGTTCATAGTTCCAGTTGAGCAGATGGAGTTGAGCAGTCCATGCGATCTGAGTTAGGAATTAGATGTCACAGCACACAGAAGACATGGGACGACATGCTGTTTCAGAGAACCATACCTCAGCATCCTCTTCTTCATCGGTCTGCCACCGGAAACAAAGGACAGGGTGGAGAAGGACAAACAGCAAGATTTAGGAAAGACAGCATGGTCAAACCACAACAGAGTAAGAGGTAACCGTGGTATTGTTTATGCAATAGGAGGACATAAAAATAAAAAAACATGTAAGGAATTAATTCCTTAGACAAATAGCTTGCTCCATTTTTTTTAACCTAATTGTACATAGAACAGACAATCACTGTCAGGGTATGTAAAACAGAGAAATGATGAACTGAAACTACCCTACCCCTAACCCATCCTATTGCTCTCCTTTGAGTCATGCAGTTGTTTGCCCACTTTTTGCTGCCTGGAAACTGTGAACAATAGGAAGGACTCCCTCTCCTTTTTCCAGCTCTGTTCAGCACAGGGAGGTCCTGGCTGTTGTTTCTCTCAGTGCAGAGGTCGACTTGTTGGCAATTAATTTTCTCTACCCTTAAGTGCTTGTTTTTATTCCTTTTTTAAGCTGGGGCTTTTCAAGTTCCAATTTAACAGAGCACTCAAATCAAATGCTGGGTAGTCTTTGAGTAAATGCTTCAGGTTCTTCAGTAGCTGCCCAATACCTGATCCTGGAAATTAGAGAGATGCAATCATCCATTGTCATTCAGGCTTTCATCCTCTCTGACAGCAGGAGTGTAAAACTATCCTGACAGTTACACTACATTAAATGCAATGGACATATAAAAATATTGTGGAATATGAAGTGCTCTTAGATTTGGGGATATACAGGGAACTGGCAAACTATTCTGAGCTGTGTTCCCAAATGCTAGTGGGAATTCTTCACTGGGTTGTACGATGCACCGCATGGAAGGCTCGCAAAGTAAAACACAGTTTCTCAAGTATCTGGGCTTCTTGTTTCTGTAATTTTCAGTTTAACTGTTTATAAAGTGCAAACATAGTCCAGAACTTTGATGCATTTTTTTATTTGTGAGTTTTGCGTTTTTTTAGAAGTATTCCATCAATACTCTTCCCCTCCCTAGTGTTACTAATACATATTTTTGACCTTATCTCCATCTCAGCTCTGATTTCTGTCTGGGATTGATACATTCTGTTCCAGAAACATTCATCATTAAAAATGAAAGCCTGATTTACTTTGGCCCTCAGTTCAGTTTCAGCACAATCTCCATAAGAAGATTAGCTGTGAGTGCTGAGCAGCACATTAACATTACTTTTTAAGGGTATGTTTTTTCAAAGAGTGAGATGCTTATTTTTCTTTGGACACAGTGGTACTAACAGAAATACAGGCAGTGCATTTTGCAGAAAGACCTTGGCATGTATGTTCCCTTTACATTTAAAAGATCTGTTTGTCTTTTTACCATCCCCTAGGGGACAGGGAGTGACAGTATAAAGCAATTTTTCTGAAGAAGACCACTGTTCACTTTTTGGTATGAATAAGAAACAGAAAGAAGAAGAATAGGAAGTAAGAACATTCTTGTCTTCTAATCAATCCCACCCATCAACCATCTAATCTAATCTAATCTAATCTAATCTAATCTAATCTAATCTAATCTAATCTATCAGTCTTTACTTCTATCTAATAAGTACAAGCAGGAGAGCAAATTAAGCTAAACAATACAAAAAGGCAAACCAAGGCAAGGTAAAATAGCAGAGAGCACACATTACAAGACTGTGCTTCAAGCTACTTTATATCAAGTTAGATTTTTAAAGGAAAAATCCTAGCTGCTGGCCTTCCTGCCTGTTTAATCTAGCTAAAAGTGATTTGCTGTGGATTTACTTAAAGGGCAATGTATAGTTCTCTGCTTGACTGTGCTCACCTCCAGTACCCAGGAATTACCATTTCTCTTCCTCCTGCTTTGGGTGGAGAGCACTCACTCTTTCTACACCCAAAGCTACTCCAGTGCACAGGGGGAGCAGTTCAACACATTTCCAAGTCTAAAGAGCCATTTGGCCCTAGCAAATACTGACAAGAGGAGTTAAAGTATCAAAATAAATAAATCAGCCTTGTGTTTCACAAGGGAATCTGCTCTCACCCAGGTATACATTCTGCCTTTTATTTCCTTCTTCATTTCATCATTATAAATATGCTGAGCAATAGTAGTAAATTAGGAGTTTTATAACAAGTAGTATTACCAAAAAGCTGTGAAAGAATATTGTTATACTGAACATCACTTGCAGGCATAAGTTGTTAATTTTAAGCAAAAAATCCTGCTTGATTCTTCTGTCATCCAATATTGGATGTTGCAGGACAATCTGAGATCTCCCTCCTTCCCTCACATTTTTCCTTTAGGCTAGCACTTCTGTGTGGTGGATTTGCTGTTTCAAAATATAAATTCTATTACATAGCAATTTTGGGATTGAAACCCCTAAGTATCATGAAAAGCAGAGCTTCATAAATCTGGAATACAGATGCTTACATTACCTACTATTATTAAAAATCATTAAAAAGCTCAGACTTGTATCTATAATTTCTTCCCTATTTTGCTTGCTTGTTATTTTTAGAGGGCCTGAAATGAGTGCTGTCATTGACTAAAGCCAGATATAAGGTTACAGAGACTAGGCAATTTTCCCTATGTAGCTGAGGCAACTCAATGCTCTTTTTTTTACCTTACCCCTCCCCTCCAGACGACACTCACCAAAATTTAAACTGACAGTGCCCAGTCCACTTCAGCTATTCAAGAACATATAAACATAAAGCCATCTGTGGTAAAAGGCTGAAAGAAAGACTGGAAATATTTCTCATCGTGTTCCTCAGCCCCACTCCATGTGAGTAGTTGCTAAAGCTGATGCAAGTTTTCTGTGCAAAGAGCCAGAAGCCTCTCTCCATGCCATGAGCCAGCACCCTCTGCCTTCCAAGTCTGCAGGGGGGACTAAGGTTTAAGAGATATGTGCCTGCTCATTAAGAACTGGTTTGGTTCTGGCTTATTCCTTTCCCACTTGCGCTAAAATTCCTCTTCATCTGCCTGAAAACAATATACTGTAAGGTGATAAAAATGAGAACCTGAGGAAACTTTCAAAAGGACAAGGAGGTAAATTCCTAATAATTGCACAATATTTTTAGGTCTTCAAATGCAGAAATTGAAATTCCATATGACTACTACATACTGTCATTAATTTCTAGAAAGAGCTTTTTTCCAATGTCAAGATCTCAACTTCCTATCAGTATTTTGTAACTACTACACACAGTCAGTTCATTACTGATCTGTATTCCCTTTCCAATGCCTTCAAATATAAAACACTAAGAAAATCAAGACCAGATACCAACTACAACCAAAACAAGACTACAATAAAACTCCCCATTTTCATCATTCTTTACACATAAATATCTTCCATCCTGCTGACTTGGAAACTTGTTTTGAGGTAGATCTAACTTTGAAGCTGTCAAAGGAAGCCATGACAAATAGTCTGATGCAACTTTAGTTCTGTTTTACCATATACTGAAATTCAAATGAAAGATAAGTGAGGCCATATTACTGGGCTATAGCTATAGTTAAAGAGATTTAGCAAGTTCTGGAATAACTATATGGCCACATAAATAACTCCCTTAAAAAACATTCCTATAAGGGCAATTTTAAAAACTGTTGCTCTTTTCACTCCAACGGGTTTTTTGGTTTTAAGCTAACAGGACTGTTCTATAGTTGTAAATTAGTGATAGGCAAAAAACGCTCCCTTTCTCAAGACGTGCAAGATATTTTTAGGTGCACCCTTAGCTGTTAGATGGCATTTAATTCTTGCCAAACCTCAACACTATCTTGAGCTGAACAAGAGATCTTCTTCTATCTATACTTTTGTTCTGGGAAAGGCCTTGATGCCTCCTTTCCTCCATTTTCAGGAAACAGGCATTGTCCCTGGCTCTGCTCCTTGCTGACTTGCTGTCAGGCCTGAGCCTTTTTCTGGTTTGAAAGGTCCCATTTCTCTGCTTCCTGAACCCAAACAGCTACCAGTGAGCAGATCACCTTTCCCTCTTGCATTTTCTGCAGGAACAGGATGCAGAGAAACTTTCTTTTCTGCCACAGACAGTTATTCTGGACAGATAATACAGAAGCACTACATCATATAGTAGGAAACCTACATCATATAGTAGGAAAACTATATGATGTATGTAACTTCTTTACATCTCAGTATTGCATAAATTAGTAAAAAGTACTGAGGCTATTTGAGGAAATGAAAACTGTAAATTATCAAACTCTTTGGTTAATACTGTCTTTTAGCTCCTCTAGAATACATCAGGAGAAAAGCAATTGAAAAAGTGACCTCAGTTCCCCAGTGGCAGTTTTGAAAACTTTTTATGACTATATTATAAAGTTTGTATGAAATCAGAGCCCCTTCCTTAACCTGAGGCTAGACCAAAAGGAAAACTTTTGATAAGAATACAGGTTTAACATTTTCTCTAGATGGGACAGATTTCCAAATGTAAAGAAGATATTGCCAGGAAAGATCTACAAATGATCATGAGTCAATGGCTTAAATACAATCTCAATTTATATCAATTTCGATACACACACACACACATATATATATATATATATATATATATATATGTATATATGTATATGTATATATATTGACCCATGTTGCCTGAGCCATAAAACTGTAATCAACTTAGGGCTTTTCATGCCAAAGGCAGGGATAGCTTCATTTGCAATGAACCACTTGCATCTAACAGAGACTCCAGATTTGAATTTTGAGAAAGCTGGAAACTTTTATTAAGTACTGGCACTTCTTAAAACTTTATTTGGATTGAGTTAAACTACATCAACTTCCAAAAAAAAAAAAAAGAGAAAGAAAAGTAAAGAAAATATGAAGGGGATTTTGAAACTTACTATGCTGAAAAAACTAATCTTCTTTTAGTTTATTCTGTGAGTATGCAACCACACATTCAAAACGTTTGCAGGGTAACACCTACTGTGAACATAGATTTGTCCATTATTTCAGAACACCAGAGTACTCTGTTCCCATAAAACTGGCCATTTTGTACTTCAGAATTAAGAAGAAAATTACTGCACATGCATGCATAAATAATTATATACACACACACACAAAAATAGATAAAATACCAAGACTAAAGACTATATTAGAATATTCAAAGATGGAGGAAAATGTTCATTCCAGTTTGGTTGGAATCACTTAAATGGCTACAATGATTAAACATTTAAATTTTGTTCTCAATTAGGAGTCTAATTTCTAGGCCTTTTTCTTTTTCATATTCTTGGATGAGCAGGTACACACAGCTCCTTTCTTCTAGATATTCTGGACATTGTGCAACACAGAGAGAAGCTCTTTTTGGATGCTTAATTTCAGTTTGTTCTCATCCTATATATTTGTATGAAGCAGAAACTATACGCAATCAAGGACTTGCAAGTTTTGTCTTCTAGGAGAACAGAGCTCATTACTTACAGTAGAAGAACCTCTAAGAATAAAAATAGAGAGTAACAACATTTCATATACCACATTCAATGAAAGAAAGTTTTAAAACTCCATGCTGTGGGAGATACATTTTGCCACTTACATCTGTTATCATTTTCCCTCTGGTCTTGTTTCTTTCCCTGTGGTTAGCTCGTTTCTGTTTTTGCTGCAGAACTCGTTCCCTGGTGGTGCGATATTCCAGAGCAAATTCACTAATAATTTTGCAGAACTTATTGATGTTGACTTCACGTATTGCATAGGGAGGATGGCCCATAAATAACAAAAATGAGTGAAACCTGGAAAACAATGAGTTCATAAATGTAAAGGGGAAAAAAATCTTTATTGATGGTCTCTGGGAAAAACCCCCACATTTCACTGAATCCATTCATTACTTTACTAGCTCCCATCACTTCCTTTGTGCTACAGAATTTTCATGGATGCTTTGCATAACACTGGTATGTTTTATAATTAAAACCATGAAAGTCTAGCCTATGATAACTTTATCCACGTCTACTTTCCCAGGCTGATGCAGAAGATAAGATGTTTATGGAACTCCATCTACTTTATATGTCTAATTTGGCACGTGAATGACCAATTTCATTTCGGTTATAGAAAAAATATTTATTAAGTTTCAATTCTATTTATTTGAGTTAAGCAACTTCAAAGAGGCTGTTAGGATGTTGGGCAAAGTCTAGACAAGAAGAATGCAGATTTACAGGCTAGCAAACACAAGAAGGAAAGAATTTCTGGTTCACAAAAATGACCATAAAATTATACTATCTACCAAGTACATTAGTTTGGGATACTCTCAATTCACAGTTTTGCTTCTTCTGTGGCATTCAGGACTTTTTCACTATTTGCAGTTTTTACTACTGTTTCCATATTTCATGATTTACAACAGCACACTGTAGATTTAAAAATGTATGGGAATTTCTTTTAACTGCATCTACATCCCTGATGATAAAATGTCTTCTCAACCCTAGAAAGATGTAAATACATGAATACATTTTTAATGAACTATAGAAGCAGGTGCTGGATATCACATGAAAAAGTTAGTATTTTTCTTATTTGTAGAATGCATATGATAAACACAACAGGAAACTGGTGAATTCACTTTCCATCCACTGCAATTGGCATTTCTGCTTACTTATGGCATAAACCCCAAGTCATTACAATAACAAAAGAAGAGCTGAATAAACTTTTCAAGTGTATATCCACAAATTTGGGGTAATTTGGAATCCAGTTCCTAATTTTGACAGCAACAATTTGGAAATTATCCAGAAGTTGGAAAATCTCTCACAATTTCATTAAACCCATCTGCAAATCCTGAGAAGCGGAACTTTAATTCTGTCTTCAGCTGCAAAGGCATAAAACACAGTCATAGATCTTGCAAATAGGAATGGTGTCTACAAAAGAATTCACTGTACAAGACAAATTTTTCATTGATACTTCATTTTTTTCCTACTGTTTGTTCTTGTTTATCAGATAGTAAGCCAAACCTTCCCAAAAATATCCTGGGATGAACACAAAATGTAGCAAGTTAACCATAAAGCTCCTCGATTTTGGGGACTAGGATTTAAAAGACCCAGTTATTGCATCTTGGAAATAAATGACTGCCTGGATGACTGCTTCTTTTAATCAGAAATATAGAAATTTCCGGAGTGGAGATAGTTCTTAAATGGAGTCTATAACAAAGTATGCACCACATACAACTTGGTAACTTTCCTTGCAGGAACGTGGATTAAACACTTATTAAAAAAACATATTTATGATGCCGTAACCGACAATTTTATCAAGTTATTTACTATCAAGGTATTGCTGTCACCAGTCTAATTCTTTACCTGTTAATTATTCTTCTATGAACAATCTTCAGGATTATGATTCTTTCTGCACAGTCTTTAAGGAACTCAGACATTTTTTGCTTTAGACTTGGCTTCATTTCATGCTTTGCTATAGCCTTAAGGTGATCCCACGATGCTTTGCACCGTCTTTCCATCTGACACAAGTTTTCCTGGAGTTGTTCAAAGTCAACCTCGAAAAAAAAAAAGGAAAAGGTTACACTTGAAGTGAAAACACTGTCATTATATACTTGGATATCTGAACAATGCAATGTATTTGTAGGAAGGGGTCAATATAGAGGCAGCACAACATTAATTCACATTATTAATTATTACTAAATAAATAAGAAATAGCTTTCTCTGTCACACTACATCTAGGCATGTAGTGCTAGTAAGGAAAACTGAAAACAAAGAAAACCCCATGCACACATATATTTATCTTTAGTCTTGGAGGCCTAACAGCTAAAGAAGGCACAATAAAATATTGTGATGTGTTTTTTCCCTTCTTAATAACTTCATGTCTGCACCAAGCAACTGCATGAGTCAGTCCTTTCTGAGGTAATACAAAACTTTCTCTTTTTTGTAATCCTTTTCTCTACTACTCATCGTTTTTTATACCCTGTTTACTGCTGACTGTTGCGCCCCGCCAACACTTCTCCATTTTAGGAAGCACTTGGATCTATTCCCTAGTCATGCACTGACTTGTTAATAGATGATCTAGTTCTAATCACAAAATTCACTGCCCAGAATTTTTTAAAGCTCTATTGAAAGTATGTGTTATTTAGTGATCTCAGCACTGACTTTCATGCCTTGATATACTGTATGAATTTACTGGCTTGTAACAAGATCATATAACGACTTTGAAGGTCTCTCAACACAGTTAAAATAAATGATAGCATCCTACAGTAACATTTATCAGGATAGAAGCCAACACATTCCACAGAAGGTGAGGGAGAGCTTGTCCTTTATTCATCAACCAAAAAAGGTGTTCCAGTCGCAATAGTCTACACAAGACATTTGGGATGTGTTGCTAACAACTGAACAAAGTGCATTAACGACCCAGCCACAGCACACAACAGATGAAAAAAATAAAACTACCCAACATGTTCTTGAATTCTGAAGAAAGGAAAAAAATTATTTCATAATACCACTTCACAGTTCAGATGAACTCTAGCTATAAAATACAGACTTAGCTCTCAGACTGTGAACACATCAGTGGGATGTTACAGTCTCGTACTCCAGGTAATTCCTTAATGCTAAATGAAAACCAGCATCAGGGACAGGTTTTATTTCACATTACCTGGCTGTATGCAGCATCCACTGCTGAGACCTATACTGAGGATAGCCCTAAGAAATGCATTAATGTTAAAAAGCTCCTGGTATTGATTTGATTTGTTTTTACTGTGATTTATAAAGTGATGAATTTTTCCTCTTCACAAGGAAATAAAAACATCCTTTGATCCATTCTGCTATTCAGAAAAGCCCTGCAGGCGGAGCAGCTGTGGGGTTTTTGCTTTCCTTATATCCATATCAATGCATATGTTTAAAAAAAAAAGTCCTTTCCAGATCAGTATTTTCACTGTTGATGATAAACACATTGCTGCTCTCCACAGATGGTATATCTAAAACACACATGGGGAAAAATACTATCATTCCTGTTAAGGTTAAAAAAAAAAATCCCAAGTCTAGGTCTTCTTACTAGTAATAATTATCCAATATGGTTGAGGAAGCCTCTCAGCTGCTGCAGCTGAGAAATTTAAATTTATCACATTTTATGACAGCTTTCACTGAAAACAGAATGAGTTTTAATCTGTCTAAAAGCTCAGAGGTTCAGGACTGTAGAGATTCAAGAAGCATCTCTGGAGAACAACAAATCTGCAGGGAAGAGATGTGGTGAATTCCTGGCCCCTTGAAATCTGCCAACAGTGTGCCAATCAGCACATTCACAAGAATGGGAAGCTCCAGCATGAACTGGGGATGACAGTTTGGTCTAAGGGATACACAGGAATTTTTTGAGCATAAACAAAAATTCAGTCCTCTGGGGAAGACCTAAGGAGACTGCAGTAAAGGGAATGACACCTGAACTCTCCTGCAATAAACCTCTGTAGAACAGAGGTGTGCTCGAACAGAAGTTGCAAACTCCTGGAAGGAGTAAAGCAGGAAGTTCAATATGGGATAATGTACCTGTGTATTTCCCATAGACAAACTGTACTGTGCCTGCAAGAATGTGTCAAATCTCCATGAAATTTCTGTCTGCCACGTCTCCAATGTTTGGTCACTTACTTGTGGGCAGAAAGGAAAATACAGTAAAATATCCAGATGTGAAATATTGAAAGTCCAATTTTTCTCAGAGACAACCAGGTACCCCCACCTGATATTTTGTGAAGTGCTATTTCACCAGTGCCAATTTTGTGTGCAGACACATAAGCCATTGCACTTCAGTCTGCTCTAGGTCTGTTGTTCTGTTCAGGGTGTCTTATACAAATATAACAGTAAAAGTGATGAGAAATGATCCCCCCACTATGTGTTCCTATGATAAAGAGAACAAGAACTTATGTGGAGTAATGACTATTATTCAACATATTATGCATAAAGAAAACATGAAAAGGCATATATAATACCATACTACCTCACAATTCACATAGGATTCCAAAGAGAGCATGGATTGCACTTCCTTATTTATGTGCTTATTTCCAGCATTTACTAAAAGAATTAATGTTGTATAATGGTAGAGGATTTCTTTTTTTTTCATTCTTTCTTTCTTGAAAGGAAAGATGCACCAATTTTTGCCTGCAGCTGGGTCATGCTGGGACTAAGAAGGAATTTAGATGAGTTGTGGCTCCAGGAGAGCTCAGCGTAGGAGGTATTCAGACAAGCATTGCTGTAGTATTATTTTGTAACTATGCTCCCCTGAATGAAAGAAGCAGCAATCTAAAATAGCCCTTACAGCTTTCCTCCTGGACAGCAGTGCACAGATGTTTTGTCTGACCCAAGGATTTGAAGGAAGGTGGAAACATAATATTCTTTTTCCTCCTCAGTACATATATGTGCAATAGATGTGCAGCTTGCTGGTTCTGCTTACTATTACCTTCTGCTACAAATTTTTAAATCAATACTTTTCTTTTTCTGCAGGCCAAAGAATAAGTGGTCTTAGGCTGTTATGCAAAATAAAACTGTCCTTTCTTTCAGACACTTAAGTAATGTTTATTTTAATTTGTAAACCAATTTAGAAAAAGCAGCTTTCTAAATGTTTCTGAGATATATTTGATATGTTTCTCCTTTCTCCTGCCAGCTTCCTCTCCATTCACAATCACACTAGCTGCAAAATATTCAGAACTATTACTATCTGTGGAATCTCTTGCAAGGTCCACTATTGGGTCTTTGTAGACACTGTTGCCCCAGGGTGGACTAGCCATAGACAGTACATGCAAATAGGTTGTAAAGACTCTTTTACGTGACACAAGTCATGCAGAGTCAGCCTCAGCAAACTATTGCCCTAAGCCATTAATGGGTAACTTTAAAAATAAAAATCTGGTTTTCAATTTGATGTACCACCACATTTTGCACAAATGACACTCTGACCAAGAATAAATCCTTCCAACCACATGCCAGTGACACCAGAACTCATTTTAATCACTTTATATCATTATTCACTGCTTGCTACCATAGCAACAGATAACTTCACCACAAACAACAATATAAAAAAAGAATTCAACTAAGTTTCTCACTTCACTGGACTCAGAATTTAATACTGTGTGATACACCTACTGCCAAAATGACTTCTGTTCTCACCAATTTTCACCTGACTCAGAAACTACCACCACCCATCAAATGGCCCAATGTTTACTTCCCTGCTCATTCAGGTTCCATGAAAATATTTTTTTTCAGTTTCAAATCTATCCCATACACCCAATATCAATGCATAAAAGAGTATAAAATGTTCACATTCATGAAATACTAGACCATGCTCTAATCATTCAGGCAGGACATGTATCAGGGAGCCTTTCTGGTCTTTGGATTGGAATTTTATTTCTCTATGTGGCTGCAAATATGTCATGGCAACACAAGAATTGCACTCCTTATTCTTTGTTGGGAGAGAGAGGAAGGGCTGCTTTGAGCTGACATTGGGAATTAAATGCAGTAGCTCAAACATAAAGTGCCTTCCACTATGTGTGCCCTAGGGTAGTATATACAATTTCAGGTATGCATTGCCATACACAGCAAACAAATGTAGCCACTGTGAGACAACAGGTCATTTTTCTTCAGCATTCTCTCAGCTGGAATGTGCTTTACACACACATCTCTTCCATCTAAATCTCCTCTAGCCTTTAGGGTAAGCTCTTCCACTACTGAGAGTACAAAACTCTCCTAAAGTCAAAGATGTGGCACCTAAATACACTCCTGTGATAGTATTCAGCCCTTGAACAGTTAAAAATGTCACAACTGGATTGAAGTAAAAAAAAACAAAAAACCAACAAAAAATGAATAGAAACTGATAAAGCTGAGGTTTGTGCTTAAAAAGCACCTTTTCAAAATCACTGTATCCAAAGTTTTGTTCTGAAGGGCAGAGAATAACTTATTAACTATCCAGAGCATCCTGGTGTAAGTTTTCTATCACTCGATATTCTGCTTATTGTTTATTGCTACAGCTTGTTTCTTTTAGTGGTGAATATATAAAATCCAGATATTTTCTGAGGAAGACCCGGATCTCTGCATTTTTATCCCAGGCACAAGGTGCATTAAAAAGAAGATTGATGCATTCACATTGACAAATGTTGCTTTAAATTCACAGTAAAATGACAGCTATTTTATTGTACCACATAGAAAGATATACATAATCACATACACAAGCTTTCTCTTTTCAAAGTTCAAGATAGTCTCTGCAGCAGACCACAGCCTAGTCTGAGCTGTTTATAAGTGAGGGTCAGACCGTTCATTCTCACATTATTACAGGGATGCGTTCTGGCACGGAATATGAAATCTTCCTCTTTTCCTGAGCTGGTTCAGTGCCAAAGGAAATTCTGAGAATTGTTCCTTGCAAACACACTGTCATCTGAGCACAGCGACCTTCTGTGGCATATGTTCAAAACTCTGCCTCCTCTAATATTTCCACATTGGCTTCCTTCACCAAGTGTCACAAGAATTATCGCAGGAGCAACATTAGTCCAACTTGCACACTGTGGGTCACGCATTTTAAGTGAAATAGATGCCAGCTCTCAAACTCAAGCAAAATATAAAGGAGGTTCTGCCCAGACATTTCTACTTCTAGAGTGAAGGGTGCATCTTGCAAAAATAATTTTGGAAACGAGAACACCTGAATCAACCCAGTAATGAAAAATTCAAGGACAGAGGTGCTTACTGAGGTATGAGCAAATGAGTCTACCCAGTTATATACACATCTCCAGTGCATTTTAGTTCATTGAACAATAAACATGCTAACATGGGATCTTTTTGCACATACTGTATGGCAGTTCCCACAATCTGGGACAAAGAGAAGCAATATATCACTAAGTGGTGACTTAGGTCCCTACAGAAGGTGTTATGTCACCTGCAAGAATTCCTGAAGTCATGTCACTTGGAATGTTATTGAAACACCACAGTGCTATCAGGCATACATGTTAAACTTCATCTCCTCTCTTTCAGATGGAACCTCAGAGTTTCATTTGCCATGGAAGCTCCTTCCCCCTTGCCCCAGTATGCCCTGCAGCCAACAGGATCTGCCTTACCCCGCACTGCCTTCACCTCTGCTCCTGCTAGTCTGTGCCAAGAGCTGGGGCAGCTCCAGCAGTCCTTGTTCCTGGCACCACAAGGAATGACACAACTGTAAAAAACCTTGCATTCCTCAACTTCTTTTTTCCTTCTCATGGAAAATAATTTGACTTTTGGCATTTATTTTTGTTTGAAATAATGTAGGGAAAACATACTTGAATGATAACTCCACACAAATAGTTCCTGTCAAGCAAGACAAGAGAAACCCCACTGAAAGAGCACAGAAGGCAGCACGATCTTCTCTTTTTTGTTTATTATTTTTTCTCCTTTCTCTGATTTCCAGTGTATCAGGCAGAAGCTGCAGCATGTCAAATGGCACTTCTGCTCCAGTCACCTTTCTCCCCATACCTGCCTGCCAAGTCCCTTGGAGGGCAGCTTCCTTCTCCCCTATGCATGCCTTAGTCTTGTCCTCAGTTCTTTCCTATCAGCAGTCCTTGTCCCTTCCCCTGCATTGCTAACATTTTCTATTGCTTATTTTTAAAAGCTGCCTGCTTCTCCACTCCCTAGTGACCACAACTAATCCAGGTGCCTTGCTGCAGGGGCAGAAGTTTGACATTTTGTAAGTAAATTAAAATCAAAGAAAGAAAATGACAATTATTAGTTTACTGTATGGAGCTGGCCAGCTTTCAGATGCACAGGTTGGACAGAAAAGATGAGTATTTTTATTAAGTATACATTTTTTAATTCACTAACAGAGAAGATACTGGTGCTGATACTACCTCTTCTTAAGGAAACTCCTAAGAACTATACTAAGTTTAACTTCAGAGATCTGTGAGTCTGCTTCAGTATTAGATACATCAGTTCTGGTATAACTTCAGTGAAAAAAAACAACTTAAAATATGTTAAAAAAAAGAGCAAGTGGTTTTAATCATGGGATACTAAACAATCAGTGCTGTGCATGATTTCATAAATACTTTTTTATAATCTAGAATTCTATTTTTTTTTGTACTTTTTTCACTTGTGTCTGCTTTTTTTGGTGCTATTTATGTCTTCAGTCCTTCAATAAAAAGCCACAAGTTTTGTAATAACTATACCATTTTGTTTCTGGTCTTTCTAACAACTTTTTGGTGAGGCAGCCTATTTTCTTTATTTTTTTTTTCATGAACAAAGGCTCAGGAAATTCTTATATGATGTGTATCTCAGGGGAAGGGGCATCTCTGTTTATCTACAGGATGAGAATTGTTTAGCCTTTGTGGTTTCTGAAAGATGTTTGTAGACAAAATGGAGCTTAAAATACAGCCTAATCCACAGTGAAATATTAGTTCTCCTTTCCTGTCAGCTTTCCTAAACCAAGATTTCGCCCTGTCTGTGAACATTCCCTTGAAGAGGGCAGCTTGGATGGCTTCCATGTCCTAACTTTTTGATTTGTGGCAGCTATGATCAAGTGGGAATAGAGCTTGTTACAGTAATCCATCAGTGGTATAACACATGCAGGAACATCCCAAGGAGGGAGACCTTGGGCGTCACGGGGAAGGTTAAGGCTATAATTTCTCTTAATGTGATTTTGTCTGGCCTTTTCAGAATTTCATCCGCTTTGGGCAGGGCCACTAGATCAGCAAACCACAGACTGAAAGACTGGGCTTAGTTTTGCACGCTCTTAGACCTGAAATTTTTTATAAGTGACAGCAGTAGGTTAAGCTTTCTTCCACTCTCTGTAACCGAAAAATAGAAGATTCACTTGAGAGTGCACCATAGACGGTGGTGAAGATTTTGGAAAACAAAGGCTCTTCTCCTTTATGGCAAGTTTCAATTTAGTGATTAACTTGGTCCCAATTTAATAAAAAAAAAAATGAAGTAATTCTTAACAAAGAAGCAGGGAATGAGACACCAATATACCTAAATGTAAGAGAAGAATCACTCAAATTAAAAACAAAAACATGAAAAGGTTATAATCTTCCAAACATGAGAAACCAACCTCAGTGAAGGCAATAAACCAGTCTAAACATAGGCTGTATAAGAGGAAAATTAGGAAAAAAGAGATGGATTCCAAAGAGAAAACCACAAATTCCTTTATGGTATATAAAAAAAAAAGAAAAATATGTAGGAGGTCCTGGATCACTGGGGATGAAAGAAACTAAGGAAGACAAAAGTTAGAGAAGGGAAGTAAGAATGATTTCTTTTCATCCAACTTCACCTCAGAGGATGTTGGGAAGAAACCTATTCTAGTAGCTGCTTTCACTTTTCTGTATTATTTTTTAAAATAGATGTGAATTAATAGCAAGGTTTGAAAACTTGCCAGTAGAAACAAATGCATTGGAGGAGGATGATATCTTACAAAGCAGTAAACAAGCAGAATACAAGAAATCTGACAGCAATTAAAATAAAGAAATTGAACCCCTGGCTAAAATGAGTAAAAAATATGCATGAAATTACACTTAGTAACTTAGAGAATCAGAGGATAACAAAAGTTTCCACCTATCCTTAGAAAAGCAGCAAGGTTGATGCAGAGGTCCAGGTTTTATTACTGTATCTGGTAACCTGGCTGAAAGGACAAGTAACATGAAATTTAGTACATCAAAATAACAACCATATTCTGTGTGTGTTTATAAAACAGTGTAAAGATAAGATTAAGTAAAGAAAATTAGATTCAAAATCTTTACAAGAGCCTCATGAGTGGCCACCTATGAAGTGTAAGGTCAAGAGAGCAAAAGAAGAGAAGGAATACACATTGATTCTCATTTGATGACAAGGTTAACAGGAGGTGTCTCATGGTTTGCACTTTGTATTTATACATTAGCTGGAGACAAGGAAGCACATCAAGAGGGTAAATCTACAGATGGCTAGAAATTATTCAGATTAGTCCTGACTGAAGATTATTAAGGTTTGAGAGATAAGCAGCAAGTCTGCTCCAGCAGATCATGGTCATTACTGTAGACAGCAATGGAGTGCACACTGCAGGCAGTGTCAGACTCCTTCATGCAGTGGGCTGAGTCCTGAATTGCTCCATCAGCTCAGGAGACTGCCTGGATATCCTTGTGAACTGCCCAAAGACAACAGGTGTCCAAAGGAGAGCAAGTCAAAAAGCACAAAGACAACCTCAGGACATCTAACAAAAGACAGCAGAAGCAGAAGGGACAAACATAGTAAGCATATAACATTTATATTCCAGGAGAGGGTGGAATACTGTGCTTACTATTGTTTAACCCATTCTAAAAGGTAAGATGGAGGAAAAGTGTGGAAATGGTCTGATAAAAAAAGATGAAAAAGGTCCATTTAAGACTTAGACAAGGATTTGAGCAGCCTAGTTTAATTTGGTCTTGCACTGAAAAAGGTGATGGACCAGATGATCATCAGAGGTCCTTTCCAACCTAAGGTATTCTGTTAAATAGAGAAAAATGTTTTGACTGTTTAATATATTCAGATAGTAAATCCTGAAACTGGCAAATTCAACAGTAGACAAAATTAGATTATGAATTCATTCTCACAAGAACTACACTAGGAGCCAAAATAAGATTTGATTTTTGCAGTTTTTTTTAAAAATGTATTATACAGAGTTGCTTCCCTCCCCTAATCCCCTTTCCCAATCTCCAGACAAGGTGGCCTTTTGAAAAGAAATAATTCCTCTACTTGATGCATCTAATGACAATTATGGCTCATGAAATAACATTTTTCTAGGAGAAATTGTTCTCCTCCTCCTTAGAAGCTTCTTGTGCTCTTTTTTCAGGAAGTTGGTATTGTCCACTGTCTGAAACAAGGCACTGGGATAGAGGGATACTGGTACTGTCTGCCGTAATTATTTCCATTTCCACATGAGACATGATTCCTAAACAAAAGTGAGTTTCGTGTTTCTATCATGCCTGCAAGCAGCAGTAATAAATAATCTGCATACCACATTGAGCCATTCACCAGACCTATGTATTAAGCAGGGCATTGGCATTTTTTTTGAAAAGAGGTGCTGCCCCAAGTTTCCTTTATTTCTATTTATCTTCCCTCACCCCTTATCTTTTGGGTGTAATCTTCTGCAACCTGCTCTAGGTGAACCTGCTTTAGTGGGGGGTTGGACTAAATGACCTGCTGAGGTCCCTCCCAGCTTCAACCATTCTGCAATTCTGCGAGTTAAACAACGTATTTCAGGGACACGTTAATTCTGGAAACAATTTCATTAGCAAAAAATTAATTCCTTCCACTGCCCTTAAAATACAATCAGGCATTTGCCTTAAAAAAAGATTCCCACAAACCACAGAATAAATATGTTTGAAGATACTGGTCAAATAAAGTTTTAACTTAAGAAGAGTTCATAGTAGTTAAATACATTAATAATGTACATAACATTAAAATGGCTGTTGTAACTAATGGCTGCCTAACAGCACATCGATGAGGGACCCACCTGACAGACAGAAATAAAGCTCAGAAGAGAGTTCTGGCATCTTTGAAATTGAGTGCAAATGACACAAAGAATCCACATTTATAAAAAATGCTGCAACCAGTGAGGAACAACAATCAAAGAATAAAATCTTAACCATTTCACTTCAAAGGGGTGTTATAAAAACATACATATAGATGTGTTCACCCACTGGACATACCTTGGCTGACCTAGTGATGGCCCCGATCTCGGAATACAGATCAGTGCTGTCTGGGAACTTTTCCACCACCATAGTGCAGACGTGGTGCAGGAGGGACTGTTTGTGCACTGTGTCCTTAACTTCTGGAACCTTCTCGAGGTAGCTCAACTCAAAAGCTTTGGCCTGTAAAAGGAAATAAAGGGAAGAAATTAAAAATAAAAATGTTTACTCCTGTGCAGATTAGTAGACAAAAATGATGACCAAGAAGGGACAGAAGGCAAAGAAGAATCCTACGGGAGAAGAAAGATATTGCTTTTATTAATTTTTAACTTGCTGAGGACTAGGCCTAAAATCAGTCTATCTGCAGTGAAATGACTCATGACACAGTTCTCACAATTTGAATGGGGAACACCAACATTAAATTTAAAGGAGTTACACTAGAAGAGTCCATAGCCCTGCATTTTCTTCAGATTATGCTGAAAGAGAGAAAGAGCAAACTAATACACAATAAAAACCAGCTTTGTTTCCTAAATTACTTTTCTGATACAAAGTAAGTAGTGGGTTGCAATTATCATAATGGTTTTGACTTCTGTTTTTTTGAAGGAAAAAGTGCACGGGAAATGCTGGGACATCAGGCTTACGTTGGTTCCATTCAGAAAGTTCCCAATGGCTAGTAGAGTAGAAAGGATAAATCCCAAAGTTTTATTGTGCTCCAGTTGGTCCATTCCTTCCTTCAGGTCTAGCAGTGGTTCTGCAACTTCCTGCCATGAGAACAGAAACAAGAAAGTGAAGGCTGCAGTTGGCTAGTTTTTAATTCTATGGTTTAGATTAATTAATGCAAAAAGTTCCTGAACTGGGGTCTTGCAGAGTGTAAACTGGCCATGTGTGCTGGCTTTCTTCCATGTTCAAGCTAATAAATCACATGCAAGGACAGCAAAAAAAAATTACACAAAATACTTTCCTAATGTTGCTCCTTTATGTATGCAATTGCCTTACTTGTCCTGGGGATTATCCTGTGATTCCAAACAGGAGAGAGAATCAGAGAAGGGGCTGCTGCATTTGAGTTAGATGCATGAACACCCCTATGCCCCAGCTGATAAAAAAGCTTCTTAAAATGACTTTTTCTAATCTTTGAGAAACAAACGAAGAAGGTTAGAAATTGGGCTGACTTGATAATGAGAGCCTGACCCTACAACTTTCTTCAAATGATGGCCACCTCTGAGTTTTGGATATGGTTTTGTGGAAAAAGTCCCTGCTGTAAACATCAAGCTTTGCAAATATTCTCATTTTAAACTTTTAACCTAATGCATCTTCCATCCACATGTTATCTGAGTATAGGTATGTAAACTGATAAGGCTTGAAAACATAAATTCTGTTCCATTACCTCGGGAAGTGAACTACATCAGAGAGTTCAAAGGAAAAGAGTGAGTGTAATTTGAGTTGACAGGGCTTATTTCTACGTCTCTGTGTGAGGCTCAGGGTTATTTATTTTGTATGCACAGTAACAGTTCACATTGTTTCTATATCCAAATGCAATCCTAAGCATCCATGAGCAGCATTGTTTTCACAGAATCATAGAATGGTTTGTGTTGCAAAAAACCTTAAAGATCATATAGTTTCAATTCCTCTTGACATGGGCAGGGAGAACTTTTCCCCCAATCTCCTGTATTTTTCGTACTATCTATGAGCCAAGAAGACAAAATTAAGCTGTTATATTAGACCAAGAAGCAAAATAACAGAATTTCACTTTCTTGAAGACATATAATAGGTCCTTCAATAACTGTAATGATATTTTACCACAAAAGATGAATGAAACACACATTTCTAGTCATTACAGAATTCATCCCATGAAAAGAATATGGAAAATTCAAGACAAATTAAGAGATGGGATAGTGAGCTAAGTAATTTACACCTCAGAGGAGAGGTGTTAAATAATCCACGACTTCATCAACTTGAACTAAAATCAAGACACTGCTGCACAGAATTCTTTGAGCTGCTTTAAAGTCAGGGTTGATTTAGTTTGTTTTGTGGCATTATAGGGATGAATCAAAGAGCTCTGCATCTGCAGTAAACACAGGCTTCTGAACTAGTTTATTCAGATAACTTTCAACCTGTTAAAAAATCATTCCTAAAAGACTAATTTAAAGCACTCTCAAGGTGAATATAAAGGTGGCATACAAGGCTTGCAAAGTAGGCCATACTGAGCCCTTCATTTAGCTATTTACAGGCAAGTTATCTGAGCTTAGACTTCCTTGCATATAGTACACATTTATAGTAATTCTTTAGTTTTTATTTTATTGTAGAATCAAAAATAAAAAATAGTGAACAAGATAATGAATAATCAGACAAAATACCTATTCTTGCTTCCTATAGAACTCACCTTCTACCTAAAGAGGGGAGATACACAAGGCAGAGATACCTTGTATCCTTTGATACCACGTTTTTATTTTTCACCTACAAATTATGTTTGAATTAAATTTGAGGATTGGTCCAGAACTCCTGTCTGCAAGACATCTGATAATGCCTAATAAACGTTTGACACACATGCACAAATGAAACCAACTATACGTGTGCAAGGAGTCCGGTGGTCCTGGGACAGGGAGGACGTGGCACACGTTCTGTACAGCTAATCTGATATATGCACCATTTACCAACCTGCTGTACTGGGAATAAGTTTAGCTTTCATGTCTGTGCTTTACCAGGAGGGGAAAAAACTTGGTTGAGATGGGAACTCTGAGATGATCAAAATTTAATTTTCCATATTTTCTTCTAATCAAGACTGACCTGCACATAGGAACATATCCTTCTAAAACAACAAAAAGTATCAGGATCATACCATAAAACTTAAAAAGCTCTGATGCACTTTGCAAAATTTTCAGACAGAAAGTACTTCACTCAGAAGTATAATGTTTTTGAACACTTATTTTTGAAGCACACTGTCTCCAAGAAGACTAGAGTCAGGAGTAATCTTTCTGCTCAAAAGAAAAACTGAATTAAGCCCTTTTCTTTACCACTCCTACTTTTCTCATTTTTACACCTGCTTATATTAATTTATGATCCTTTAAAGTTGTCAGCAATAAGGATGCATTTGCCTGTAGTGATCTTATGAAAAAATAATCTTATTTAGGACAACCAAAGTTTCTATTCCTTTTTCTTAGACTTTTAAACTCCCTTTGAGATAATGTGATTTGTCAGCATTTGCATCATAAATAGTTCAGTACAAAGAATGAAAAGCAACAATGTAATTTTTCAGAGCAATCAGAAGTCTGAAAATCAAGTTTTAAAGTTAAAACTCTACCTCTTTTGCCTACACCTTTATACTATGATACTAAAATAAAGGTGAGAAAAATCATTGTTCCACTAATGATCTTCAGTAGGCATTCAAGTTACCATTTCAAAAGAGTATACGTATTATCCAACTAACCATTTGGAGAGGGTTTTTCTTTTTATTTTCTGTAGATAGCAAAGAACGAGTATTCATCATCAAATTAAGACCCTCAGAGTCCGAGGATGCTCCCTACAAATGTATCCTGACTTGTTTTAGTTATTAAATTCAAGCCAATAAAGAGGGCTTATGCCTGGAAAGCTTCTGATGAACGTAAACAATGTATCACTTAACCCGATACTTGAAGAATTCATGCCCTTTTCTTTCAGGCTGTCAGACATCAAGCCAAGACCTACTTAGGTAAAAATAGGCAAAGCTCTGTTCTTGGCAGATTAGCAAAAGCATGTTCTCATTTATGAGAAGCATGGTCTTACATCAACACCTCAGGTGTTTCACACTGTTGATACCAT
Source organism: Pithys albifrons albifrons (assembly GCF_047495875.1). Lineage (NCBI taxonomy): Eukaryota > Metazoa > Chordata > Aves > Passeriformes > Thamnophilidae > Pithys > Pithys albifrons. Next base: position 19,643,138 of record NC_092461.1, read on the forward strand.
GGACCATCTAAAAATTCCAGCCTCATGGAAATAATAGCAAGGTTAATTAATTTCCTACATAAAATATGTGCATGATTCAATAAATAATATAAATGCATTCTGAGCTGCTATGAATTTTGGTTATTTTAAAATAGATTGTAAAAAAAGCAAATGTTGGGCAAAAAAATGACAAAAACTGTGGAGCTAAGTGATTTTGGCACCTAAGCTTTGCCCTTTTACAGATGGATCTTCTTCAAAAACATAGTTTGAAGAACAGAAAAATGTTATCAGCTTATGGGATTCTTTTGTTACCACAATCACTAATACAAACTACTTCATTTTTTAAATTTGAGTATCCTTAGCTCAGTCTAAATAACGTGTATATTTATTGGTTACCTGGAACTTAACCCCTTACTTTAACCTGTTGTTTCTGGAGAGGTGCTCACTCTCTCTTGTACCCCTGACATCTGATACCGTATCTTCCTCTTCAACCCAAGCTATCTGTCCCATCCATGTTTTCTGCAAGGGTTCTTTTTGCATGCTCATTTTATCAGAGTTACACACGTTATTTCCTCTACCATTTTACAGTAAGTACTGTAATTAGTCCTATCTACCTTTCAACGGAGATAAAAATGTTGCTTCTATCTTGACTCCAGCTATTGCTTCTTTGAGAAACTGAAGTATTTGAGGTATTTTGTAACGGCATCCATTCTACACAGACTTTAGCTGGCAATTCATGAACTAACTTTGTGGCATAACCATTACAGGCAAAGGATCAGGAAAACTATGAGAACTTCTTTAGCTTCTAGCAGTGCTTCAGATGCTACTTTTAGATTGAGAGGACACCAGAAACTCTAGGTATATGCAGAGATTAACAGCTGCAGCTAACTCAGCTGATGCGAAAGGTATAATTTAGCCTTGTGGTAACTTCAAAGCATAATAAATATCAGTACCTGAGTAAAAAAAAGAAAGAACTGGCAAGAAAGTATTCATTCCATAACAAGTATTTTGTTATACAAGTAAGAAATGTAAATGGCTAAGACTAGAACATTGCAATTAAAACATCCCGAGTATTAGTGTGATTGCATTTCTTAAAATCTAGGAAGATTATGCAGAGACAGTATCATCTGCAGATCAATCAACTTATGCACAACTGGTTAAATAACCATTTCTAGGTAAACATAAGGCATTTTCACAAGCATGTCCCACTTCTTAGAATGGATATCACACAAAGTGATACAGATTTTTCAATACACACATTTCTGCACAGATACAGACACAAAACTAATATAGGAGAGAGCTGCTTTAAGAGCAATGCATGGGATAAGCACCACCCAGAAGAGGCACCTTGTGAAAGGCAAGTAGCTGAAATTGCCTACACAGTTTGATTCTGTTTCATCAATGCACCAAAATTTTACATTCTCTTTTTAAAATTTTTGCCTATGATTCATCATTAATAACAGACAACTCAATTATAGTATTACAGTGTTCTCTGAATGAAAGACATCCACGGAGGTGGCAACAACTTTCTGTGACTTAACTGAACAGAACACTCCTGAAGGATGCCTTACCTTTTATTTAGAATTTTGAGAACCATAAACAAAAAAACCCTTAATGGATGGTGTTTTTCTTAGTTCAAATGAATGCAAGATCAATACTCTCATTTTCCCATACAGGACTGAATATCATAGTCCTCACACAATCTTTAATCAAAGAAAAATTCTCATTGCTCTGAAGTAAGAATTTCCTGAATAACAACATCTGGAGAAGATGTGGTCAAGATTTAGCACTCTTATTTGTTTCAGTATCATTACTAACTAATTAAAGGAAGGAAGACATAATCTCTAATTTTGTTTTATAGAAGGAATAGATTATGAAGGATCATTTTAGCTGTTTCCTGCTGGAACACTGAAACAAAAGCTACCCATTTACCATTTCCTCAAAATACATGTTCATGTAATAACGAGGTCAGGGACAGATTAAGCAAAGGCTCAGAAGAGTCTCCACCCCTGCCACTCTGCTTCCCATCACCTTTTCCACTATCTCATAGTCCATCTTGAATGCCCAGAGCTGGAGCCTGGCGGAGAGCTCACTGATGGAGGAGAGGGTGAGAAGGAACTGCTCAGCACTGCCCAGGGGGACATCGGGATTCGCCAGCTGTGCCTCCTGGATCTTTTGCTTTTCCTCCTCAGATGGGATCATGGTCAGGATTTTCTGTATAGGGAGACAAAAGACAGGCATCAATGGCAGGGCTGAGAGGTGTGAAAGGGCTGGATGCTGCGTGACTTCACAGCAGCACCAGTAGAAGTCCTCAAGAAGTCCTGGGCTGTTAAACTAGGACAGCACTGTAGTAACCAAGAACTACCCCATGCCCAAGAAAACAGAATGAGGCCTGCTATCTCACACACCTGCAGTTTGTTGAAAAAGATATCTGAATTAAAATTCCCTTTTCTTTTTTTTTTTTTTTTAATCTGTGCTCAGTAGATATAGGTAATCATGGGATGAAATAAAGAAGGAGACAAAGGGACACTGTTTGGGACTGATCTCACCAGCTTTCATATGTTTAAGTCAAAACTGAGCATCTTTCTTCAAATTACATATGGTAGTACGGCTAAAAGGAGAGCAGTTTTGTGGTCTGTGATTTATAGCAGGTCAGACTAGATTTTAAGGTCCCTTTGAGCCTCAAAATCTACAACTCTTCCAGCACACTTGTATGTATACAAAAATAACTTGAGGACTCCTGTCCCTTGCTGTAACCACAATTCCTTGCTTTTGGTTCAGTCTGTTTTGTTTTTTATACATGAAAACTATTGCAGCTTACTAGGTCACTCCTAAAAACTTCACCCTAAATGACAACATCCCAAGGAACAGACATTGAATTTAAAGCTGAATTATGCATTGCAAAACATAAGGCTTTTTTCTCTTTTGATCTGAAAAGTCTAAAATTTTGATGAAAAAGGATGTCAATATTTTTAGTTTCTGCTGTCAGTGTTGCTCAAAATATTTAAATTTTCCCTTTTGCAGGCTTGTTTATTTCTGGCATCTTTCCTTCTCAAAGTAGAGCTCTCTAAGATATTGCTTCTTAATTAGTTTTTAACATAACATACACATTTGAAAATAAAAAAAAAAAGCAAAACAACATAAAGGCATCAGATAAGTTGAGGTCTTTACTAATAAATGCCTTCCTAAAGCAAAGCAGATTTCTAACACAACTTGTTTATTCATCCGAGGAATGACATGTTTTTGCTGTAGCCTTCTATAATGATAGAGACCGTTTTGAAGGGGAGGAGAGAATAATAAAAATACCAAAAAGCCAAAAAGCTATCAGACCTGCCAATCCAAACTACAGCCTTGTTCCAATGCTGGACACAGCCAATTCATCCAAGCAGCACAAGTGCCCCCTTCTAGTACTGAAAGGTTCTCTGGCTGTCTGTACAGCATGGGAGAGCAAGGACCTTTCCTGGCAAAGAACAAGAGGTAAGCAGGCAAATCATGTTCAATTTGTTGAACTGGGACTTATTTAATTTTAGCCACAACATTTGTATTGCTGTCCATTTTCTTCTGCTGACTTTCATAAACATAAATAAAGAAGCATTTCTTTCTGTTAATGTTGGCTCTGTCTCTCAGTTACAAACAACAAAAAAAGAGCCTCCTTGCTTGGTCACTGCAAGTTTCTACCTTAAAAAATTAATATCTGAAGTTAAAAAAGAAGAGGAGAAAAATCCCTCAATACACTCTGGTGCTTTTCCTTAGCCTGACAATGACTGCTTGGAAAATATTTTGATGTACATCTCTTCCAATTGATAGCATTTGTGTATTGATTTTGAAATGTGCTATCCACTAATTCATCCATCCATACATCCATGCATTCATCCATCACACATGCTATAATCTGTAACTTGGGTCATACCTAACATAAAATTAGAGTTATAAGCAGCTGCTTCAGGGCATTTCTCAGTGCTTAACCAACACACATCGAAAACCCCTCAAACCTGAGTCTGAAACTCACAAGAAGAGGTGTTTTACAGTGTCCCTTGAAGAAGTCAGGCCTCCTAGTGCCTACTCCTCTCTTCCACAATGGAAAGCAGCCAAGATGCCCTCAGCTGAGACAGGGCAGCTTGTAAATAGAACCATATTGAACATCCATACATGGATATTTTAGCAGTAGCCATGTGATGCATGAAAAAATGCTTCTGATGCATTTTTAAAGGGTAACACTTCAGCAGTATTCTCAATTGCCTCCTACAAATAACTAGGACTTTTGGCAGCTACCCAGGAATCCCACAAGTATTTTGTGGTGGGGCAGAGCCCTCACTCCAGAGATTTTGCACTGCTTTGGGGCATTTTAAAGAGAGCAATGAAACAGTAAGCTTTATTTCCAAAGGGATTCTTCTCCTCCTTGAGCTTTATGTAAACGCCACAAGATAGATGCAGCTGACAAAAAGCATTCAAGTCCATGTACTGCAAAGTTGCTGTGCTGTGTACCATAGTATGAGAAACAGAGAATGCCAAGCAAAAGAGCTCGTACTTGTGGTGCCAGCTGCTGAGCATCAGCCCTGCTGCTGAAAGCCAAGCCTTAATGGGACCAGAGCTGCTGGCAGATCTCACACCATCCAGAGTGCAATTCCTCCCATAACAATGACCTACACCAGCACTTCTGATCTGCTTGGGCAAATAACTCTGATCCTGCTAGTCGTCATCCTTGGTGTGCCCCTGAGCTAGATGTAAAATGCTCCTATTCTTGATTTCCAGTCTATGACTAATTTGAGCCATTTTTTCAGTGCTGGAAACTGATGAATACACCATCTGCCACTTTATTATTATTTTAATTTTTATTACTATTATTTTTTGAATCCTCAGCAACAGTAAAAGTAGCATAAAACCACAGCAGGGTAGAAGGTTACTGGCACCTGATGTGACCATTAAATTACAAATAGCTTTGAGTCAAATCATTAGTTCATAACAGTCTCCCCAGTACACAGAATCACAGAACGGACCAGGTTGGAAGGGACCACAGTGGGGCATCTGGTCCAACCTCCCTGCTCAAGCAGGGTCATCCTAGAGCACATGGCACAGGATTGTGTCCAGATGGTTCTTGAATATCTGCAGTGAGGGAGACTCCACAACCTCTCTGGGGAATCTCTTTCAGTGCACAGTCACCCACACAGTAAATAAATTCTTCCTCATGTTCAGGTGGAACTTCTTCTGCATCGGTTTCTGCCCATTGCCTCTTGTCCTATTGCTTGGCACCACTGATAAGAACCTTGACCCACCCTCCTGTCACTCTCCCTTCAGAGACTTATAGGCATTGATAAGATCCACTCTCAGTCTGCTCTTCTCCAGGTTAAACACGCCCAGCTTCCTGTCTTTCCTCATAACTCAGGTGGTCTTGGCAGCATCCAGATCCATAAAAGAAGAAGTAGTTATTAACAAAGCTCATATTCTCTAGTATGTGTGACACATGTATTTCACCTTCATTCTTTCTCACACAACTGTTCAGGCCAGAGTTTTATGTTCTGAGGAAAACCCAAGCACAAATAATGGAGGAAAAAAAGTAATTTTTTCATGAGGATATGGATCCTAATTGCTCTGCTGCTGGACTCAGCCACTTGCTTGAACTTTCAGCATAGGGATAAAATGCCTATTTTCTGCACTCTGCCCTTCTGAGATATAATCTCCAGAAGTTCCTAAGAGGAAAGACTTACAAGGTTCACAGGGAAAAATTTATAAACCTGATATGGCTGAGGGTCATGGACCTCTGTGGGATGCAAGGAAGCATTTAAGCAAAGAAGTGACTGCAAATAGCTCAGAGCCTCTAAGTAAATTAGGTGCTAAGTTATCTCTTTCATGAGATAATGGGCTCCTAAGTGATGATGAGGGTGCAGGGGTGTTGGCTTTCATATTTCGTTTCAACTGATCTTACCAGGTGAACAACAGCCTGAAAAATAGTAGGAACCTAAATATCTGGTTGTTGGGTCTTCTGTGGCGTGAGGCCCATAAATTTGTAAGCTGCATAACCAAACACATGTTAGTGGGCATCTCATCAGATATTTGACAGGTCTCAGCAGACAATTCAACTCCTAAAAGGCTCTCGCACTCCAGCTTCTCAGGCAGGTGTTAATGAGGCACAATGCTGTTTGCATTATTGTAGAAACTACGAAATTAGAACAGCATCTGAAGTTCAGAACTCCACAATAACTGAGACTGCCTGCACTAATTGTATTTCAACTCTTCCAAAAATGATCCAATTCTGAGAAAAGCTGCTGGCCATCCCTGTAAATCAGGAACTGACACCAGTGCCTCAGTCACACCCCTCCACTTCCTCAGCTCTCCACTGAAATGATGAACACACCATTGCTGGTCACAGCAACTGCAGAAGAGATTTTGGTTTGTTTCAAGGAGAGAAAGAGTGGCTTTTTTTTTCTTTAAAGTCTGAAGCTGATTAGAGCAGTGGTAGGTTGACTGAGTGTCCGGCCAGCAAGACACCACTGAGGCCATTCTCTCCTGTCTAGACTTGTAAAAAAATGTGTTCTTTCAGGTCACACAAGCTAGCATGGGATTTGAAATATCCTATTACACTTTTACAAAGCATTAGCTAAACAACTGAAACTGCAAATGCCAATACACCATGTCAATGATCAAAATAAAAATGAAAGTACTGTAACTATTTCAAAAAATCAAATAATTATTTTTGTTTATACATGTCACCATCTGCCTTTTGAACATTAAGCTCTCATTTCTTATCCCTTTTTACATCTCAGGGCTACCTAGACACTCCAAACACCTTTGCTTCAAAGTACTTAATAAGAGTATGGACAGCCTAGCATACCTGGAGAGATTTCTCATTTCAAAGAGTTTTACTAAAAGCTATTCCTACTAATGCAAACAGTATTGCATAGCATCAAAAAGCTATATTGTAGAGCACAAAACAACCCATGTTAATTTCCTCACAGCACTATCCCAAATTTTACTTTGCTAAACTAATCATACTCTTTGGTATAATTTGATTTTGATCCCCATTCCCTTACTGAGTAGCCTTTTACAGAGCAATCCACTCATTTCCTTTGCTGCAGACAAGCACCAAAGATTGGTTTGTTGTACTCCATTCTTGCAGTTGCCCATGATACATAAAAATTAAGTGCCAGGATTTTAAGTTCACCTCTTTTGCTTAGCTCACAGAAAGACCTCATCCATACTAAGGAGGCAGGTCTTTATTTTGCAGTGAGCTCCAAGTTGTTTGAACACAATGAATGCCAAGCTTTCAAAGAAAAGAAAACACAAACACTTTGGCAAATGTAAGGTGGCAAATTTTTTTTTAGCTGGACTGACGCATGCTTGCAAACACATAATGTGCATTCCTTTGAAAATACGTTTTTAACAGTGCCTGCTTTGCATGCTAAGTGGACTTCATCTGCCTTTTTAGTGTCATGCCCCCATTTTTGGCTTTTTCACAGCTCAGAGGTACCTAACCACTTTAAGCACATGGCCTAAAAGTATGTAATGTACTTAGACATCAAGGACTTTAAAATAACTGGAAAATTTTTTCTACTTAGTTAAACATTTAAAGTTAAAAAGTAAAATACGGATTACTAACAAGAGTTCAATGCCACAAGCACAGCAGCATTCAGCAGGACACAGTGGAGAGTTTACTGGGTCACTCTGGACTTGATGAATTGGGCTACTGCAAACTTGGAGCCTGCAGCCTGATGCATCACTGCCTTGCTGCTAGAACTACTGTCAGCACTACTTTCATTCCACTGTTCTTAGAAGAATCTCCAAGGTCAGTGTTAAGACACCATTCAATCCACTAAGGTGCAGAACCAAAGCCACACACAGGCTAACATGGCAGTGATGATGGTCTTCAGTGAAGGACATGACAAAGAGCTCCCAGCCAAGGCAAAGGATGGCTCAGGTGACTTTTTAGGCTGTTCGTGCTCTGCTCTGTGTCAGATCTGGTAAAAGCTGAAGATGATCCTAAATTATATCTTCTCTGAAATTTTAGCAGTGAATGTTATGGTGTCACTGCACACATTACATGTCTTTTCCTGCTCTCCTGACACTTCCCTCTTCTGCTTACCAGATGTGACATCTCTTCTAGACAATTAACTATGAAGAAAGGCTTTTGAATATCCACTGTACAATTTTCATATTAGGCAAATTGCTGAATTTTTTTGCATACCAGTCCTGCCTTACTCAATCCATAGATAAGTTATCAATTAAATTACATAGCAAATAATATGTTTTATAATCTGTGGGGTTTTTACAAATGAAGCTGATTCTTACACTATTACTGATTCATTCATCATTGCTACCAATTATTTCCCAATATTTAGGAACCATAGATATGAATCAGAAAGCTTCCTAAAAATCTAGCCTAAAAAGACAAGCTCTCTAAGCTAACTCTAAGGCTAAAGCAGAAGAAGGGATAAGTGCAGGAAATAAAGCTTGTCTATACTGTAGACCAAAGGGGTAGTATGGAAAACTGAGGCAGAGCTTTGCCAAAAACAGTTGGACTCACAACAACGCATGTCTGTAGTATCAACCTGTGTGCTTCCTGCCCAATTCGGCATAGCTTAATCCAGCCCTATATCACTATAAACATCTGTTTGACTCTGTAACAACATACTGAAAGAAAAATCAGTAGCTTGGGATTGGGAAGGGGAGATTGAATTCAGTATAGGGTTTTACCTAATAAGAAGTAAATAAATCCAGAATATAGAGGGAGAATATCCTCTTCATGAACATCATCCTTCCCAATCAATGAAGGCTTCATCTCTCAAAGTGCAAAGTACCTGGGCTTTGCTCCACTTACCCATTCTCTTAATTTCAAATACCAGAATGATCACATTAGGATTGCTCACAACCTTAGCATCAAACTGTGGCCATAGATCCCAGAAACCCCATTTTCTTTAGCACTGGGCAAGTATACTTAGTGTGGCATTTCCTGGTTTTCTTGAATTCTTCAATTTGAAAGCTACCTGTGTATATATTTGAAATTAAATTATGGGTTCTTGGCAGCTAATGGGAAGGCCACCTAGAGGAGGGTGTGGTGGTACAAGGCACTCACAACTGTGGACACCACAGGTGGATGGCAGATTGGCAGCCCAGAAACAAATGTTGGCAGTGGAAAGGGTGGGCTGTGCAGAGCATCTGATCTTCTGTTAAGCAAGCCAGAGAAGGACACAATTCAAAGGAGATGATACATGGAAGTTAATGAAAGTGTGTCCTTTCTTATCAGGCATTTTATACTGGACTCTGTATGGAAACCTTGCCTACAGCACTCAGATCTAACTGGTGGTCTGTGAGCTGGGTTTGGCTGGAGAGGTACTTCACTACTTTGAGGTTTAGTCCTGCCAACTGCTGTGGTGGGTGCATGGGCTGGGTCATGGTAAACTACTTTTATAGACTGATCTGTCACTTTCACAATGCAAGTAAAGTATGATTATAGCAAATAAGTAAAACAGCTTTGGGAACGAACTATATTATAGTAGGGATAAATCAGGCCTTGCCTTCTAGCTAGAATGATCTTTTGACTTAAGTATTTCTATTGCACATAACGGCTGGCAACTCCACAGCCATTCCAGCCAGCTTTTCTCATTTTCTTCTGTAGTCAGCACAGTGAAGGTGGAAATCATGAAACATGGTGCCAAACCCCTAAAAGGTGACTGTCAATCAATATATGACCTCTGCAGCTCAGCCACTGGTTGAGTTTGTAGTTGTGCCAACTAGTCGTACTAGATGATATAGGCTTTGAAACAAATACAACAATAATTAAAAAAAAAGAGCAAACAGGGGAGCAGTAGGCTTCTTTTACACTTCATGGCGGAAAAATGTTTAGATGAAAAATAATAAACAGAGCTCATCTTGGATCTCAATAAGAATATCTGCAAAGTCGAACAAGTAATGGTAAAAATTACATCATCTATAATCTTTATACCAACTGCTTTTCTTCAAACAACAGTAACACAGAAATGCTATTTTGAGCAGAACTAGTCACTATATTTGTTTTCCATTAGATATACAATCTAGAATGACTCCAACAGCCAGCTAGGCATGAAATTTATTAAATCCTGTACCAGTTGCATCAGCCCTAGTAAGTCAATGCCTGTACTTGCTGCTCACAATACTTCAGTCAAGCTTGAGATAATACTCTGAAAATCTTGACAGGAATTAAGAGGATTGTTACTCAAATTCAGATACAAACAAAGCAAGTAATCAACATTTATGGAGCATGCCCAATCTCAGATGGATGCTACATGCTTCTGAGCCCACGGCACTGATTTGACAAATTTCAGCACTCAGACATGACATAATACATCTTCTTCTTCTTCTTCCATGACAAATCTAGCTTGTATCATGTGCAAGATGAAAAAAAAAAAAAGGAAGCATTGAAAATGCAGACTTGAAGACATCAACTATTCCTTCTTACCTCTATTCCTTCCTTGTTTAAGGCATATTCGTCGAAGTTCAAAATAGCAGTCTTGATAGTGCGGGGAGGGGGCAACACAGTCAAGCCAATATTGATAGCGTTGCTTCGTTTGGAGTCCAATACAATGATCTCCTGTCGCTTCCCATCTGCAGCAGTTTTCTTGGTAAAGAAGAGAACAAAATTATTATTCCTCTGACCTGTTTCATAAAGAAAAAGTCACTCCTTTCACTAATGACTTCACCTACTCGAGGAAGCTGACACTGAATGTAAATCTAATTCATTTGCTGTCATCAAAACAAGTTGAATTCTTCCACCACATCCTTGCTGGTATCAACATGAGCTGCCATGATTCAACCAGAGATCTGAATGCTGCCATTCAAAGCAGAGCTAGCCTGAGAGTCCCCACAAGGGCAGTTTGGGGCAGGAGCTGGTCTGAAAACATCGGAAGCTGTCTCTGTCAGTTGAGAGCTCTACTGTGCAGCAGGACTGGCCAGCACAGGGCTTGTGGGGCAGCAGATAGGCAGCCACTGGACTCTGGGACTCAATTCCCTAGTGGATGCATCAGCCTGGACTGGCCACTGACCCTTTCTCACATGTGTGGCTGGCTGGGAAACAGCCAGGGCTTGCCAGCACTCTCCTGTGTTATAAATCAGCCTTGGGCAAAGGAGTCACAGAGGCCTTTCTGGAGGCACTGGTATGTTTTTCTGAGCTCTGGCTGCCAGGGCAAACTTATTCTACCTTGCTGCTCATAATCTGCCCATCAAGGCCTTCACAGGTGCAGAACAATTTCAGCTCTTTTTTTTTTTTTCCAAAGTTTTATTTGAGACTAGGCATATCTTTGGATCTTACAATCTCCAGTATAAAAAATAATGAAATCATAAAGAACTAGCAACATATGCTTTAAATTCCAGAGCAGATCCACAGAATTTCTTCCTCTTTCTCCACATCCTTATGTTAAACCAAATGAAAATGTGAAAATATGAACCAACTATACGAGGTGATTCATCAACCAATCAAATGGCATAATGTAGTGTTGAATGTGGTCTTTGCTTTTATGCCTCAATATTCGTCTCTTTTCCTCTCTCATTATCCCATGATAGAAGGTGTCTCTTTGGTAGCTATGTATGTTGTATAATAGGCTGAAAGATGAGAGGACTCTGCTCATACTCAGAGTTTTTTCCTCCCTTTCCCTATATGTGAACTTTGTAAACACAATTTCTCTGGTTCTTCCCCCTTTGCCCTCTCAGAGACGCACTGAGGAATGTTGTCAAGCAGAGGAATGTAGGGAGAAGTCCTGCACATTGATGCAAGCAAGCAGAGCTGGTTTGGTATATACAAACCTGCACTGCAGGCTGTAGAGATGGTACTGTGACCTTCCTGTTACTTGGCTATGGGTTGTAGCCTCAGCAGCAGCAACCTTAGTATAGATACACCTCAATGGGGCAAAGAGAATAAGCAATTCCTCTTTCCAGGCTGCAGTGTGGCAGCCTGTACTACTGTACAGAGCAGGGAATCATCTGTGGATTTCAGGAAAGCCCAGGAGGAGACTCTTACTGATCAGGATTGGTTTTTTAGACTATGAAGCTTTCTTTTTTACTTTCTTTGGGTCTGCACCACAGCCACTGAGACAAAAAAATACCCTACTGCCATGCCTATGTGCTGTTTCTGAATTGAAAGAACTAAGCTAGTAAATGATTTCATCAAAGTACCTCCAGCTGCAGGTCAGCCCATAATGGGGAATGCAGCTGTATCATTACAAAGATACCTTTTTATGGCATAGCTCAGTTCCTTCCTTGCACAGGAAAAGGTTTGCCCACCAGTCCTCGCAGCCTGCTTAGCACCTGTGTGGCACCACAGGCCTTTGATCATACCAGAACAATTAACATGGTATGATGCAACTTCTGTGGGCAGATGGGACTGAAGGCAAGTGTAATTTAGAGGAGTTGGAGACTACCACATGTGTATGATCTGTGAAAGTAGTAAGAGTTGGGTTTTTTAAACTTAGAGAGAAACAACAATCTTTGAGTAAACAGGATAATTTTTAGGAGAGCAGAGATAACATTTGTTTTCAACGTTTCTATGTCAGTTCTGTCAGAACTGCTCTCTTTTTAATGCCCTAAAAGTAGCCCCAAAGCCCTCTTGAACTTTCCTTTCTTTGAATAAGAGACTCCTCTTTTTCTTGGGGAGCTACCTGAAGGATGTGAAACACAAGTTTCTCCTTTAAAGCAGTAATTTTTTACTTCCCAAGCCATTAATCACATTTTCAGGACCACAGTTAGTGGCCAAGACCATATTAAAAACAAACAGGGTTCACCAGAGACTGCTTCCTCTTGAGTTTGTATTGCACTAAGCCTTTTTTAAACCACCAATTTTTACCTTGTCCTTTGCTGCACAGAATTACACAGCTCCAAAGAATTTATGCAGAAGGGAAGAGGCTGAGGGAAGGGAGTTAAATTTAGGCTTCCCACATGTGGTATGGGTAAGTAAGCCTCAAATCTGCAGCTCTGTTTTTAGGCTCCAAAGTTTGACAAGAGAGACATATTCATTTGGAGCACATCCGACTCTGCCTACCCGGATGACTGGGATTGCAACAGTGCTCTCCTGCCTTAGCCGAGAGTTAGGACAGACAGATGAGCTGTGCAGGGCATGTATGCACGCAGGTATTCTCCCCAGCTATAACTACTCATGGGATACAAAACTTTAGTCTAACTAACCCTTCTCAAAAACAGGGTTAGAAGGAATTTTAAACCCATTCTGGGGATGACAGTTGAGTTCCAAAGAGATCTTTTCTAAATAAATAAAAGATTGAAGAAAAGAGATTTTACTACTATGAACTATCTAACCACTAGGAAAAGAACTAGTTTCTGTCTGCAATGAAATTGCACATGTGTAAGTGTCTGACTGTTAAAATAAGCTACAACTATTAATTTCTATTACAATATTAGGCAACTTCAATCTGTGCTTTATAGAATCATTAATAGAGAATTACTTCAAATGCTTGAGGAAACAGTGAACTAGTGCACTTGATTTTCTATTTTCATGTGTCAGTATGAAATGTAATCCCTGAATTCTTGAATATTGTATTATTAAATGTAAATGCAAAATTATATATAGAATATAAATCAGGTTGTATAATTTGTGGGAAACAAATATTTCTGCAATGTATTAAAAATTACAGTGAATTTACATCTTTACAAGACTTAACTGGTCAGACTCTTTAGCTTCTGTTGAAGACTGGGTAGTCCAGATAGATTATTTAGAAACTGTTATCATCCCAAAGAAGGTGATCTGCAGTCTGATGAACATGTAATATAACACATAGCTCTTTGCTTTAATTCATACAGGAAGCAGAAAAATAAATGATTATGTATGTGCGTCAGGTCAGAAGTATCTTCTCCCTTTAAACTTCTGGTGAGATGGCTTTTTTTTTCCTTCTTTTTATCTCAATTAGCCAGGATTTAGTCCTGGACATTTAAAATGGAATTGTTCAGCTGACACTGACTTTCTCCAGGATACATGTATGCAAACTGTTTAAGAAATTCTGGTCCACATTTATGACTTTTCTAGGCATTTATTCAAATTACAACAGATCCTTTCAAAAGGTCTAGGCATGTAAATACATAGGTACATGGAAATAGATTTCTTAATTTTTCCCATCTACTAGTTTCTATGTCTGTGGCACATGATGCATCACTATATCCCACAGGGCATATATGAATCAGCAAAATAATACTTTCATGCAGAACCAAGTGGAGGGTGAAGGGCTGAATAACAACATCTGATTCCTGTGTGTCTGTCTATTTTCATTTCTCTTCACAGAAAAATAAATAATTTGAGGCACTTTGCCAAAATATCTGTTTTGTTTGGTGGAGTGAGAAGAAAGGAAATACTAGACTGGCTTGATCACTCTTTCTATTCACAAATATAATGTCATGGTCCTCCATTCTAGAAAATAAACATTCTGCAACTAAAGGTGCTCCACTAACTACAATCAATGTGCAAGTTGCCCAATGTGGCACAAGTTCTCCTAAAATCAAGAATCTCATCTCCTAGCCCCAACCCCCAAATCCTGTATTATATCCTACAATTTAAAAGCCACTTTATTTTATTACAGTCTGTTGTGTTTAATGAAAAACTTCTCATGAGCCAGGAAGTAGCTGTTTATAGCTGTGTGTTGTGGAAATCATAGTGAAGGATTAGAAACTGGAGTAAAATTGGTTACAGCTGTATGAAAGAGCACATGCTCAAGATAGAGCCAAGCCCACCCCTACACACCCTAACTTTGCCTTTTCTCTCATCCTTCTGGACTGTTCCTTTTCCATGCACCTACTTCCATCTCTTGCTATGAAATCTGGAGATCTGACTTTTGATTTGTTACTCTGCACTCTCTTTTTTCAGCTGAAAGAACTGAGCTGTGAGTTAGACTTTATGATATTATAGAATAAACCTGTTTTGGATTGCAGCCATTGAACAGGAGAAACTAGACACAACGGGGAATGTACTCCCTGGAAATAAACCAAGCAGTCTGGAAAAAGCGAGAGTTATCCTAATCTGAGTGTAATCTTCATACCAAACCTCAAGTCTTTTACAGATTCAGGGGTCTGCTTAATTATTCCCACTCTCACTTGATCTATGGACCATCTCCTACTCTGTAAGATTTTCTGGTGTTCACCAAAGTCAGGCAGGACTTTCAGAAGTCTCTGTAGACTTCTACTAAGAACTCCTCAGTCCCCACTGTCTTCTCTACAGAGACAATGAGACTTCTATGTCTGTGTTATGGGACAGTGGGGAAAGAGTGCCAGAAGTACAACGTCTCATGCAGAGAGAAGTTATTAGTCTCCAAGAGGAAAGCAGTCACCTAAATCATTCTTCAGACTTGCAGTAATTTCAAAGAAACCTGCTCACTCATCCTCCAGCCAGAAGCCAAAAGCTGTGCCAAAGCACCAGGCAAGTTTGAGAAACAAGTGTGAGGGAGGGAAAATGGCCAAGGGTAGTTTGGGAATGTGCACGATGAATGACTGGAAAAGTAAACAAGTCATAATTCCAACAATTTAACATTTTATCAAAAATTTGTGAGAGAATAAAAGATTAAGAATCAGCCAGAGTGATCCATTACAATACTGGCATTTAGCACAAAGCTAAATTTTGGAAATGGCAAATATGTAATAATTCCACATTCAATTTAAGGAATTAAATGTTTTATGGATCTAAGAAAATGGTCTCATTCCTTCCATTTATAAACCATCTGTGGCAGATTTGTATTTACAGGGAAAGAGATGAGGAGTAGCATGCCACAACACCAGCATTCCTTCCTCAGCAGAAAAGGAATCAGAGAGAGAAATTAATCTCAGCATAGGCCAAATGAACAATCAGCTGTACATGTTTTTGAAGCTGCTATACCATACATTTCAGATCTACATGCGTCTGTGCCACAAAACAATTCATCTAAGAACACTGATAGCAGGATCTACCCTTTCTGTACCCGCTGTTTGCTAGGTACTTAGGGGCTTGATTGTTAAAATTGTAGTGTTTCCACTTGGCCAAGAAGACCAGGAATGACGAGTAGAGAATGTTGAGTTAATAACTCAGACAAGTGACCTGAAAACTTTCACTGTGAGATATCCAGACTCCTAAGATTAAGAGTAAACAATAGTATCTATGATACATAATAAATATAATAACTTTCTCTAGTTAAAGAGAAGTAAAACATTCAAGGTGCTGACTGGTTTTTATGTTACTATAAAACATATAGACACACAGAGACAACACACAAGGGATTTATTTATTTTAGGAGAGATGGACATCTTTAACTAGCATTTTAACCAAAAAAACTCCCATTGTTTTCCTGAAACTGATTATTCTGCTTAGAAGAAAAAGAGTTTTTGTAGCCATGAAAAACAAATGTTCAAGCTAATAACTTTTTTAATGCTACTTCAAATTCCTACTAAATGTAACTATAAAAAGCTTCCTTTTGTTGTTGATTCTAATGCTAAACAGACATGTCACCACAGCCTTTGTGAATTTATTTTATAACAATACTGAGGAAGAGGGAATCCTAGAGTGGTATTTGGTGTGCCAGCTTCTATCCTAAAATTGCCACATTGCACAAATTAAGGATTTAAAATAGGCCTGTTCACCAGTATAAAACCAAAAGCCAATACCCCTGCAGAGTTTAGCTGTAGAGTTGGTCCAGCTGATAATTCGATCCCTCGGAACAAAGCACATGTGTAGACTCTTCAGCAGATCCAGTTTGATATTCTAACCTTTCCACATAATGATTAGGAAAATATTACCAAGTGAAGAACTGTCAAATACACAGATATGAATCACCATGCTGTGACCTTTATATGAATGTAATAGAAAATATTTAAGGTTTCAATACCTAGTTTGGCACTCGTCTACAGACAAGTTAATTTGTTGGTAAATGTAACATTTGTTGGTATATGCCACCTGAAATGATATCCCACAATTGCCAGGCCTGAGACAGGAGGGCAACTTGGCATGTACACCACCCTAGGCTCATCTCCTAGCATCAGGCCATGGAATATCTTCCGTCATAGGCCAAGCTAGAAACACATCCAGTAATTTCCACTGTTTTTATATAAACAACATAAATCATCTAGATCTAAGTCAGAATGAATACCAATACAATAACAGAATAATAGCAAACTGAATACAAGCTGTACCTTTGTGACAGGCAGTTCCTTGGATTTAGACTCAAAGAGATGCTCCAGTTTGGAAGTGTCCACCTTAATGGGTTCCAGTTTCGACCACAGGAATTCTCTGCAGCGTTTGTTGTTTTTACACTGCCACTCAAATGGCCGTACCTCATTCCAAAACAGACGGATGGTTTTCTTCTTCTTTATAAATGCTGGCTGACCCCTGGGAACCTGAGGTGACCCTAAACCCTGAGGAGTGCTGAACAGTGGAGGAGGAGCCAATAAATTAGCAGAGGGTGGAGGTGGAGGCGGACATCCAAACAACGGGGGAGGTGGTGGAGGTGGCAAACCCAGAAAAGAAGGTGGAGGTGGAGGAGGGGGAGCAAGGGAGTCCCCAGGACCCATATCCATGTCCAACACATCTACATCATCCTCCTCCCCCAAGTCTGTAAAATCCATGTCTTTGATTTTAAGTTCTCTAGGATTAGCCATGAGCTGATCCCAGATGTAATCAGATTCCTTCTTTGGCTGTGCTGGTGTTTTCTCAGGGACCTGTTCACTGATTTCATCTTCAGGCACGGCTGTCCCCTTTGCCAGCTCACCACTGTTGAACTTTTCTGCAAAGGCTTTCACACTGCCTTGATTGTCCAGATTTCCAATCTCCATCTTTTTGACACTTTCATCTTTGCCCTGTTTAGTGGCCTGAAGAATAGAGATCCTACTGGCTAGGCTAGTGAGTGACTCCTCACTTTCCTCCGTCTCCTTCTTTTCCTCCTTCGCCTCCACCTCCTTCTCCTCTTCATCCTTGGGCTTTTTGTTATGCGCATACAGCATGTCCAACATAAACCGCTTGTTGTTGAGGATGTTGCTGCACTGCTCATTCACGCCAGCATCCTGAATAGTCTGTGACCATGGACCTGCAATCACACACATACAAAGGTGAAGAGTCAAGGGAAAGAACACTTTCCAAACTACCAGAAAAAACATTTGGGGGACATGTGTACAATTAGTCTGAAACTGGGGCCAGAAGTTACTGTGAAAATTTTGAAATAAGTGACAGCACTGATATATGGCCCAATCTTGATGGGTTGGAAGTAATTCTCAGAAAAGGAATGGGAGAGAATAATGAGCTCAGGAGGGACTATATAACTCTAAGGATTTGAATGTTCAGGTTTCCTCTGAAATCTGTCAAGTTTTACTTTGTACTTAATAACCCAGCTCACTTTAAAGAGTGCATAAATTTTCATAACCCTTAGTATTCCAGAATAGGGCTTAAATATCATGACAATGACACAAAATAGGTTATCACTGTTATCTTCACCTGGCCATAAACTGGAACCACTCCAGGAAAATTTCAAATGAAAGAGCTCTTTCCTGCCTGATGTCAAGGCTGAAATGTAGCTGCTTACTTCTCCTCCCATCCTGCTAGCTTTCAGACCTGGCTGCTCCCCAGACCTCCTGGCTGGGTACCTGGGCCATCTTCGCAGACTATTGGAATTCCAAAGTAGGCTGCACACCCAGGGTACAGCTTTCAGGGTAACTCAGTGAGCATAAGCATAAGCAAGATTTTAAAAGTTGTTTATAATAGGAGAATCTTTATAGAATATTTTCAAAAATGCTGCTCATCAACCACCATTATCCTCCCTGTTATATGATGGTGTTGAAAGACTAATGGCTTTCCCACATCACAATCATTTAACTTGTCACTGTAATAAAGCTTCATCTTTCTGACTATGGCTTTTCTCACCAATAATATGCAAAATACCATGTTTGAGACAGCACCATAAATAACAAATTATAGTGGTCAAACTGTAAAAATATATGATGTAAGCATCTCTGTGACTACATTTCCCTGAATGTAATACTGCTAACCAACACGGGTAATGTGTCTAAAAATTATGGTGCTTCATTTTCCAGTAAGCGTCAGTTGAAGTGATTAAACATAGCAAAAATAATTCTTCACACTTACTGTATTTCTTGTATGGAATTCCTTCTGTTCCCCATAGTCTTTACACATTTTATTAATACATTTTTCATAACCTCTGTTTCTTTAATTTTATCATTTTAGTTCAATTGTTAGCCTGCCTTCCTTTTGGGTCCTTTTGGTTAAAGATTTACCTGTCAGTTGCCCTTTTTCTTAAAATTTCATTTTATCTTTGTTTCTTCATTTACACTCTCACCTTTTTCAATATTTTAGGGTTTTAAAGATCTTTTACAGCTTCCTCCGTCAACAGAGTGGCTTTCTTACCACAACACCTGGTCCTGTGCTCTGAGAAGGTGTCCTCTTGGTGAGAGCTACATCCAGGGCCCCACAGCTCCCCACCTCCTCCTTCCCTTAAAATAGCACTGTGCTAAAGTGTAGGACCTCACAGCACAAAGTGTATGGACAGCAATGACTCTCATCTCTATTGAGATCAATGTCTAAACCACGTTTAAAATGAGTTAAGAGGTTTAAGCCCAGACAAAACAAAGACTTTTCTCAACAATGGATACAACCTACTTTCTTGCAGGAGGCTTGACTGCTTCCATTACCTGCTCATTTTTCCTCAGACTTTATCCATGGGATTGCTCTCTTACTAATACTTGTCACATGAGATAGTCTTTTAGATTTGTCTCTGAGGAAGTTTCACTAGACATCATGACTAGAAAACTCCTTCCCCACACTATAGATTTTACCCAGCTGTGCTCTTACAGAGGAATTCCCCCTACTCCCAGCCTTTCCTTCAAAGATGTCCCAAGATCCCTCCTGCAAATCCCACACAACCTACCTGCTCTCAGTTTCATCAGACAGGGTCCTTCAGGATTTAATCCCTTTGCAAAACTGCTCATCAAATTTCACCAGACACAATCTCTAATTTAGGTTCCCCAAGTCCACCTCCATCTGTCCTAGCTGATCAGTGATCATTGCTGTGACAACTCTTGCTACATTGGTGGCCTCTTCTGCCCTCCTTTCCACAGGAAAAGCTTTGAAATACCATTGGAGATACAAGGCTTATTGGAAACCAAATTCGGCAGGATGGCTAATGAAAAAGGAGCCTACACCGAGAGCTGTATTCCTTTCTCCTTAATGCATCTGGGCAGAACCAACAGGCCACCTCATAAATGGCAAACTGCTTGAGGAAGTGCTCTCATTTGTTTTCCAAATCTCCTCACCTACTACAGAGCAAACAATTCACTACATCAGACATCCTACATAGCACTACTCTGGTCTACTGATAATTCAGGTCAATTTTAAGATGTTGACTTTTCAATAACAGAGTACCTTCATTAGATTTTAACAAAAAGTACCAAGGGAACTTTAAATTAGAGTGTAAAAGGTTGGTAACAGACAAGATGAGGAGAAAAAATCTGCAACCTGTTCTTCCTTATTTGCACTTGGACCATCTTGGACTATGTGACTGTAACAATTGCCTTTCATCTCTCATCCTCCCCCTCCCTTTCCTACAGATATATCCACCTCCATTCTTCATGAGTACAATTTACTAATTGTAAGTTAGTACAGTTAATTAACTCAATCTTGGTGCTGGTTGAAATTAGCTCTAAGATTTAGGACAAAATTCATGTAATGATTCCCAGAAAAAAAAGGGACAGGTTTAAACATGAACAGTTCAATCTGACAGTTTAACTCTGTAAAGTCAGCCTTGTGGTTCAGTTATCCCTCTTCTTTCAGGAAAGAGCAAGACTATTTCACACTTTGAAGCACATCTTGTTTTTTTATCTAGAATTTAGAAAAATTAACACATAATTCTCTACTGTTCAGTCTGAGGAAAACTTGGGAACCAAATGCCCTAATTACAAGACATCCATTACCTCCCTATTAAAAAGGGAATAGAGTAATCAGCAAAGTCAAACTCTGCCTTTTACTCCCTCCCTGCTGGGGCTGCATGACAAACTCTGGTTATCATTATCTCTCCAGGCAGAAAGTTGGTTCTTAAGATGTTTTCTAGGTTGTGCATTTAGAGGTATCTGATGGCATATCTGACCAGAACCCCTTGTCACTACAGAACTGGTCTTTCCCAGACAAGGTATATTTCATGTGCCTCCTCCACGTGAGCTAAAGATGGCCACAGCCCAGACCTATCTTCAGCAGCTTTTACATACCTCTCTCAGCTGTCTGAAGCCTAACTATGGCTGAGCTGAAGGAAAGAAACAAACATCCCAGCCCTCACTGCTCTTCCTCTTCCACTAAAAGGATGAGTAAAGGTATCTGGCATCTCACAACAAATCATGTTAGCACAGTCCCTTGTCTCATTGATTTATTTCTAGAAAACCCAACTAAGTTCTCCAGGAGCTAGAGGTGCAAGTTGCTGCAACACGGTAATTAAATAGTTATTATATCAATCTTAGGGGAAGAAAATGGTCTCGAATCAAAGGAAACTTAATTTCATCAAGGCCCTACTGTTCCTCAAACATAGAAACCCCAATAAAGTCTGTGGATTTCCAAGCAGAGAGTACACAAGACTGCCGTGGTGACAAAAGTCTTAGGCACAAAACGTTTGTCAGCTAATTAACACAACATCAGAGCTTGTAATTAAACATTTTTTTCCACCAGAAACCCTTCATTATTGAAAAATTGTCACTTTACCAGTTTCATTGTCACTGGTTAACTTGTCCTCTCTCTCTTCCCTCTCTAAAGTGCTGCTTGCTGAGGATATACTGGATGCAGAGCAGTTGTCTTTTTCATTCACTTCCTCATTCTGCCTCTCTTTTTCACTGAGTATTGCACTTTCTTCTGGCTCTCTCTCTGGTCCTTGCTCCACCTCACTCTCTGGTCCCACCTCTGCAGCCTCTATTTCCTTGGGTGTCTCCGTTCCCTGCTTGGCCTCAGCCTCAGTCTCCTGCTCTGGTTCTGGTTCTGGTTCTGTCTCTGTCTCTGGTTCGGGTTCACTGGCACTCACTGGTGGAGAGAACAATGGGAGAAAGAGATTCACTTAACAATGGAGTCGTCTCAGGCTCACCCCTCTAAGCGAGAGTGATGCGAGAGTTGTACAAGTGCCTTATAGAAAGAAAATGAAAAGCAAGTCCACAGCATTGGGAGCACAGACTGATGAATGTCGTGCGATGACAGCGTTGCACGTGAGCGTGGCCTGGCAAAGCCCTCCCTTGCCGTCTGGAGCCAGCCCGCTGTTTTATACATACTTCACAGCTGCAGTGTTGGACTCACACAGGGGTCTGAACAAACCAGCAGGAAATGAGCATCCCCCCTGAGCAGGACATTGACAACTCAGTGCCTAGACAGAGCCACAAAAGACGAGATCTTTTAAAATACAAAAAGAAGGGAGACTGTGGCTTTTGATTGAATTTTCTGTGGGTTCTGGAAGAATTCTTTTTTCACCTGATGAGGAACACTTCAACAAAAAAAAATACAAATATTAGTTTTAATAACACAGTAGAATGTCACAGTCTTGAAATGGCACTGTCACACATTTGGCTGACAAAAACCGTATGTTTTTTCATGCACATTTACTTCAGAATAGCCACATCAAAACAGCACAAAGTTTCCAACTGCTTAGCATATGGCACAAATTTAGTTTCCAGTCAGTTGGCATATGGCAGACGATGAGCTTTTTTATCAGTTGGCACACAGCAAATATTGTTGCTAGTACACTTGGTTTCTTCCATGCTTTATCACTGACAATGAAATTAAATCATTCACCTTTGGAGTTTTTGGCTGTAACAGTAGATTTTCACATGCAAATATTCTCTGCATGCTGCAAAGAAACTGAAAAGCATCCACACATATTCACATCAAGCAGCTCACAATGTTCTGAAAACTGAAACGGCCATGCAAAGAATGGCAAAAATGGGCATGCATGTTAGTTCTGCATAGTTCCCGAATTCCCTCTGTACTAAATCTTGTGTTGGGTGGCTGAACTATAATGACTAAGTCATATTTGTTTTATCCCTGTGTTAACTATTTTTCCTTACAATATTGCAAAGGAATCTTCTGGACTTCTCAGTGTTTTTGGATTAAATGATATAAAATGAGAATTTCTTCAAGAACTACATGAACCTTTGAAGGACGAAAAGTATCATCACACTGAAATACTGGAATGGAATCCAAACATTTCAGTCCTCTAAGTGAGTGGGTAAATAGATCTATCCTAAGTAAGTATAAGCCAAAATAATGAAGGTCACACTGCTTTCCTAAAGCTGTTTCATGCTGCCTATCCTGTTTCTGAGAAATCCACATATAGAATAGCGATTTCTAACAATACCTGTACTTATCTTTACAATAACACTTATGTTTCCAAACTAGCTTTCAGTAAGGCATCTTCAGTATGATGCTATTTCACTCAATTTAATATAATTTAAGGGTGAAAAACTGCAAATAATTTCTTTGTCACTGACTTCACTGGAGCTAAGCCTCTACAGTTTCATGATTGATTTTAAATGTGTAGTTGGTTAAATAACTGGACATGCATACATAATAATTTTAGATGAAAGAAAAGTACACATGATATATTTAATATATAGTTCACACTCACTCAAATCCCTCTAAGATGTTTTAAAACACTTCCAATTAGAAGCTTAACTTTCTTCCTCTTCTACACAGAATGCATCTAACAGTCTAATATCAGATATGCAAGCACCTCTGCATATGCCTTGTTTCCCTAAATGTACCCTAGCTATGATTGTATCCTGGACACTGCTTAGGAGAGAATCAAAATTATAGAGGGCTCTCAAGAAGTTCGCAAACAGAGCTGTCAATGTGTAGGTACAGTACAAGAGCATTTTAAAGTTAAGCCATGATCTGAATATAACTGAGATGGAAGCTTAGGAATCCTTCAGTTCCTGGAACTAATATGGTACTGTAGCATGAAAGACTCTCAGCCTGCCATGCTGCAATTGTACATAGATAAAATGTCACCAATTCATCCTTGAATAATCATAATTTCTTACGGATTTTAGATGTTTCTCTCTAAAACAAAGGCTGTCATGCAATAACCAAAAAGGTTAACTCCAACAGCTGATGTGGAGAAAGAAGCTGACTAAAATATGGCCAGGACTGCTAATGCTTATTGTACCTCTGTCATCAAGAAGCTACAATGAAGATTCAATAGGAAAAAGTGAGGACAGATGTAAGAAATGCTTGAGAAAATGTAAGATGTAAGAAATGCTTTTTCTTCAAAAGAATTCTGGATACTCTTCTAACAAGGAGTATTCCACACATAACAGAAATATGCAATAACTTCATAGAATCTAACACACAACAAATAAAGAGCAATATACTGACACAGACTGCTCTTTTGAATGCAAGGAGTACATAAATCTAAGCACTTCTAGCACAAAACAAGGATACGTTGACACTCATTTTGACAGCCTTTTCCTCTCTTTTTAGGGATAATATCAAACAATCCACCTATAACTTAAATCATTTATAAATATTGAGCTAAATCAGATAGGACTTTCCTTAAAAGGCAGTGCAAAAATCAATCTGTCAGCAAACACTATCAGGAGAACAAAGCCAGCAAGCTAGACATGTGCCCATCACTTGCGTTTCCACTAATATAATCCATTGTGGTGATATTACCGGGAACTTCTAAAGTTAAAAGACACAATTCTCAGTGAATGCCTGGTGGTTGCCTCTTTGAAACGAACTCCAACTTTCAGTCCTGTATCTACTGGGTCCATTTGCACACCAGACAAAACACTAAGTGGTACCAGGTGGCAAGAGAGATAAATAACAGACCAGCCTCTTCCCTGTCTTCAGACATTTGCTGGTGGAGAGCGCAAAGACTCAGGGAAACAAGTATGGTCATATCAAAATGCATCAACAGTAAAGAAGGTATGCCTGAGTTGCTAGGAAGGATGATACATTTATAAGCAACAGATACATGTATAAATTTTTTTTTAAACCACAATTCTTACACTTACACAAAAACCTAAACTGGGATTGTCAGATTCAGTAGGAAAGGCAATCTTTTTTCCCTTGCATATGCTATCTTTAACACTTTTCTGAAGGCTAGCTTCACCCCTTGTGCCCATTAAAACAAATGACAAAGCTGAGGTCTTTAAATAAGCAGAGTTTTATTTGCAATTAGATTAATCAGGAGGACAAAAACTGAAAGTGGCTGAGTTTTGCATCATTTTTCCACTTTTTTTTTCTGACCAGAATTTAATCTCTAAGAATGTATTACTGGAAAAAAATGTGAGGACTTCTCAGACAAATAAAATCTTCCAGAGAAGCTGTATCACTTCATCACTAGAAGAGACAGTAGCTGAGTCTCTCAATGATTGTGTAAAGATTTTGTTACTTTGAGAGATGGCATAATCTGCATCTTCTGATAATTTTCAAGACTTGGTCACATTAAGTGCTAGCAACCTGATCTGCTATGATGCGATCAGAAGTTAGTGACAGCCCTCTTTCGAGTGAGAGGTTATAGAGGATAGCAAGCTGCCCCCTTCTGAAAAGCCTGGCTAAGAACTTATAACGCTATAGAGGAACATGGACATTTACTTTAATACCCAACTATAAATGAACTTCAAAGCAGACACAAGGTGTTGTATCCTGCTGTTAAGATCTCAGCCCTCCAGTCCTGTAAGGCCTCAGAGCAAAGAAACATCCCTCTAGGCCCACATCTTATCACCTGTCAGGGTAATTGATTAGGCAACCACATCCTCATCTGTTTTTCCTTCTTTCTATTTAGAGCTGTGAGATGGATATGCTGTCTCCTGAGGATGCACACAGTAAGTCTGAAGATGTTATGCCTACCCATGACCACTTGGTTCAATTTTTCAGGCATCACTTAAAGTCTTGGCTGTTATCTCCCTTCAGTTCCTCCAGTATAGGACTCCTCTTCCTCTGAATTCTGCAGGGACACCCTCCCTTTCTCCATCCCCACTCCAATCTTTTTCGCCCATTCCTTTTGATGGTAAGAAGTAGTGCAGAATGATCAACAGTATGGAACTGTCTCTTCATGCAGTCAAACAAGATCCTTCTTTATCCCCCACTCCAGTTCCTCCTCTTGACTTTCGGCATCACAGTTCCTTTGGCTGTACAATTGGGGCTGCACTGGCCTCCCTGTGCTCTCATGCTCTGGTGCTTCCCCATCAGCAGAGATGCTCTCACAAGTCATGCTTTGGGCAGTATTTGAACCTTGCTCAGCTACCAGTACTTTCAGAAGGTCTCCTGCTGTTACCCACGTGCACTTGGGTTGGCCTACTTACTTCCTCAAGTGCTAAGAAAGCTGCTCCCCTCAGAGAAGGGTTCACCTGCAATTCCTTTGTGGAGTGACTTCAGAGATGTCTCAGTTATTGTGGCTTCTCCTTTACTGCATATGGACAGTTCATAAAGTATTCTCCAATGAAATTACAGAAGAGTAAGTAGCTGCTCTGAAAAAATAATACTAAGACCCATTTTGCAGTTATGGGACTGCCTTCATTTCCTCTAAATGCCATACCCCAAGTTTTACAAGAATAAGTCTTACAAGAATTGATTACTTTAGTGGAACCAATTGTTTTATATGAGAAAACACTTCAGGTCAGTAAATCCAGATTTTTATATTAGTTAATGATACCGAGACATTTCACAGTGTGATAAAAATTCCACAGACAGAATGTATTTCCTTCTTAAGACCAGTAGATACTGGATGGCCACAGGATACTTCAGCACAAACAAAATAAAACAAATTTGACTTTGAAAATGCCTTAATGTTTTGCTGGTCAAAGAACACACCTTTCCTTAGATTTCAGGTTCTGAATTCTGCAGACAAATATCACACATCTGTTAACATCATTCTTGTAGAGTCTTTGGAGCGTCCCCTGCACAGAAACAATTAAGTGTTTTCCTTCTGCAGTTTCATCCTTGCTTGGGAAGACAGTGACCCCCATGTGCAAAGCAACCACTCTGGGTACAAGTAATCTGACTTCTGTCCATGGCTCTATTTCACCTTTCCACATCTGGCCTAAGCAAGTTAATGCTTCAGCTTTTCTACCTATTAAGTCTGATTCACTTCCTATGGACATTGAGATTTTAATTCATTATGGAGCATAAGGAAGTCAGATGACAGTATAGAGGCAATGGCACAAAGTCTGTATCAAGCCTGCCAGCCATTGGCTGATATCCATTAATGTGGCCACTTCCAGATGAAGGGCCCTGCTAACATGCTCCTTCCTGCCTATGACCTTTCCAATGCTTTTGGTAGGACTGAAAAAGCAGTCACTCTCCATGCATAGATCCCACTAAATTTTGCAGATTTCAAGACCCTGTTCTGGTTCTGCCCTGGCCATCTGCCTGCAGCTGCTGGAAGCTTACCCTGCCCTGTCCATGTGTTCTCTCCTTGTTGTCCATTTGCCAGGCTTCCTGGTGCTGCCCTTCAATGCCTATAGATATTGCCAGGAGTTTAGCAGAGATGTCCTGTCTATCCATGTGTTGATAGCTTTGCCACATTCTGGCTGCCTGAAGTTGTCCTGTACACCTGCTCTAAATGTATTCTCCAAATGGACTGTGCTGCTCCATTTCATGCTGCAATTTTTTTTTAATGCTTCCAGGAGAAATATGTTAAAATAATCACCATAAAAGAGATACTTGCTCTCTACTCAGCTCTGAAATCCTAATGGTGGAAAAATGCAGCTTATTTGCTCTAAAAGCAATACTGCACTCCAATAAAATGAGTATTTGGATGTTTCTGACTATCAGTATTGGAGGAAAATATCCCTATTTTTTAAGTTCAAATTATACCACTGAGACTCTCAAGGTTCCAAACAAGAAAACTGAGGAATATAATTGGGAAAATTTCTAAAACTGACTAAAATAAACTTCACCTAGTTAGTACAGTGAGGATAAACATATGCAACATTCAGGATTTGTAAGTTTTTTCTTAAATTGCCTTGCTTTATAGCATGCTACCAGCCATAACACTCAATAAAGACAAGCAGTGAAAGTTACAAATGCATTAATCACCAATAGCGTGTAGCAGGAAATCAAATAAAAATAAAAATGAATGATGGCGACAATTTACCCTCAACATGCATTCTAGCTCCCCATGTCAGTGCAAGATCATGTGGTGCAACTATAAGTCTGTATGGTGGGTGTTTTTTTGAGGATTGAAGGAGAGGTACACGATGCAAGTGGCAGAATGATGTGCACACACAAAAAAACATTGCTCTGTACACCAATAAACTATATGGCAGCAAACCAACCGTGCAATCACTAGTTATACTTTCCTTTTTACTATTTGCCTGTGGTTTCTTTTAAGCCCTTTATGACTTGTGCTACAATTTTTTAATAGTTATTTTGGTATTACAAATAACACACTCCCCCTGCCTTCAATTCCATACCTTTTCTGTTTGTACCCTTCAGCCTGTGCTCTCCTGGAAGGTTATTATAATCTTGGCATTCATCTGTTGCATTTCTTTCAGAGATTCCACATAAGCAAAATCTCTTGGCAGGAATACTCTTTGTCTAGTATTCAGTAACTTCTAAAATATAAGGAACGTGATGCTAAAATTAAGACCCTCTGTATTCTGTATTTTCTAATTATTCCATTCTAATAGCAACAGACAATGATAGTATAAAGCATAGCAATGATTAGCAGTGTATGCAGATTAAATGACTTCTAAATCACTAGGAAAAAAAAAGGAAATTTAGGAAGAATGGATGAAACAATATGATAAGGCCCTTTACTCTGGTACCTCATAGATTATATTCTTGCACTCAAGCATCAAAAATCACCAATATCACAAGAGAAACTGTGATAAGCTCACCATTCTTTTCTCTGCCCCCCTTTTCACTTACCTTCTGAGGGCTGAGGGGTCCCACAAGGGGTGGAAGGTGTCTTCAGCTCCTCCTGGGACTCTATGGATGCTGGGCTGATGCACTTGGGTACAGGTGAGGATGGAGCTGAAGGAGATCTCAGATTCAAGGACAGCTCACTTCTACCTCGGCTTATGCTCCGACTCTTCAGTTCTTTCTCATAATCCTCTGCTGCCAACTTCTCCAAGTATTTGTATCTGAAAGTTAAATTCCAAAGGGTTTCCGTAAAGAAAAAGGAATCTGTGGCTGATGCTTGTTTATGGATGAAACACCTGCAGAGAATGAGCTGACTTCCTGACACAAGGGATACAGCACTAAACTGCCTGCCTGCTCAATCTGCCAAAAAGTGCACACTGAAGCAAAGACCTGAAAAATGCTAAATTGCTTATTACAATACAAAAGAAAAACCCAGCAGAGTTAAAGAAACTTTAGATATAGTATTTTGTCTGCACAGTCCTTCCCCTTTTGGAAGCATTTGACTGTCCTGCTTTTCACTCTCCTCCTCCTCCTCCTCCTCCTCCTCCTCCTTCTCCTCCTCCTCCTCCTCCTCCCCCCAGCCCTCCCTCTCCAAAACTAAAATGGGAGGGAAAAAAACAAAAGAGAAGCAAAAAAACCTCCATCCAAATGCAGAGCCCCTTAATAGTGATGCAAATTTCCAGTCTGAGACTTGCTGTAAGGAGAGAAAAATACAGCAGATAAAAACAGATCTCCCTGAAAATAATACCAATAATAAACGTTTGGATTGACTATCTAAAGATTCTGAACCTGCTTCTATTTGCTCTGAGAGCAATGCACTGGAATTCACTTTGTTCTCTCCAGAGTCTACAATGGAAAGTTTTCTTTTCTTTTATTGTAAAAAATTTCTCTGCCGGACTCAGACATCCAATAGCTTGTACCTGACGTCACATGTAGTTTATTCATCAAAGTCACTTTAAAAGAACAAAGATACATCTGTTTTGCATTTTAGGCAGGCAGAACTCACTAACTGTTTATTAAGACCAGCTACCAATCATATTCTTCATAGTGTGCTTTATACATTTCGACCAAAATAACTTTGAAATATGTGCCTCTTCCAGATGTCTGCTAATTTTATCCACCATTATTTGCTAAGGAATAAAGTTATGAATACAGCTGGATCAGGCTTTAGACTGCTTGCCTTACCCACAAGTGAACTGTTAAACAGGTTAATCAAGACTACTGCTTATGTCCCTGAAACACTGTGGTCATCCTCCTATAACCCACTGTTGTAAACACTTCATAATGGGGAACACCTCTCCTCCCCGCTTCTGCCTCACTGACAGCCTGAGTTAGTGTATGAGCATGCACAGAAAAGCAGGCAGGGGAAAGAAGTCAGCCATATGTGCTAACAAACATGCTTAGTGCATATGGTAGCCACACATGCATGCACATTTGCAAATATCCATATAGAGCACAGAAACATGTCTTTGAAGAGCAGTCCTCATGTTTTCAGAGGCAATTTGCCTTATTGCAAACAGCAATAATGAAGAACAAACTCATTTTCTTTTATTCCTCCAGAGGTATGCACAGGCTTTGAACAAATTCTGCAAGAAAAAGACTCTGGATGAAAATATAACAAGCTACATACTTGTATGGTTATAAAATAGGAACTGTTTACAGTTCTAACATGAAGCCAATTCTTGAGAATGAATTTTGCCTTTTCAATTGAGGAGAAAGCCTTTCTCATCAGCGTGGTGTGCTGCTACAGTCCATGAAGCCACTATTTCTTTTGATGTTGGTCACTTACGTACTGCACGTTCCACCTCCTCACAGGCTGAGCAGATGGGACTTCAGACTCATAAAGAGCCATTCCAGTTGATCACTCAGACCAAATAGGTAAAGCCCTGCTGGCTGCCGCCAAGAGGGGTTAGCAGTGTGACAACAGACTACGACAAAGATCTGGATGGCTTCTTCTATAATGGGGGAAGCTACAATGTTTTATTATCCTCAGCAATTTTTCAGCTGCTTTAATATTTTAGGTTCTGTATGTCCACTGCACAGTCAATCAGCAAGGCAGAGGACTATCATCAAGAGAAAAATCTTTCAAGAATCATTATTAACACTTCTCACTTGATAAATTACATTATTTAGGTTATTTTTGGTTTCTGATCAATATCTTAACAGCACATGAATGCCAGCATCAAATATGCAAGGTCTCATGAAGACCAAAATCTGAAGGAGTTGAAAGGATAGGCTACCATACCTCTGCTATAGGGTTGGCACATTGCCCCTGTATATGCTGCCATATTCCTTTAAAACATGGAAACCTGCAGACATCATCACACCTGTGCTGACTCTTCTCTATAGACAATGATCCAAACATCTGCAGGCTATTCTAATGAACATGACACTGCATTTATCATCTTCAAGTAGATGAAATTATCATTGTGAATTCTCTAGGTCTCCGAGCAATACCCTGAGAGCAACTTAAAATGTTTATGCACCAACAAAATAATGGGGTGGAGAGCATTTGGGCTGTATCTCACATTAGAAAGGGCTTGGGAGCTCACCTTTCTTGGCTTTAATTTTAAATTACCACTGAAAAACACCCAGCCAAGAAAAGCAAAAAGGCCTCAAACTATAAAATAGCAAGAACTGATATGGAGAAAACATACAAACCCGTTTTTAACTAGGATTTTAGGCACCTTGACTATAGGATTTTCTTACAGTCTATACACTGTTCTAAAATTAGTCAACATGCAACTTCCTATCGGACATAAAACTTCGTTTTGCAAAGGTATTTATTAAAAGAGTAGTTACAGAACACCAATGCAATGAACTACTGGTGCAACACTTCACTTGCAGAAGTTTCCTCCAATATGTATGTGCTGTCAAAGCAAACACGTCTTTCTGCTTTATGAGTGAGGACTGATAGTTTAACATTCTAGTTCAAAAGAGCCCTAAGGATAAAGAAACATTCCTAACGACCTAATGAAATTCTCTCAGATTGCACAGCAGTGGTGCACTGCTGGTGAACATTTCCCCAAAAATAATCCCGTTGGCATGTTCCCTGACAGCTCGGGAACTTGCTTCTAATTTGTTTCAAACCTTGCACATGAGCATGTTTGCTGAAAAGGTTTTACTCAGCTCAGAACAGTGTATGACGCTTATATGCTCAGATGCATTTCATTTCAGAAGATGCTTTAAACTATTTGTAATTGTTTTGACTGGAAGGACAAAGGAAAGCCCATCCACCTTTTCTTACTCTTAGAGATGTCAAAATGAATTTTTTTTATTAGCTACTTTGGCCACAATAGACAAGACTTCAGGCTGCAGAAACAAACTGTCTCCTCTATGGTGATTTTATGAAAAAAACCCACAAAAGCAACCAATAAAAAAATCTCCAAAAACATAACAACACAATGATTTCTGAGATGACTGCTCTCTTATTTTGATAATATAATTCCAATTCATGACAATCCAAAATTATTTCCAGAAAGTAATCTCTAGAGAACCATACAAGCTGAACTGAAGCACTCTGGATGATTTTTCATCTACCATTTGTACAGTAACTTGCATATTTTCCAGGTAAAAACAAGCAGTCCCTCCAGGATGTAATTACTAGCAGAGGTAGAGATGAAGCTACTGAAAGGCAAAGGTCTTTAGTTGAGTATTCCTTGAAAAATGTGCTTTCATAAGCACATAGCTCCCAGCCTAGCCCAGAGTTTCTAAACTATTTAATTGAATTTAAAAAATGGAAAAAAACCCCAAACCCTCAGTCCCTTTAAATATGCTATTTAAATAAAACTAAAGCAATGTCCCAATGATAAACATTGCTAAGCTTTGTAATTTACTCACTGATGTTTAAAGAGATTGGCAAAGAAAACTTGGCTCTGAAAGATAAAAATATGCTGGGAGTGGGTCAGAACCATTTCCATCAGACTGTCACTGCAGTTTTGCAATGCTTGTGACCCCAGTTTCCCTTATCCTCACTTGCCTTTTCTGACCCTCTAGAAAGCTTGGGACCCACTGGGTGAGAAAGACAGGCCTATTCAATTTATAACTCTACTAAATTTGGGCAAATTTCCGAGGCAAATGGGGTAAGCTCATTTCCCACACAAATAGATAAAAGATAGATCATCCATCATTCTTATGCATTCCAGTCTCACTGCTCTTCATTTATTGCTGTGCTTACAGCTGGACTTCATTCTCCTCTTTAATTTAACAACTTCTTTCTTATAGAAGTCTTTTGGAATAAAAGTGTTCCGTGCAAGCAGAATTAAAAATGTAAATACATGACAGCTCCACAGTAAAGAATACAGGAAGTGCAAACAACAAAAGGGAAAGATGGATGCATTATATACAAACCTCTCTTCTCTTGCTTGTCTTAATTCTTCTCTTTTGTCTAAATAATCACGGCTAAAAAGGAATTACAGTAAATTGCAGCAGGAACAGAAGAACAAGGTAAGTGGTAGAAGTATAAGTAAGTACAGTAGGAGAAATCAAGAGCAGTACAAACAAACTGATTAGAGGCAATGAAGGTTGTTGTCGACAAAAAAATGTTTGCTTTTGCAAAACCAGCTGAAAAACGTGTGTGTGCTTATTCATGTACACACCACAGGTATGTGACACCAAATTTGTAGTTCAGAAGGTCATTAAAAGTAATTATAAAAACCCCTAAGAAATGAAAAACTTGAAGCACTCTTTGAAACCTGGTGTCTAAAATTAGACACGAGGAACTGCATTTTAATTCTTAATGACCTAGCACATTAGTGGCTGTTAAACCATTCCTGATGTGCTCCATCTCAGAAAGCCCCAAAACAGTGACTGCAGCACCTGGCAGGCTAGACTAAGGCAGGGAGAACACCATATTAGCCTTCTTTCTAGGGGATCTTTCCTCAGTGTGTTTTAGTTGCTACAGCTGGAAACAGGACAGCGAAGTGGCATCACTGAGTAGGACAATTCTTCATTCTTAGAAAGTGTGTGTGGGATCATTGCACAGATAACAACCTTTCACTTATTTTTCACCCTGAATTTTCGATACAAAACTTCTATGTCAGCTGCTGCTCCCACAGCTCCTCAGGTAACCCACATATTTAACTTTTGCCAAGTCAACTTTGCTGGATGCTGGAGCACTGTGATTTCAGGCAGGCCTGCCACATCCACAAACATGGATGCAAATTTAACTCAGAGCACAGAAGAACCCAGTGAATGTCTAGCCTATCTTGATACCACAGCAAGATAGTTTCTTCCAATATATTCTTAATATTTTGTTGAATCTGGTAGACAAAACTGATGGGACCTTCACCTTATCTGTTAAGATTCTTCCATAGTTTAAGCTGTGAGTACCAGAAAGATTTCCAGAACTATTCTTTTTATTAATAACCACTATTATTTCTCTTTATATTGTGTCATTAAGTGAATAACTTATCAACTGCTACACCAATAGCTATCAAACATCTGCTTGCAAGTGCTCTTTGAAAGTCCATTAACAGGGAACACACATTACTGTTTTAGGCTATCTCCACATGCTTTGAATCCTGAACTGGTTATACTTTTATCGTAGTTTCAGAATATTCTAGGAATTTTTCAGCAGGCAAATTTTAACACTACTCTTTCCCTTCTGACAACTTCCACCCTTTCCTAGAGCTGAAAAATAGCCATTGTATTTTAGGACATATTATTCTATATATGCAATAGGTACAACAGTCCTTCTAATGAGAAAAATGTTCATTCTCTAAAGCTTTCCTTTAGTTAGTAATAGCTTATGAAGCTTTTTAGCAACTCTCCTGATCCTCCAGCTCTTTCACAACTGGTGATGCTCCCCTTTAAATTATCCTCAATTCGTCAGTGATGGTGCCAGAACCTAGTGCAATGTTCTCAAGGCAGAGTTGGAAAGAATGAGATAACAAATGAGTCATGATGGTAAATCCAGTACTGCCCGCGAGTTTAAAGACTGAATTGCAAGTGCTATTTTTAATCAAAAATATATCTTCAGAGTCTGGGTTTCTAGTCAGTCTGATGATATGATAGTGCAATCCCAAGAACTCTTATGAAACTGTCAATGACTGCTTGCTGTGGCTTTGTCCTCCTCTTGCCAGACTGTTTAATCAACTGTGGGATGCTGTCTGTCTGCAAAGATTGGTGTCTTTGGAGACCCTCTGCTCAAACAGAAGTCACAACTTTTGTGTGATCACAGAACTCAAATCCAGAAGATCAAAACACTGGGCATCAGAAAATCCTCTTAAATAAGTTGTTTAATTAACCAGTTTCTTACTCTGAAATAGTGGGATAAAATGTATGTTTTGATTTTTTTTTCTGACTTTAAGGAAGCTCTTTTAGTGACAGAACGACTACTGCAGCCAACCTCTACTGAAATGTGCAGATCTGTTATTCAAACAGGTCAATCTGCCAAATGCCCTGTTGGCTTTCTCAGTCTGGGAGTTTCTCTTTAGAAAGATCATGTTGGCGGTCCATGGAAGTCTGCTGCAGCCTGATGAAAGCACTTAGAGGGAGAGTTTTTGGAAGAGGCTTGAAGACTGAGACCTTATTGTTTCTGTTTCAGGAGAACTTGGGCAGCTGTTGGCTGCTAAAGATCCTATTATGGTGCTCTTCCACCTTCCCTCTGCCTCTCATTTCCTTCTAAACTAACTATCTTCTGGAGCCAGCAGAGTATCAATCAAGTAACCAACCAACCATTCGTAAGTTACTCCTCTTCCCAAATTCACAGAATCATAGCCTGTTTCCACTTCTTACTAAAGAGATGATTACAGTGAAAACAATCCTGCATACTAATAAACAAGCTCACATGAAACCTTGTGCCATCTTTTCCATAACTACCAATTCTATGGATACAAAACACTTGTCTTATTATTCTTTAGGTTATTACATTAAGTCTTTTAGCTACTAAAAATAGATTTACTTTTCAATCCTGCTTATGAGGAAACAAATTTGTTTCTTAGTATGCACACTTCAGACTGTAGGCAAACCATTTCAGGTATAGACTCCATATCTATCCTTACCCACTGCAGTCTTTGCTAATATCTGTGCTGAGATTTCCAGGCATGGATTTAAGAGGATAAGGGGGCTTGTCTCTTACTAATCTTAGGGAGCATACCACAGGATCCCACATCATAAAACATTTGCTCAGATGTGAGTCCTAGCTGTGGCCTTTCTCTGGCCATGATTTGAACAATGATTTCGATAATTACTTCCTGACAGTTGCTGTTTTCAGGAGGAAGAGACATATGTTCAGAAAAATGGGAAAATAATAAAAAAAGCACTAACACATAGCCTAAGACAGCAGAACCTTTTTACTTTGCGTAACAGAAAAGCAAAAAGATGTTTCAGAGCTGTCTCTTTCACCTTTTTTGATACCTTTGTCCCACTGTTCCACCTTCAAACCCTATGCCTCACTCAGATTATAATTTGTCAACTATATTAGCTAATAAATACGAGCCTCTGTATATACCAAGACAGCATAATTAACAAGTACATAGCTGCCTTTAAAAAAATTCCTTTTTTATAAAATGCCAAAATTCATGACTTGTTTAATCTATTAATTCTTAAGAAACTTCGATCAAGAAAGGTATCTAAAGGGACAAACTATTCATCAGTTCAATTTTTTTGCAATTGAATGTCTCAGTGATTCACCAATCTATCACACAGGTAAAGCAAGAGATTGAGAACAAATTTGGGTCCTACTTGAATTTGTTTCTTTCTTCACGTTCTATCCTTTGCAACCTTTCTTCTCTCTCCTGACGCCGTCTTTCTCTTTCAGCTGCCAAGGACTCCTGGTGCTGCCGAAAGGATGATGTAAGGAGACCACCCAAAGCTGGCCTGAAGAAAGGGAAGATCAGATTTCTCAGTGTCACTTTTATTGATTATACTGGCAAAAAAAGAGTAGCAATCATTCAGCAAGTAACATAATCCCAACCAGCAGAATGACACGGCAATATTTATGTATGGATCTTTCAAAGCACTAGTGAAATGTCTTCTTGCTAAATTGATTATAGATACTGTGATGTGCTTAAGAACAACACTTTAGGGTAGGTTTGTTAAATTGCCAAATTTCCAAAGCACAAATAAAGTACATGTAAAAGTTCTTCACTCTATTTCCACTGCAGTAATCTAAATATTTTTTTTAAATTTATAAACCTGTTGACACAAAAGCTTAATCCTGTAAAGGACTTTTGGAATTGTAAAAAAAAAACCCCTGCAATACTTTTTCAGCACAAACACATTATGCAATGATGTTAAAACCAGATGTGTCACAAACACCTGATAATCCTGTATAGAGAAAAACAAAAGCAAAGCAAGCAAATGTCATAACTGCCCTTCTGAATTTGAATGCCCTCTTAAGTAGGAGCGTGTTTTTCCTTTATACATTAACAAATTCACTTATGATGATTGTTCATGACGTGCTGCAAGAGCAAAATGAATCACATGTAAGAACAAATCAGTAAAGCTCACAGGGACAGTCTTCTCAAACTGTTCTTGAGAACAGTCAGAAATTATAGCCTCTACAGAAAAGATGTTTCAAATATATAAAGCTACATTTACATTCATTTATAGTTTGCTGTTGACATGGATTTTTTATTGGTTTTACTGCAAGTACTACTTCGGCTGGGAGAGCAGGTCCTCTCACATAGCCTTCCCCCAGCATGGTGGTAGTGGTACCACCAGCCCCTCACATGGCAACAGAGTGACCTCAGAGCAAGTGTCTTTGTCTCTTAGACAGAAAAAAATCTGTATTGTACAGGGTAGCTTTATGCAGATCCACACTGATTGAATTAAACTGATAAAATCAAAAAGACATAACTCATGTAGAGCGGTTTCTGTGCATTGTTGTAACATGAGTTTTGCAATGAAAGGATTAATGAGAGAAATAGATACTGCCTTTTCCAAAAAGAAACTAAACTCTGCCTAGAGGAAGGTTTCTTAACCAGTAATACAAACCTGAATAAATTTTCATTATTTTTAAGAACTCAGACCCTTTCCCTTATTTATTTACTTACCTATGGCTGCACAATGCAGGCATTTAGTATAATGGAATAAGTTCACTAGTGAAAATAGGTGCCAGAGAAGACAAAAACATTAATGCAAACCTATCTTCCCTTAGTGTCTATGTCTGTATAAGGAAGAACACCACAAAACATAGCCATTTCAGCCCCACTGGCAGCGGAGCAGTATGAATATAATGTCAATAATTTCAATAAATTGAATTTCAATATGTCATATCCCACCCGCATAAACATTACATAAGATGGTATAAAACTTGATTATTCTGTAAGCCTCGCTGCTGGCACTCCTCCAGAGCTACAGTATCAATGCTGGATCACACTCAAAACCATAAAAGTCTCTAATATGCTTCAGCACTAAGAAAAGGGGAAAAAAATCCTCAAACGCTGACAGTCAAGTACGTGTGGTGAATTTTCCCTTGAGCCTATTTTAAATTTATTTTAACTTTTGACCTCTTAGTGCATGTTGCAAGAGAAAGCTCTCAGCAGAAACAGTAGCATCACTGTACTGAATTCAAAAGCTAGAGCTCCATCCCTGCCATAGCATGAGACCCCATGGCTATAAGGTTGGATATTACACCAGAAATTGCACTTGGAAGGGGAAAACTGGACAATGTTTCCAAATGAAGACATGTGGAAATAAACTGGGAGAGATGGCAAAAGAGGGTCCCTATCAAGTCTATGCTCTTATCTGTTCTGTGTACTCAGCTCGATATCCCATCCTGTCCCATCCACCTGCCATAAAGTCTGTAAACTCCATTTAGAGTCAAGGGAAGGTATGACTTAAAAACACCTGAAGGAAATTAATGGGAAGGATGGGGTGATGCTGAGAGACCAAAGGACTGATCGTAGATCTGCACAGCATCTAGGAGGTTGGAAACCGTTGGCTCTGACTAAGCTCTTTGAGGCTCCACAATAAATACACACTCTTATTCATGGGATTACAGGGAAATCACATGGAGATGCATAATTTAGTCCTGCAGATGGGATTCTAACCGAACCCTGGTAGTAAAATGCCTTCACATGCCAAAACACCTTGTTTGGAGGTTTGATATAGCATAGTTTGGCTAGTGTTGCTCACTTGAGTAAAATCTGCAGATGTATGAACAGCAGCTTTACAATCTAAATAAAAGATCCACAGCCTTATGTCCAGAAAGAAAGATAATGTTTAAGAAACTGAATATGTTAGCTTGCCGCCTCTTTGAAATTAACCAAATCAACAATAATTAGACAAATCTTGGCATTTCTGTATTTCCCACCAGTTATGAGTCCATACTTGATCTGAATTACAAGCTACAATATAACATGCATAAACATGCCTGATTCAATTCCTTTGTCCCAAACACAGTCATATTGTGTACAACAGTTTATTGCATGAAATAGTCAAAACTAACAGTCAAAGCTGGAAGAAGGTTCTGTTCATACAGGTCACAATTAAACAGACATAATTAAACAGGAAAATAGCCAGCCAACTCCTTGTGTGGCACCGACTTCTTAAAGCACAGATATTTAAGTTTTGGGTCTTCAGCCACATTTAGAAAAGGGCAGGCAAAGAAACAGTACTGATAGTCTGAGTTAGTGGTTAGGAGTTGACCCTGCAGTGGCCAACCCACTGAATCAGACACATCTGCCCTCGGTGAAGACTCTGTAAAGAGGAATCTTTACAAAACACCTCACACCAAATGCTGAGATGATTTCCCCTATGAAACTCAGAGCTTCACTGCTGCCATATAAGACTGTAACTCAACTGCTGTTTGGGTGCATCAGTACCGTTTTTAATATGAACTGCAACCATAAATGAACAGAATTTAGTAAACTCTATCATTAATTTTCTACATGTGCATGAACCAAACCTGTAGTAAACAGGGTGTACAAACCCTTAAAACAGCCAGAGGAAAAGCAAGCATTAATAGGTATTCCTCAAACACTCTAAACAGTTTGAAAAGGGATTTGTCTATGTATAGTTTGTCTACAAAATCTGATTTTTGTTTCTGTATTCCTCTGGCAATAACACTTAAAGTCAATGTTCGCTTCCAGTGACCTCATACTTGAATTGCAAATGGCAGCAGGACTTGCCAAAACAGCTGGTGGGAAGGCTTGGGCTGAGCCTTTGGGCAAGTCTGTTGCTTTGATGCTGTTTGAAGGGTGACAGTGCCTTCAGGCCCCAGGAATTTTTAAGTCTTATTGCTGTAGGCTGCATTTTAAAAATGGGTAAGCAAGGAAAAAAATCTGGCATTGAATCAAAGGTGATAAGAGACTTTAACAGAAAAGAGTATGTGAATACTCAATGAAAGCATAATAGAGTGATCACTCATAAAACAGGGTTATAGCTAATATTTGCCAGCATTTTAAAGCTGGTGTCATATATTACCAGCTGGTAATATTAAACATTTGTTCAATTCCACAAATACAATCCAGAAGGATGCTTACTCTGACTACTATTTTTAGACTTGTAGAGAATGTAAGGCTATTAAGAATAGACTGTTAATATAAAAAATGCTAAGAAAAGCTTTCTTATGTCTGCTGTTAATACCAGTAAAAGCTAAACAAGCTTTGTTATTACATTCTCATTCCAAAAAGAAAACACACAACAAGAATATGTCTAGGGGATTTGTGAATAGAGCTCCACAACACAGCATTGGGACCTGGGGTCAAAGGGGTCATTTTGTTACTTACCTTGCTGGAAGAGACAGGAAAACGAAATAATAGGGGAATTAAAAAAAAACAAACAACACAACAACAACAACAAAGAAAAAGAAGGCAACAAAACTAAAAACAGGGCAGAGGATAAAAAGCCAAAACATTGACTGTAGACCCAAACTCTTCTGAATAAAAATTCAGATAACCTGACCTACAGCATTTAACACAGCACTGAATTAATAATAATTATTAGAAACACAAATTCGGGCAGATACAGCATATCTCATACTTTTTTGCAAGTACTTAGAGTTTCCTGACAATACTCCCTCACAGACTATATATTTTGAAGGGGAATATGTGACCTGAATTTCTCTGATCTTGTTGCAAACTGAAGAAAATGTTTCTGTCTTACTCTAAGCCACTCAATTGCAGCAAAATTGCAATTCTGAACCTCAAATGTTCTTCATTCACAAAAGGTCTGAAACACTCTTTTGTGGCTGCATTTCCCTGTGCCTACCTGAAGTTTTAAATTTTGCTAAATAGGTATCTCTAGGAAGAATATAAAATACAAATGTATAATTTTAGGAGTTAAATTAAGAGAACACTTATGACAGGAAATCCCTTTAGGCCACAAGGTTAATATTCAGGATTGTCTTTAATATAACATGGGTCAGAGTCATTAATAACTTTAATAAGGAAGCACTAATTGCCTAATTTTGCAAAGTGCTCCTGTTTCACCAGTCATGGAATTGCTACAGAGAGGGAACAACAGTCGGCAGCTCCTACTCAGGCCTTAAGTAACTCTAAATGTCTCTTGGCTTTAACAAAATAAATCTACTTTCCAGCTCAGAAAGAGACAAAAGGGGAGGCAAAGCTGCCAAGAGCCATATTGCTTTTCACAGTTAAAGAAACTCTTAGTGTGTTATGTCTCCCTACATGACATGGCAAATTCAAAAGCATGTTGACATAAGATTTTGCAAACAGACTAAACATTACTTGAGGAATCTTTACAAAACTTCTCTCAAAAATAAACAGAAAATTGAGAGATAAAACTACCGACTAATGCTTCCTTTGAGAAAGAAACTTGAGCGGGACCAAGAGAAGAACTGATTCATGTTAGACTTTTAAGTGGCATGGGGGACTACCCAAAATAAAGCTTCAGTGGGGCAGAGCCTCGCAGAGCCCAGACAATGCACACGAACTTCCTACATACGCTCTCTTCTTGCAGCCTGACCTCTACAGATTTTTTCACTGTGTTTCTTCTCCATCCTCATGCGAGTTACAAGTTGCCTGGAATCGACTTGCAGAGCCAACATGTGGATCCAGGCTAAGGTGGGTGTCCCCTGAGCACCAGCACTGCACACCGAGTGTTCAGCCAGCCACACGCTGCAGTCTGAAACTGTAACCCAGTTCATGCTTCTGTTTAAACATATGCCCTGTGATGAATCCTACAAAGCTGCAATCAAGAATATTGCTTACACAGTAGTTCAACAAGCAGCTAGACCATTGTAAGCCACCACTGCCTTCCAAATTGTAAATCATCAAGTAATTCCTAAGGTCATTTTTCCTCTTAAAATCTCAGCAATAAAGTTGAGGCTTTTGCCCTGGGCCACTATTACCAACTACCAAGCTATGCCTTCCTCATTATGTTATTCAGAGTGAAAGATGTGCTTGGCATTTACCACGAGAAAAAATGGTCTCTAGCCTAAGAACCCAGAAGTACATATTAAGACACACAGAAATAATAGAAAGACAAAGAAAGACAAGCTGTTCTTGTGAGAGCAGCAGCTTTGCAGGCTGTATAGTAGATTTTATTTCATAGGTTCCTTGTTTTACCTTAGTGCTTAACAGCTGCAGTGAGGGAACTCCAGAGTGCAGATTAGTGAAAAATAGTTAATGAAAAAAAAAAGAAAAGAAAAAAAAGAGAGAACTTGTTGAGAAACTTCACCCAGCAGCATCTACCTGGTGCTGTTAACTACTGAGATTTTTAATTTTAGCAGACAGTCTAACTGAAAAGCTGTTTGCAACTTTTTGTGTGCATGTTTTTTTTGTTCGGTTGCTTGACTTTGTTGGTTTTGTTTGGTTGTTTTTTCTTTTCTTTTAAAGAGACAGCAATTTGAAAGAAAGCACTGGATTGCCAGCAAATTGCTGTTTCAGGCACCTGGAGAGGGAATAAAACTCAAAAGAAGAGTCTGTTGTAGTTTGAGATTATTATGTAAATTCTCTCCCCTGCCACTAACTGCCCATGCCAGCAGTTAACAAAAGAAGTAGTTAACTGCTGATCACTTGGATGGGGGCAGGTTTGTCTCTTTTGTTTTTGGGGACATCTTTCCTTTCTTAGCTCGAGGAGGAACGCGGGAGCAGTGGCTGCCGAGGAGGGAAGCTGCTCTGCTGGCTACTGCTGGGGCTTCTGGCTGAGACGCTGTTTTTTTTCCTTGCCGCGGCTGTTTCTCCTGGTTCCTGCATCTGGAATCCCGGCCTCTGTTCCAGTCTGACCACCGCCTGCACCGTCACGGCCTGCCCGCCCCAGCTGGGGCAGTGACCCGAGAGACAGAGGTGTGCAGCTGCTTTTGCAGGACACATGGTGGTTACCCACTTTCAGCTTTCTTTGTCCTTCATCTGGGACAAGAGACACAGAGTTCATCTGAGAGCTCACCACTCGTCTGTCTCGCTGGAGAGGGACTGGGAACTACTGGGAACTTACTCCACAGCCAGCCGGACTGTGACATTTGACACTGCTTAAGTATAACTTTCCTTCTGGAGGAAAAACCTGCTGGGTTTTGTTGTTGTTTGGTTTTTTTTCTCTCTCTTGTGGTGTTGGGGAAGCGGTTTGCACTAGTCTGTTTACATATATATATATTTATATATCAGTTAAGAACAGTTATCCTTCTTATATTAAAATTCCTTTTTTCTTAAATTTGATAAAGAGTGGCGTGATTATTGTGGAGGAGGCCCCCTCCCCCGCTTGTGGGTAAACATTTTGTTTTTTCCCCTCAAACCAAGACAGAGTCTTTGCAGACTTTTGCTGCACTTCACGTTTAAGCTTCAGGTTTGGTGTTTAAGTGTCAGTGGAGAAAAAATCACCTATAATCTAGGCATGCTAATCTCAGTGTCTGTCACCTGGTTTAGAAATAAATGCTTGAAGGTATATTTCCTTTGAAAGATACATAAGAACATGGAGATGAACACAACATTCAAGACCCTCCAACATGGGAGCCCAAAGTAATGTATTGCTGTAGATCACAAAGCAAATAAGATGGAAAACACATTAAAGGATGTGAAATATATTTCATATTTCTTGAGCTTATTTTCTAATGTTCTGAAAAGTTGGAGATGCTTCAAACAGGAGCAACCTGCAAGCCCCATAGTGGGCCTTTACCAAGATTGGAAACTTGGAAAAACTTCTGAGGGACTAGCCAGAGGTGAAGACTAAGTTCACAGTGACTGGCCAAGAGGCTCAAGAAGTCGAGGTTTGCAAGCTGAACTTTCTGGCATTTGATTTAACAGAAGCAAGGGAATGGGGACTATGAACTCCTGCTCCTTTGGCACGCAGGCCCCTGAGAAGGCTTTTCGAGCTAGTCTAACTGTACTACTGTTTGACTACCAAGCCCAGTGGGAACTGTCTCCTGGCAAATGCATCAGAAGAAACCTACCTTGGCAAACACGGCAGCAGGATAATTTTCTGGCAGTGGAGTGAATTAACCTGGTGCTGAATTCAGGAACTCTTACCTTAGAAGTTAGACACCTTTGTGGTGTCTTCTAGGGTGTCTTCTACACTTGACACCCAAAAGCACACTATGAGGGAGTGTGAAGCTTTGTAAGTAATGACTTTTCTGGTTCAGCTACAGATTCCATAGTGAAGCTTTCAGTTTGAGTGACTGTCTTAGATTCAGAGTCTGAGAAGGCAGTCTTTGGCTAGCCAGAAATATCCTTGGTATGAG
This sequence comes from Pithys albifrons albifrons, assembly GCF_047495875.1. NCBI lineage: Eukaryota > Metazoa > Chordata > Aves > Passeriformes > Thamnophilidae > Pithys > Pithys albifrons. The sequence continues at coordinate 19,687,522 of NC_092461.1, forward strand.
CATAAGGCATGGAAATACAGACTAGTCCTACAACACCTTCTGCCCCAAGGCAACGTGGCATCTCAGAGGGAGAGAAAAGGGGTTTGTCTCCCTAGTCTGCTTCAGTCATGTCCTGCTCCTCCTCTTTGTTACCAAAATTTATAAGCTTATGCAACTGAGAAAGACTTTTTTTCTTTATTAACTGGGAAGAGGAAGTTAACTGGTGATTTAAGTTGTGAAGAATGGGAGCAGTATATTTATGAAACAAAGCCGTCTTTGGCATTTGAAAACAGGCAGACTGGGTTATCCTTCTTATGCATTAAGAGCAAATTTCAGAAGCAGAGAGATACAAGAGAACCAATACACCCCTCCTTGTCTCCCAGTGAAGGGCTGAGCAGAAAGTGCCCTGCAATTTGCCCTCCTTCAGCAGGCTTCCCATGGTTGCAATATGCATTTCAGAAACATGGCTCTCCACAGGGAACCCAGGGAAATGAGAGAGAACAACAGTAGTGCAAGAAGTTGCCAAAAGGCCACAGCTGAATTTAGAAACAGTCAAGTAAGCCTTTTCTTCTGCTGTACACTCAGAAATATATAGATGATGTGGATTTCAAAGAACAAAATTCAGCTACTTTTGCACTGAATTATACTGCTCTTATGATTCCCTACTGATCTTAGCCAAAGAGGGTTTTAAAACTATGAATGTCAAAATGTCAACCACACTGCTTCCTTCCACCTTAGTTGTAGCTCTTGTTTACATAAGCAAAATGCAGCCAAGGGTTGGAAAGGCCTGTCAGAGCAACTAAATGGAGCATGAATAATTTTGCTGGTCACTGCTCTAAATGCTGCTTCTTCCTTCCTCCTCATTCTTGAAGGTCAGATAAACGGTACCAAGAACTGTATCTGAAGCTCTTCCCTGCATGATAAAAGACAGGAGTCTTTCTATGAAAGCTTTGGATAACTAGTCATAAGCTGAAAGCAGAAAGCTCACCTTGGAGCTAACCATAGATATGCATCTGCTTCTTATCAAGTGTCCTCCTCTCCCCACCTCATCTTTTAACTTTTTTTTTGGTGTTTGAATCCATATAAATTTTTACCATCAGGAGGTAGAAAATAATGTTTACCTAATCTAAGACAAACATCATTCATAGAAGACTGTGAAAATTTCCACAATATATTCCATTTACTAATTAGTGCCGAGCATTGCATCAGCCTAATCTCCAGTAAGCAAATTCTATCCATCAACCTCTATGTGGGCACTTCTGCAATGCAGAACATTTCACTTCAGCACAATGAAATAAAAGCAGGCTTCTGCTCTTCTTCAAAGCAGTCCCTTCATTAGAGCTTGCTGAACTATAGATCTGCAATGGCAGCGCAGGCATAAAAAACAAGACAATGCAAAATGGCATCTGAAACTGTAAATTTAATTATCTTTCAAGAAATAACTGCATCTATTCTGTAGGCAACATGCAAAAACCACACAAACTGTGGGTTTTTCACACCTCTCAGAGATTCATATACAGGAAGCATCAGGCTGTTACATTCCTCAAATGTAAAAATGCAGAAATCCTAGTGAGTTCATGAACTACCAGGAACAGCAAGCTGCAAATTTGAACAAGAGTACAGAGATTTTTATTATGTCAGGTGGAAAGTGGCAAACACAACCTGAGGAAAAGACAGAGATGTGACTCTAAGCACTGTGTACGGATGTTTTAGAACATGTAAGAGAGATCCAATAGTTGAAGGCAGGGCAATTCACAGTAGAAGGATGAAGTATGATGGCTAGAAGATGCTGCCAGAAAAAATTGTCCAGAAAATATAGAATGTTTTCCTAGCAGTGATGAAAGATACAGGAATGTTTTTCAGAAGAAGTCATGTGCTGCCCTTTGAAAACACATGAACGTACAGGAGTCTTTCATTTTGCTTCTGTGAGACCCATTACAGGTCACAACAGATGATTGCAAAGCTCCCCTCTGACCTGACTCTCTATGAATCTGAGAATTTTACAGCTCCATCCTGTGGGACCAAGGCATTTTGGCTCCAAACCAGCAACGCACTTAGGCGCGTACCGCAATGAGACCTGCCTTTCTCTGCTGGAGCAGCGCCAGCGCCACCAACCCCTTGCAGAACAGGCCCAAACGTCTTTAGCCATCTCAGCCTCTGACCACTTTGGGGTTTCTTTGTTGCAATAGCAATCAGAAGCTTACAACAGTAGGGGCTTGGAAATCTAAAACTTCCAAAGCAGTGGGATACTATTAACTCTTGCTTATCTTGCATCTGCTTTGCTGAGGTAAAAGGGGGTGAAAATGCCAGTGTAGTGTGTTTTATTACAGTTCACTTGGCAATAATTTAACTGGACTCAGGAAAGACAAATTGAGGAAAGGTACTCTAGGAAGATGAGCAAATGAAAAACAATGCCTTTCTCCAAAGACATACTTAATGTAATTACTCACTTGAAAAAAAAGGATGAAATCAATACCTCATGGCTAGAAATACATGTTTGCTCAAAGAACATAACTTGGATCATTCTCAATAGTAGCCTGGAAAGGATGTGAGGCATGAGGAAGGTTTGAACATATATATACACACACAAAAATACATATACTGATTTAGAAATAATCTTTAAAAAATTTAACAAAAATTAACTGGAATACAGGCAAAGGGTCCTGACAAAAACCTTCAGTTCAAAAAACAGGGTGGGAGATGCAATTTTCATTAATTAGAGACCAGTTTAGAAACCAAATAATACTAACCCCATCTGGCCTAACTGGATATTATTTAACTAAATCTTTAAATTAAATTATTGAATTAAATTAATTAAAAACATTTACCTTTCCTTCTTAAACTCAGCACAACACCTTTGAAGCTGTCATGTACTTTTAGGTTGTAACAGACAGCTAATTTCTGGTGGTCCAAATTTTTGCCAAGAATTTCTTCCATGTAACCGTAACATTTTCCTATCTTTTTTCTTCTCCTAGTACCGTACATAATTCAAAAGAGTATTTTGACTGTTGATACTGATATTTTTTGTTGCTGTTTTTTTCCCTTTTTAATTTCTTTTTAAAGTGAACTGATAACTGGTAGTTCATTGAGTTTGCTTGACCTATAGCAAGAAATGTTTTCCCGTGATGAAATACAATGAGATATATCACATATTTTCAAAAAAGAACAAATTATGGCCTCAGTAATTCTGAGTTAAGCATGTTTCCAATATTTTGTAGTTGATTTAAGATGATGGAAGTGAAAATAGATCTGAATTTATTTTTAAAAATGGAAAGAAAATGTGCTTTAATTAATCTCTTAATACTTGGAATAGCATATGCATGAAGGAACTCTGCTTTATCCATTTAAGTGGAAGAAGTAGAAGTACAGTGGAAATACACTCAGCCTTTTAACACCAAGTCAGACAGAAAGGCTTGAGAATGAGTGAGAAATGAACGCATTCAGATTTTGGTCTATTTCCTTTTCAACATTAGAAAAATTCTGGCTAGAAGATACTTCCAGTACTCATTCAGAACAGCTTACACATCTCCTTCATCCTTTCTACAAAGGAACTGTTGTCAAACACTGATTAGTTTACAAACCTGTCAGATTTGGTTTCTTGAGGTGGTGACAGAGTTGTCCCATAACGAGTAGTGGGTGTTGCAGGGGCACTCATTCCAGCATAGGGTCGTGGAGAGGAGTAAGAGCTGCTGCCATAGCTGTTGTATCTAAAGAAATGGGAAAAAAGTAGGAGAAAGGGAGAGAGAGAAAGAATCTGTCAGCCAGCAGGCATGCAATAGTAAGTCCTCTTGTTTACGGGGTGCTAGTGGTCCCATACTCAAGACCTTCTCAAACACTTACCTTCTGAAACTGTTTCGCTATTTCCAGCTTCCAAATATACAGCCTACCATACACTTTTAATGTCAACAATGTCATGAACACACGTGATGCAAACAGTGAGCTATTGGTAAGGAAAATAACAAGAGATTATAATGGTCCTCCCAAGTGACAACTCACAGTAGGAATACTTGAATTACTGCTCAGTTACTCAGAATTATTAGCTGCTTTGGGAGCTGATATCCAGCTATTAGAAGAGATTGAATGAATCCAAGTCAGCAGCATTCATATCCAGTGAAATCAAGGAAAACAGCAGTGTTCCTGAGACATGATATGAACATGGACATCCACGATTTACAAATGCTGGCATTTTAAATGGAAAGCAACCACATTCTTTTCAATTAAAGCTGGCAGTATTTTCTTTCCCCTCCCCCAACATAAGTAATAGCTTATGTGCCATTTCTTACAACGTCTGTAAAAAATCATCACCATGGTTAAAAAGACATGTCTCCGGAAGCACGGCTTTAGAAATTTCTATCAGCCCTTCCCTCCATTGAAAAAAAACCCCATAAACTTGCTTGACTTCAATGCAAGCTTGCTGATCAAAGAGAAATTGTTTCCAGGACTCCTGGAACGGCCACCTCCCCAGAGTCCCTTCTATCAATGTTTTCATCCTGGCTCCTGTACTGAATAGAGAAGGCAGTTGTGTTGCTTTGTTGTGCCTTTTAACCATTGTACTTAAACAGTGTGTCAAGGACAGATTCCTGATTTGGGAAAATGTTAATATTTCTGTTCACAGACAATGCCATATTCCCATATGGAAAGCATATGATGCTCTGTAGGTCAGTACTCTGCAAGGCCAAGCCATCCAAATGATAAAATTCGTTTCAGGAAATAGAGCAATATAATTTTCCTTATCATAATTCATAAGATATAATAGAACCTCCTTCACCATATCCTTTCTTTGCTGCTTCTGTATTCAGTAATTTCTCTCAGCAATTTTATTTGAAAATGCTGGTTGGTTTCTTCAGCTCTATTTAGCACACTCATCCAGCCATGCAAAATTTCAGTCAAAGTTTCAAGCTTGGTTCCTTAGGATTCAGCAGCATTGCTGTCTGCCAAGGCCCATGTTAAAACCAGAAGAGATTTCAGTAAGGTGCTTTTATAATGGAAGGGATTGTGCTTTAGAAAACACACCCTGTTGGACAACAATTCCAGGTTTATGTTTTAGAAAACACCCCACCACCAGCACTATCTATTTTTGAGACACCATACTGACTGCCCAGCAACAGGGGAATAATTCTGGGAAAAAACTCTGACATGCATGTTTCTGAGCTACAAAAGGAATTTTGCAGGAAGTAATTGTCATCTGGGCCTGCTTGCCCTATAAGAAAACTGACTAGAAAGTGGAGACAATGACCCACTGAAGGGCTGTGTAACTGGACAGTGTGGAGCTTCCCTGGTAGCACAGACCTAGCCTGGGTCTTCTCTCTGACGCAACCCAGAAAATGTTCTACCTGTGCCTGTACTCAGTGAGCGATGAGAAAACTCCATCGTCCTGATAAGAACTCAAGGGTCACTTGGTTGTTCCTGACACTAACAGAAACTTCCATTTCCATTTCGATCAAGTGAAAGGAGAAGTTCTTATCAGTAATTACATATGCTTTTCTTCTCCTTTGCCCCATGAAAAAGCTGACACAGTGCAGAACCCTTTATCACACCAAGGAATTTCAATTAGTCCAAAGATAACTCTCATGAGAGAGTTATGAAAATGAAAGGGAACACACCTCCTATGGACTCAAACCTACTACTATTAAAAAAAAATAAAATTTAGAGTGACCGGTCTGGATACAACATTCCTATGTATCAAATTTAGAGGGGCTCTGAAATGCTGGAAGAGCAACAAGGCAAAACCAGAAAAATACAGAATCACCAAATATGCCAAGTTCGAAGGAACCTACAAGAATCATCGAGTCCAACTCCTGGCCCTGCACAGGACCATTCCCAAGAGTCACACCGTGTGCCTCAGAGTATTGTCCAGGGTGGGTCTGTATCCTGTGCACAATGTTTATCTTTCTAAACTTCCTCTGGTACTGTCTATTACTTCCATTTTCCCTTCTGGTCTCATATTCCCATGAAGATGCAATGGCTTTATCTCAGGAGCCTTCACTCTCAAAACCCCCAGATATTTACCTCTTCTGTGAGCATATTACTGTCCAAATTTTGCAAGCTTTGCCTTTCTTTTCCTTCAAATAAACCCAGCAGAATCCCTCCCCCACACTACACTCTTGATCCTGTGCAGTAACTACAAGCACAAAGGATGGTCAGAGGAAAAAAAATCACTGCAGAAGTATTAAATATTGTAGGAACAGGAGGTATTAAGGAATCTACTCACTAAATTATGGTAGCAGCAATGGGAGAGCAATAAATGAGTGTGAGAAGTCTAAGGGAAAATTGCACCTAAGCAGGAAAATGTAAATTTAGAGGAATTCCAGTGTTCAAGTTTCAGGTAAGGAAAAATATGTGAACTAAGTTCCTTGTCAACAGCTACTAGGATTTACAGGCTTTTCAACAAAGTGAAAAAGCGACAAAGCACACCCAAGCTATTACAAGAGAAAGAGCAAAAATTAAAAGGATCAAAGGAATCAAAATACTTGTTCACATTCAGAAATTCAGAAGTACTGCTGTAGAGAGGAAGAAATAAATATGCATACAATATATGTGTACATTTTCTTCACCTAATTCAAAGAACAATGACAACTGGGAGAGACAGGAAAAAATTGTCAACCTCTTTTAAAGGTGTTTGTCTAACATTGGTTTTAGTGTTACTTACTGTCAATCTGTTTTACTTGAAAACAGACTGAGGCAAAGCAAATTTTTTTTTAATTTAAAATGGGTTTGGTGGGGAAATTAAAATTAAAAACTAAGAGAAATACATGAGGAACAACTGAACTGAGCAGATGTTGCGGAGATAATACTGTCTATTCTGAGTGCTCTATTATCCTTGCAGATCTCTTATTACAAACATGAGTTGAAATTGCACATGACACAGACATGCACTGTAATCTAACAACAAATTTGGGATTTGGCAGTTCAGCCTTTGAAGCCAGGATTTCACCCCTGAATTTCAAGTGCTGATCTGACTGCTCTCGGTTTTATAGCAGAAGAGCTCCATTAATTTTCATGAAATCATGTCTGCAAATTACACTGTTCTAAATGAGAGCAAAATGGTGCTCCTTTGTGTGATCTCCCAAATCACATGTTATTTATCCACTGCTCTGTAGAGGCCAGCATACTTATTAACTATAGACCTTGAAGGAGAGTAAGATGAAATGAAGGCAACAAAGGCAGCAAGAGAATATCAATCAAATTAAAATACAGGCTTAAAAGAATAAAACTAATACAGTATGTTCTGGGAATAATACAACAGATAGAGTGCACTACTTCCACTATAAAATTCTTGGAAGTGATTATTCATTATCTAAAAATTAATGTCAGCTGTATGAAATCTACCTGTTTTCCCTCATCATTTCTGGTTCCTTCTCTTTCAGAGATGCTGGAGACTCTTCAAAGTCATATGAGAAGAGATGAAAAGGAGTATGTGGTACATAAGGTAATTTCTCCACCGTTGGAGATGCCTTTGGAGTAATGGATGCTGAGGAATTTTGGGGAGAGCTCAACAATATTGTCGCAGGTGAAGATGGTGATGAAAGGACAGAAGTATGATGACAGACAGATGACTCAGGCACAGAAGAGGAGCTGATAGAAGAACTTTTTGCTCTAGAGCAGGAGAGAGACCTCTCAGCTGGAGAAATGGTACTGGAGACAACCGAAGAATCAGAACACTGTGAAAAGTTTCCCTTCACAGCCTCCTGTACATCTTGAACTTCACTGCAGGAGGAAAAAATCATGAGAAAGGGAAAAAAAGGAGAAAAATGTGAAGAGAGATCAATAGAGGGAAAAAATTAAGTAAAGGAAGAGTTAGACAATCAAAAACTTTCTAAATTTAGACAATTATCACCTCTTTTTAAATGAAGTAAGATAACTCACTTCTTTGTATCCCAGTGGAATTCTTCTTGGGCTTGGAAGTATTGGAGAAAGGAAGCAACTGAGTTTAAAGGAAAGGAGGGTATTTAACCTACAGGCTTCAGAACTAATTTTTGTGAATCTTTTCACAAGTATTTTCTGAAACAATTTTCATGCATTTCAATTTACGTTGTAAGCGTTGTCAGAGCAGTATAAGCAGACTCAACACACTGGATAGTTTGATATCAGAAAAAAAAATTCTTTACAGAGAGAGTAATTAAGCATTGGAATGGCCTGCCCAGAGAGGTGGTGGATTCACCATCTCTGGATGTTTTTAAACTGAGATTGGACATGGCACTGAGTGCCATGATCTGGTAAACGGACTGGAGTTGGACCAAGGGTTGGACTTGATGATCTCAGAGGTCTTTTCCAACCCAATCGATTCCATGATTCTATGATAACATGGTCCACAGGGTAAAGATGCTTCAAGATACAGTCTGTGTGACTGCTTCTTGAAGCATCTTCAGGTATCTGAGTATCATCCTCCCTGGGAATATGATCTTTTTACTAGAAATGTTCATCCATCAAAGAGGAAAATAAAAAATACTCAATCAGAACTGTTCTGTCAAAATTCAAGTTCAGAATGATTTTGAAAGCAATGTCTTACCAAATTATTTGTCTAAGTGTGAAAGCACCAATTTCTGATTTCTCTGAGTGTCAGCAACCCATGCTGGTGTTCTATAGAGCCTTGCAGAATTGCAGCAAGGGGAAAAAGAAAACACATCTGCTTTGCTCCACTAAGGCAGATGTTGGTGAGTGACTGAAGGCACAAGGCAGGTGAAAAGCCATGGGATCTGTACTCCAGGATATCTGTTTTCACTAGTAACTCCAGCATAAACACTGTGCATGTGCTTTGGGCTGGATCACTTGGCAACCAGCTGAATTCATTCTACTGAGACCACCTCTGTGATCCACTGACAGGTATGGTCCTTACCTGGGGACTGTGGGCTTGGCACAGCATATGCAACAAAAACACAATACATGTAATCTGTGTTGTGATATTATGAAGTTAATCATCAGGTATACACCAGGTAATTGTTCTCACAACAGAAGCACAGCGGGCAGTCTGGAAACCTTCACCTGTTACACCTGCTGTGCTTGACAGCAGACACTGAAACCAGGCTAGTCCTACCCACCCCGACAGCACCTAAAAAGAATGGCCAGGGTACAGATCATTTTTGTTTTGCTACAGTGACAGTGAAAGGAGGTATTTAGAAAAGTCATGGGAAAATTACCCAGTTATCTCAAAGTAATTATTATTTTTAAATACCAATATAACATATTATGCTCTCTACTCACTTTTTTTTTAAACAATATTTTGTATATTCACGTGATTTACTAATAACTTGTGTCTTTACTTTGACTTTTAACAATCAGATTTGAAGAAATTATCACTTAATTTTGAAATTTCAGGCAGCCATTGGCAAGAATTGCAGACGGGAAGATATTAATAACAACAGTACAGTATTTTCTTTGGAATTCGCACATTAAACAGTTTCCTTTCTTCCTTCCATGCTGTACAGCGTCTGCATGAATGTGGTTTATTTAAAAAAAAAATACCCAATCTCATTTGCTGACTTGCAAAGCCAAATAATTTAACCTAAATCAAATGGCTGTCTGGAGCAAAGAATGTATTTTCTTGCTTCCAATTTATTAGGATCAAGTTGCCAAATGCCAAATACATATATATCTCAGAACTAAGTGGAAACTTTTACATAAGAATATTGATAGGTGGTTTGCTTATATCTATATATACACAGGTGGGCAAGTATTTATTAAATTATATATATGTATACATATACATCAACATCAGTTTTGTCTCATAGTAGTTCTTTGCTATTAAAACATGAATAAAATTGATGGAAATCATAGGCAGCATTCAAAAAATGTCAATCTACTGCATAGCAATGAATATTCCTAGTAAGGTGATATAATTAAAGTATGGATGAAAACCTCAGAAACCAAGCAACATCCCCAGTAAAGCATTGCAATGTTTCACCACAGCCCTAACTAAAAATATAAACCTAAGCTATGCTTAGAAGTTATCCTTTCAACTAAACCCTTTAAGATTTGTGAGCACTACATAAGGGGACAGTGCACTGAACCTACATAATTAAACATGTTTCCATTATTACCACTGCCCCCCACTCCCCCCCCCCCCAAAGTTTTTAATTGCAAAAACATTCCCCTGGGGAGTGGTTTTAACAATTAATTTAGGAATTTGAGTGAAAAAATAGATGCTACTGCACACTGTGCTGGTGAGTTCATGCCAGAGCCTGAAGAAAAGGTGGAGGGACAATGCTTAATCCTGGTACCTGGCTTTGACCTGCCTATTGGCCTCTTCCTCCCCCTCATCCTCAGTATTGGGCTCTGTGACTGGCTGTTCTTCTTCCTCCTCTTCATACTCGTCCTCTCTGAGGTCAGACCAAGGAAAGAGGCATGCAGTGGTAGAGAGAAGGTGGAAGAGAAGACAACGTGAGTCCCCAGAAAAAGAAATGCAATGAAGTTAGAAATGGAAGGAAAACAGTGAGGAGTAGGGAGTTTTGGCCCCTCTGCGTTAGACAAATGGCAACCTAAAACTTCCAAGTATGTGTTGGTGCAAGGGTAGCTACCAATATAAAAATGTTATCCTCTCCCCTATTTACATTTTTTACTATTAATGTTTAAGTTTCAAAGATGTTTTTTCTCCAGCTTAGCTTTCCATTTGCTGCTGCTCTACCTGCAGAGGCATTAATGGAAAACATTCATGACAATACCAATGTACAACTCATTAGTCATTAAGTTGTCCTTTTTGGCTTCAAGGACAGTACACTCCGTCCTGTTATGGGACAGCTGGCACTGGACACCACACTTTCTAAATTAACACAAATAAAACATTCCTGTGAAGCAACTAGTAGCTCAACTGGAAAACAGAAAAGGGTGAACCATTGAGTTAGAAATAACAGAGAGACCAAATCAGCTCAGGACTATTTGCAAATAGCAATATTTAAGTTATCAGATGTCAGTGCATGAATTATTTCAGTAGAGTCATTAGTATGGTCAAAGCAGGCTTCGGTTCAGTAGTAATTCTGGCAGAAGAGAATTTTAAGTCATGCATAAAGCCTCCATAACCTACGAATCACATAAGTGAAAAAAGAAAACTATATTAAATGTAATAAAAAAGGCTATGTTATCTGTCTCCTCTCCTTCCCATTTATGTTTTTTGCTCCCCAAACGAATAGACTCATGGAAAATTTAGAAAATATTCTCTCTTTGGGCTTCTTTTGCATCTGCAGTTGATGCAGTTCTCCATTTGATTTAATAACAACCATTACGTTACGCTCTGTGGAAAAAAGAAAACATACAAACACTAATAAAGGTTGTAAGACACTCATATTCCTTGCATTTTCCTGAGAGCTTTTCTTTCCTCTAATTCTGAAGGGATGTTCTCTGGATTTTTTTTCATTTAGAATTAGTTTCCATATTATAAGAACAATGAATATTTACAATGTGAGATCATAAACTCCTTGAGTGCAATGCAAAGGGTCAGTGCAAAATTTGTTGCATTTATATAGAGTTAGTTACAGAATAATCAGGAAAATGGCAGCACCTGGAACCTATGCATTATCTGGCAAGCATCTATAAAGTAAATGCTTTCAACCATTCCTCAGGTGCCATAGTGACATAACCATCTCAGTTGTCATCTCTTCATCTCCCTGTCCTCTCCACAAACATATACCTCCCTCACAGAGGTACCTCTCAACTCCCACACATACACATTGGTATACAGAAAAAATGAAAGAGCTGACCAGGGAACATTCTGATAATTCCCTCTCCTTACTAGCAAGTAGCTCAAGACTAGCTTTGCTATCTCCTATGAGGGGAAACATCTGCATCTGCAAGTCCTACAGCAATCACATTTGGGGAATAATGCTTGAAGCTCTGTGGGATCATGGTTCTCTGATAAGAGCACAAAAGACCCTACAATGCTGGCAGAACAGCTGTCGTTTATACAAACAAGAGTGGCCACATTATTCCTGTGTTTTAAGCTCCCACCAGACTTATGATGTCAAAGTTTCCCCTCTTCTCAATTGTCTCAAAATGCCCAAAATCATAAGTGAAATAATCATCTGATACAGATCTCATAAATTTGAGGGCATGGCAATAAGATGGGAATTTATACAGTATGGATTGAACCAGGAACCACTGAGTTATAATCGAATTTAACAGAAAGAAGCCGACAAGAAATTTCAGAGATTCCAGAGATCTTATTCTTCTGTCAGGCCAATGACTCCTCAAGTCTCTTTGACTTCTACATCAAAAGCTTAGAAGCAGCTTTGGTTGTAAAGCTCTTTTCCTTTGCTAATATTAACTGTAGAGGGACAGCAAGAACATGGCAATTGGTTGGAAAAGCTGGAGGAAGGAGCTGGCTCTGTGTGAGTTAGCTGCATAGATGACTCGTGTGCACAGAGGCAGGCATGCTCCCCAACGCAGGGGAAACAGTTTGCTCAAAAGGAACTTGCACAATGGAAGTAAGTGTGTGCTTAGGAGAGATACTCAACACTTGGAAAGTCCTCTTTGAGCAGCTAAACTCATGGTTTCAAACTCCTCAACTAAGCCCAGAAAGGGGATTGGACACAGATAGAGGAGAGGGGCAAATTCACAGGCAGGAATAACGTGTGCTCTTCTTTTATCCAAAGCAAAAGTCGTTTCTCAGCCTTGTTAGAGAACAGATATTTTTTTCATAAAAACAGGTAGTACCTGCTAGCTAAATCTTTCCTAAAAGGTAGAGAGGAAAATTTTCATGTGAATATTTATGATAACAGGAAAACAGCTACAGACAGATGGCATTTAACTACAGTCAGATGCTAAAGCATACAGATTTATGATCTCATCTGGACTGATCAGGGTTATGTGTTAATTTTTGTGTGCAATGGAGAAGGAATGATGTAGAAAGGTCACTGCCCCTCCAATGTATACGTGCAAATTAGGTGTCAATGCAATAGTAGAATTAAATTAGTGAAAAGGATTCGTCGGGAGGTTTCCAATTAAACAAGGCTTAAGAAGCCAGCATGTTTTTCAGTAGCACAGAGGAATCCATCCATCCTGTTTAACAAAAGGCAAATATTTATCCTGTGGCAGGGAGGAAGGGCTGCAGCTAATGCTGAAGGACCAGATATTCAGCTAACCTTAAGGCTATTCCTGGGTTACTTCAGTTACATGATAAAAGTATCAAATTTGAAGTATTTAAACAAAAGCTTTATAGCAGTGAAAACAAATTTCAAAACAATCATTGTGTTTATTTTCATCTTTAAAATGGATTACTGCTACAGGCTAACACCTCCACTAAACAAATAAACAAAACCCCAAGGCCCTACAAATCTTTATAAAACGTATCATCAGTCATGGCAACTAAAAAACATCTTCTAGGGCACAGGTTTTGCTCAGTTGTTTCAACTAAAATTTCTCATGAAAGTATTTATAACCCCTTAAAATAACGTGCATGTTAAAAAAGACCATGGAAGTGCAGTTTATGGAGAGAGAACCACTAGGGTAGCAAAACCGAATCTAGAGAAAGGATTTAGAACTAAAGGATTAACTTTTCTCCTTTTTGAAATAAATTTAAAAAAATTAAAAACTGCCAATCAGACTTGTCCTGGTGAAATTAAATAGCTACTCAATGCTGAAGAGAGAAAAACACAAACAAACAGACTGATGAAAGGAAATGATAATGAAGGGACTCCTGTACAAGCTTAGGTGACGGCAGGGGCAAAGCCCGTAGGACGCCAGGCATGGCACCTCATGCACACCTAGACTAGTCACAGTTGGATCATTTTAAAACTAAGGCACCACTCTGAAGACAATGACTCTTACTCCACAAGAACTCAAAGCACAAAAAAATGCTCTCTGTCCCAGCGGACCCTGGAGCTGAACAGTGTGCACAAGGTTGCATGCCTCTCTCCTCTCCAGCCTCTCCCAATCTCTTTCTTCTGCAAAGTTTCAGTGAGGGCAGCTTGAACAAATTTAGGATTTCTTTATTCCAGCTTGTAGCCCACAAACACAAGTTTCTCACTGCCTCCTCTCCAAAATAATCCCAAAGGTAGATGTATTAGAAAAATCAAAAGCCTTGAAGGAGCAAGAAAAATCCAACAAAACAAAACAAGGAAACAACCTCCCCTCCCAAAACAAAACAAATAAGCCCTGCCAACAAATAAGCATGAGCAGAGAAACATATTCTGCTCTGCTTAGTATCAAAGGAAATTTTGAAAGTATAAGATATGTTTTAAATCATCTTAATTTGGGAAGAATTTGACTACTAATGTTTAAAAGCAGAACAATAGAAGAAAGGGTCTTCCCATAATTAGGTTACCAATGATCTGTCTGCACATACAAAGCACAGAGAAGTTAACTCATGAGATAACAGCACATTAAAATATCTTCCTTGTAGTATATGATTCCACTTTGTATAAGGCTCATTTAACCTTTCAAAAGCCTTAGTAAATATTTCCTTTGTAATTTTGCGGCTTATTGGACAAGGCTTCAATGTAGTTCTGAGCCTTTTGCAAACATCAACAGATTTATACAGAAATTTCCAAGAAACATGAACACTCAACTTCATTGAAAAAAGAAGTCTTGGCATTATCAAGTGACTCAGAGAAGAAAGAACTGGGGAACTGTAAAGGTATTGGTTAGGTTAGTATTCCCACGCTCTCTGAAAGTCACCTTATGTGCCATTAAATACTGATGAGAAATTTTCTCTCCCTTTCTTTTTGTAATTGAGTCAAGTACTTTTCAGTTTCACTTCTTTAAATTACTTCCATTTAAACTTTCACTGCCATTGATACTCCATCCCTTGAAGTGTTCAAGGACATGTTGGATAGGGCACTGAGCAACCTCATCTGGTGAGGGGTGTCCCTGTCCATGGCAGGGGCTTGGAAGTAGATGATCCAACCCAAACCATTCTGTGATTCTATGGTCAGGATTACAGACTATATTCAGTGAAATAGGATCACCATTACACATTCTACAATATTATTCTAAATTAAATACTACAGTTGAACACACAAATTTTCCTTTCAAGATTGTTTCCCACTCTCCCTTCTTCAAACCTCTGAGCTGTTTTATCTCTTACCACTTTGCAAGCTGCATCCCCGAAGCCCTCATAGGTGAACAAAGAGAAAATGAAAAAAGTTCCATCAAGGAAAGATCTTTACAAGTCACAGTGGATGCAATTTTATTTTCTCTTGCCATTACTTGGCATTGTCCTCAATTTATAAGTGAAATTCCACTTTCATAGGTTAGATGGCACAATTCATAGCCAAATTCCTAAGTCCTTGTAAAAAACCCAAATGCTTTAGTACACTGCTGCTGCTTCTTCCTTTCTTCTATCCTAGGTGCCAAAACAGATTCAACCAGTCTTTCACGTGAAAGTTGAAAGTGGTAATAATTGCATCATTTATTACTCTATGTAATTAAAATAAAATTAAAGAAACATCCTATTAACCCCACTGCTCATTTCCACTCCACTCCACTGCCACATGTGACAGACCATTGCAACAATGCGAAGATGAAAATACATAAAATTATATGTATAACTACATACTTACAAAGCCTCAAAATCTGACCTTTGCACACAGGAGGACTAAGATTCATAATTAAAAAAGTCAAAAGGAACATTATCCTGGTATTTCTGCTCTAAATAAAGCAAACAGTTCACACAAAAAGTTGAGGAACTGATACATGATGTGAGGCACATGCACACTATGCCTTCATATGATGCTGTTTCTTAGGTTACTGTTACTTTCTGATCCCTAAATATGATCAGCAACAGCTTTTCACACCTAAATAATACCTAGGTAACTCCACCACACTTGTTATATAGGACACATCAAAGCAGAGTATTGCTTAAGATACTGTCATGACTTTGCAAAGATGTCAAGAGTCACAACACTCTGATCACTGAACAGCATTGCTGTTTTTTCATTTCTATGAGCAGAGAGATAAACATAGACGTAGCTGCACTTTTGGAGCAATAAATACTGAAATATATACAGAAGGAGAGGAGAAGTGGTGTTTTCAGAGCTTGGAACTGCATATTGGTTAACACTTGAAGGTCACTGTTATTGACCCTTACTTCAAAGGGCAATGGCAACTTGCCAAACTGCTGTCTTTTTTTCCTCCCATTACATCCTATGTGTAAAACAAATTTTGTGGCCTCAGAGAATCATGTTTACAAACATGGGAACTCTCTAAGGCATTTACACTTCAGTGCATAAGACAGTACCATGCAGATCCAGAGACACACGCTCACATCCTGGCTTGGCATTGCATTCCTCAGGTAGTTCAACAAAGCTAAACACACGGTGGAAAAAAAAGTAAAATAATTAGGCCAAGTCAATGCTGTGATTTCATTTGACATGTACCTATAATCTCATTTATGCTTCAGTGTTTTCTTCAATCATCTTGAAGTTCAAACAGGAAAATCTACCATTACCTTTACAGTAAGGCACAGTGCTGTCAACTGGACTCTGAATTTATGCCAAGTATAAAACATTGCCCTTCAGCAAGACCCACAGTCAGCTAAGAGTGTCCCTACCAGAAAACCTGATATATCTACAGAGACATTTTAATTCAGATAAAAAGTGCTTGGTATCAACCTGAAACAGTAATGGATCTGTACTTGTTACTCATCAAGCCGTAACTTTTATATTTTTGTGTTATTATTACTTATGCATAAGTGGGTCAATCCCTATCTATACATCAATTAAGTTCTTTTATATAGGCTGGTTTCAAAAGAATTTTTTCTTAACCTATTTCATGTCTCTTTCTCTGGTGCATTCTTTAAAAGAGCTTCCAAGATATTCTTACAAAGAATAAGATTACAAATGTCACACTTTTATTCTCTCCTTTCAAGTCTGCTTGACTTCATGCTTCAAATAGCCCTAACTGCACACAAAAAACAAACATATCTGTTGCCGACCACTTAACTCCGGTGGGTCCAGGGGAACCACGTGACACCTCCCTCAGAGGTAAACAACAACAAGCCCTCACCTCACCCGGAAGAAGGCTCGGACTTTATCTTAAAAGTACATGTTCCTAACCTTAGCCTATTGGAGTCAGATGTGCTATGCCTGGGGCGTGGTTATCTAAGGTTATAAATGTTGTCTAATTTGAATAAAGTTGGGATTTGCCTGAACACCACATTGGTGTGTTGTGATCTCCATTGGACCAGCTCGCAATACATATCCTCCCTACTCCAAACCTAAAATAGGAGATCAGTTTTTGTATGTTATTCCTGTCAAAGACTCATAAAGGTCTGATGCTATGAACAGATGCTACCTTACCAAGCCATTTAATTTCCCAGATAAATCTTCCCAAACCCACTTATTTTTTATATTCTGTTTCCATTTTCACCCATACCAACCAAACAGTGAAAAAAAATCTATTATCTCTCCCATAACAGATCATATGCCATTCTAGGTTAAGGCACACCCAAATGCTAGGTAGCTTAGCTCATTTGATTCTTAGCACATCCACAGATACGTGACTGTGTGTTTATCCTGGAGATGTTTTCTTCATCTAGTTTCATGCTTCAGTTGCTTTAAATATCCAAAACTAGGACCCAGAGATAAACATCAAGGGAAAAAACACCCCAACATGTGTTTTATTCTATTACAGCAATAAAAATGAAATTAACTTCTCTCTCTGGGCCTTCAATAATCTATACCACAGCCTGAGTCTTCCATTAAATGCTGATGTTGAGTCTCCTCACTTTGCTGTTTCATACCTATTGTACCAGTCATCATATTTGACACAGGCAGCAACTCTAAGAGATGTGGAATGTAGGAATCCTACATAAAATAAAATAAATCCCACCCACCACTGTAACCAGCACTTTGATCTATAGCCACAAATATTTCTAAAATCAAAACATTTCCTATAGTAGTGTGGAAAGTCACCAGAACTTGAAACATCATCACAAAACCTAGAATTTTGCCATAGTATATGTTAGAAAAACCAAGGATTAGTTATGGTTTAGGACGTCTGAAAACAAGGAAAATCATAATAATAAAAAAAGAAGTCTCAGCTGTATTTTGGACAAACTAACCCTACAGTCCTGGCTCTACATGAAGCAATTTGAACAGGGCCTAATAGTCAAACAAAGGTCTGTGTTGTTGGTTAGAAACTCGATAGGAATCTGAAGCTAAGCACAAAAAATGCTTAGCATCAGAGGCTCAGCTGTATTCATTGTTTTCTGGTGAAACCAAAATAGCGTGACAATCTCTGCCTGCATCTATGCAATCCTCAAACACCAGAAACACGTATTTTCTAACAAACAGATTCTTAGGACTTTTCCATACAGCTTCCTTTACTTAGACAACAATTTACCAGCTTTTTTTCTAGGACCATAAAGGGTGTGAAAGCCCTTGAGCCCAGCGTGCACCCTGCAATGGAGCTGTGTCCAGCTAGCCTAGAAATGTGTGGGAAACTTTGGAATTCCCTGTGTTACTCTTTGTTCAGAGGAAGAGCCCTAACAGCCTTTCAGGCAGGACCCTAATGAATAAAGTTCATAGATACGTAATCCCCTGTTTGCTCATCTGCTGTTTTTATCTTATCAATACAGCTCTCCTGAGGGCCAAGTTTCTTCAGATCAAAAAATCTGAAAGCCTCAGGTGAACCTGAACTATTGGTCTTCCTCATATTTTTTAGCCCCATGGCCTATAAAAGACAGCTTGCTAAAGCCAGCTTTGGTCACTGATTTAGGACCCAGGCTCCACTCCGATGAGTTCTTATGATGGCAGTCAGTTCTTTCACTTGTTAGGTGTCAAAAACAGGAATACTGACAAGAAAATCCTAACCACAGCCAGTTTATTTCTAGATAAATACATGTAGCATTACACAACCAATCTTAGTAATTCTTTGGTGATTTTTGATGATATTAAATAAAACAAAGATATGAAAAATAAGAAATCAGAGTCTAGTAAAGTGAGGTAAATACCTAATCCTAGCTACTCACAACTTCATAAACCTCAGTCTTTGTAACTAATTCCATAAAGCTTTGATGGAGCCATTGACTCAAATGTTGGTAAGAGATGTCAGTGTCAATGTCATAGAAGCTCCCTTGAGTATGTTTGCTAAGTCTGGATGACACAGCTCTGATGGGACACCCAGGGAGAGAGAAGCATATGGTCTCTGTGCAGGACTGAAGAAAGGCAAATGCATAGAAAAATGTGAAACACATAAATCTGAAAAACTGGGAGAAGCCCTTGCTCTTGTTTGTAAATATAGGAATCCTCAAACCAGCACTGAGAAATTTTGAACTATCTGCCTTCTACTCCCTCAAAGCTGACAGGACAAGACTGAAAGACAGACAGAAAGAAATTTGCCTTTTAATGCTTATATAGCCAGAAATCACTGCATATAGTAACAACATAAATCTAGTGCAAGGTCCTGAGTTCGAGTCTCAGTAGGGACCATCCCCTTGCAGTTCAATGCCTCCCTGCCATCCGATCCCATCAGATCTCGGATGCTCAGCAGGGTCAGTCTCAGTTAGTACCGGGTGCTGTGACAGTCCTGAGGGCTTCACTGTCACTGTCCAAGCTCGCTCAGCTGTGGCAAATGGACCTCAGGACTTAAATGGTGGGGCCAGTTCTGCACACGCTGTGCCTCATCTAAAAAATCCACTGCACAGGCTGGAAGGGCTCACCCACGTGGGGAGAGCCCTTCCCAAATCTTCATTCATGAAGTCTGGCCATACACAAATCTAGTGCAAATTGCATGCCACTCTTTATTTTTTTTCCCTGATTCTATCCATTATGTGGTTGGAAAAAGCTAGCTTTACTTTAAAGAGAAAAATACCCCAAAACAACACAATCCATGGAAGTATGTGTTTATAAGTCTACTGCTTCAGAAACAGCATGCTAGACCACATATTGAGAACACTCGATTTGGACCAGGGCAGAAGACCTTAGGAGGTACCCCAGAAAAGAGTGTTTAAAGCAATGTTTTAACAGGATTGAAGGTCTTCACAGGCTTGTTGGTGCTCTACCCCATCATGGCAAAAGAAAGAAGTTTTAGCAAAGCAAACCTGATGGTGGTTGAGGCAGGCATCCTATAGTACGCCACAGTAGGTGCAAACCCTTAAATCAACCTTCAGCCTTAGTTAGTAGTAGTTGTTATCAACTTCTTTACTTATCTTTTTAGTAACAGGCACATCAGGCTGGGCTTCACTCTCCATGAAAACTATTTTAACACAAAGCAGATTTGGGTCCTTATTTGTTTAGAGCCACAAGAGAAAAAGTAATACATTTCATTTGGAAGAAGGCTGCCAAATGGATGAAAAAGGCCTGCAAGTTATCCTTTTGGTCGCCCTTAGCATTTACGGTCAACTTTTCCCAGCTCAAACCCCAAAGTCTGCTCTCAATTAGCCTGGCGTACATCAGAGTAACTCCAGTGACTTCAGACAGCTTTTCTGGACACAGAGCACTGTGAGACAGAACAGAATTTGGCCAATATTGTCTTTTTTTGTTTTGCCACCACCAGGGATTTTTCTCTTTTTGAAAGACTTATCGGTTGACACAGAGCAGATGACTGTGAACAACCTGTTTGATGTGGTAAACAAAAGCAAAGTAACTGCCAAAACAGCTGATGAGCTAGAAAGAAAAGAAACATGAACATTGTGGGAAGGAGAATGCTGAGGAAGAACTTGAATCTTCTACTGATTTTGGTACCGAAGTCCAGAAATAACCAAGAATATTGCCTAAAATAAGATGTAGTACAGTGACTTAAACCTCCAACCATGTCCATCAGAAGCAATTTTGCTGGGACTAATTCACTGTAAAACCAAAGTTTAGATACCAGCAGGAGCAACACAATAAGATTATCATTAGTATTGTCACATGTTTCTTATTGGAGAAGAAAAAGTAATGAAGGAATAAAGAGACTGAAACCCATTTTCTGGTCTAGTTTTTGGAAAATATGGCTCTGCAAAAACTTACTGCCAACTTTTTTCCTTCCTCAAGAGAGACCCAAAAAGAACTAAAGAAGTTCATTAACAGAAGACAGTTCTTTCCCAGGTGAACAAAAGTCGTCTCCAGTTTACAGTATTTTTATCCATTTGTACAGATTCCTCTCTACAACATTAACAATGGAAGCAGAAGAGACTTAAGAAGCATTTCTTTTGACAAAACCAAGTTATGATTTTAAAATTTCATTACAAATTGCAGCACGGCATAAATTTATGATGCTCTATTAAGGTTCTTTAAACCAATAAATATGTTGCATCGGAAACCATGTGCTCAAATTTGAAAACTGGATTCACAAAACCTCTTTCCATTTAAGGTTAATTCAAACTCTACAAATGTGTGTAAAAACCTTGTACAAGTCAGTTAACCTCACTATTTGTCTGCCTAAACATTAACAAATAGAAGGCATATAGATTTTTTCCTTTGTTTAGCTATCAGGTGTAGAGATAGTGTTGCATACATCTGGACTACTTCACTGAAAGTTGAGACTTGCTGGAATATGATAAAACAGGAAGTCTGTTTTTCCTCTTTCTACCACAACTACAGATTTGGGCAGATAACGAAACTAAAGATGTGAAGGACAGAATCTGCTTATCTGAAACATTTGTTGACTAGAAATTCAGTGGGAATAACAGAAGATGCAACAGTTGACTAACTTCCTTTTCTGGCAACTTTCAATATTTCACTGGGCACAGAACTTGCATCTTCAGGTGCTGATACACACTCTATAGTCTGTAATGTCCAACTGGAAAAAAATCCAATTTTCTAGCTAAAAGAAATACTCCCTGTTTTCACCTGCTAAGGGAACAGGAGAACGGGTGCAGGGGGTGGGAGTGGGAGGGCAGGATTGTTATTTAACTAATATGCTAAGTAAAGATCAGTGTTAAACACATTCACAATTGAATGCCTCTTTCCTTACAGTGCCAGGTGAGCAAGTTGGAAATTCCAAATAGAGTTGAAGAGAATCTAATCATTTTCCTACAGAAGATTCCAAGGATAACTGCAACATGAAATTAAATTTGACTGCTTATATAAAGAATTCTTTCCTGGATTTAAACTTAGACTATACTTTAAATTATGTCACTGTCAAAGTGGATGTGGTGCAGAATTGGATATTTCCTTTTTTAAAAAAAGTAGGATAGTTATTGAAATTGCTGATGAAAAAATATTTCAAAGAACTTATGAAACTAATCTGTCTGTGGTTTTGTTCCCTCTATTCCATTCCTACAAAAAATCAGCTGAAATACAAATTTATTAGGAGTTCTGAACATTGGAAATTAAATCTCGCAAGCAAACATTAATAGTGAGAAAATGTGTATGTAGAAGCTGTTGGCTTCTATTTGTTTAATTAATGAACAGTAAGAGAACGAACAACTTCTATAGAGTTGAAGCATCTCCTCATTTCCAATCTAAATTCATCAGTTTAACAAAAAAGTCAATGATATCTGGTCCACACCCTTGGATACAGACTCCCAGTCACACTGTCAAGTCATGAAGCAGGGCTCAAGGTCATGCACAAGGCAGAGCAGCTGAAGTCCGCAGCTGCACTCACACTGCAGATGCTTTAAACTCATCTCAAAGGCACTGTCATCCCTGCTATCAGCCTGTAAGGCAGTGGGGCTCTCAGCTGTCAGCCCACTGAAGACCCGTCCATAGAAATGATGGAAAACAAGCATGAATGTGTTGCAAAATG
Source organism: Pithys albifrons albifrons (assembly GCF_047495875.1). Lineage (NCBI taxonomy): Eukaryota > Metazoa > Chordata > Aves > Passeriformes > Thamnophilidae > Pithys > Pithys albifrons. The sequence goes on from NC_092461.1 coordinate 19,710,100, forward strand.
CAATTAAACTGAAATGGAAGGGAGGGAGGGAGGGAGGAAGACAGGAAGGGAAAGGAAATGAAAGGAAAGGAAAGGAAAGGAAAGGAAAGGAAAGGAAAGGAAAGGAAAGGAAAGGAAAGGAAAGGAAAGGAAAGGAAAGGAAAGGAAAGGAAAGGAAAGGAAAGGAAAGGAAAGGAAAGGAAAGGAAAGGAAAGGAAAGGAAAGGAAAGGAAAGGAAAGGAAAGGAAAGGAAAGGAAAGAAGGAAGAAAAAGAAAGAAAGAAAGAAAGAAAGAAAGAAAGAAAGAAAGAAAGAAAGAAAGAAAGAAAGAAAGAAAGAAAGAAAGAAAGAAAGAAAGAAAGAAAGAAAGAAAGAAAGAAAGAAAGAAAGAAAGAAAGAAAGAAAGAAAGAAAGAAAGAAAGAAAGAAAGAAAGAGAAATCAAAGTGCTATTATGTGGATACAACATGCAACTACTGTATCAGTTATCTGAAGTCTTACATTTTCACCTTTCAATTTTAATCAACTCAGTCAAATCAGTTTGTTTTGCAAGAAGGATGGCTTTACATGCAATGCAGGATTTTAAGGCTCTAAATTCATACCCAGGGCTAACCTACAGAAAACCTCCAATGACCTTCTCAAACACTATAATTAATACATGATATGCTCCTCACGGACCATGATCCAGTTCTGCAAATTGCATCTTCAGCAATGGGATGACAGTGTCCAGCTTTAGCTATCTGCAGCTTATGTATCTTCACCTGAGCTACTCAGCCAGATTCCCTTTATGGTAAACAGGCAGTTTCAGAGCATGATTCATCTTGTTTGAAATTTCAGGCGTGAAGAATACATTAGATAACTGGAGGTCTACCAGTGCTCGCTGCACTCCAATGACATCAAAGGGAGCTGAGCTGATCAGACATCTAACTTTGGCAAAATTAATTCTAGCCCTCCTGTGCAGGAGTCAGATGCTGAGGATCTGCAGCTCCTTTTTTGTTAAGCATGCATGGCCCTAACAAACAACTACAGGATTGGCAAACACACTATCTTTGACTGACTCCACTGTTGCAGACTGCTGCTCAAATAGTCATTACTGCCTCTCTCTCACTAAATGTAAAATATTAGATATATTCACTACTATAGCGTAGCCTCAAAGGAAAATATTTATGTTGGAATGCTGATTGTAAAGGAGGTAAAAAAAAAAGAATGAACTATAGCATATGCAGGACAAATAGCTCTGCATTAATGTTACTATGCTTGTTACAATCTTCTGTCATATGGACATAGTGAATATAAAATATGTCAATGGATGAAATTAAGCTTTGTTAGTTCCCGTATCAAAAGCACTATTTCATGTGGTTTGGGGCTACTTACTAGGTTGGATGTTGTCAAAGAATTTAGCTATGTAGCTAAGTCATCTACAAATCCATTTCTTTTTGGTGGTGGTTTTTTGACTCTGAATATGCTTTTTTTCTTTTTTATTTCAATGAAAAGAGGACAACAAAGAAATGTTTGTCAAATTATTAAAATGCAATGAACATAAGGGAAAGCAACAGGAGAAAAATGGAGAATTCCCCAGCTCGTGCACCTACCTCTCACTGAGCTCGTCAACGTACTGTCCGTGGCCCAGCATGAGGCTGGACTGCCCACAGGGGCTCGCAGGGGCTGATAAAGTGCTTTTGACGTTCTGTACTGAGTGCCTGCGGCTCCGGCGCCGCTCTAACCCCCTCCGCTCCCCAGCACCAAGGCTGGCCCTTCTCCGGTCCTTGCGCCCACTGGGAGGGGGCTCAGCACTCTCATCTCCATCTTCATGCCTCAGTGTCATCTGAGGAAGAAAGGAAGAAAGCCATGGCTTCTGATGCAGTTCCTTTAGGTACCACAGGTCTTCACACCTTAAAAATTTACTGATCTCAAGAGGATTAACTCCCACTGGCATTACTGTTTCTACAGCTATCCCTGTAAGTTGCTGTCTGTCCATCAGTGCAACGTGGCAGTGCTAATAATGGAATTATATACCTTGGATAGAACACTAGAGGATCTGTAACAGCACATTTATGTATTTCCTAATTTACGTTCGGTTTCTTTTTAATGTAGGACTGAATTTTCAAAGAAGCTGAGCAGTGTTGGACAACTAGTTCTCTTCATTTTCTTCCAGAATACTTAGATGAAGACTTGGTTTTAGTGAAATCAACTGAGAAAAACTCTCATGCATTGACTGATTGAACATTTCCTCATGTTCAGACATGACACATGTAGTGATTGAGCAGATGCTACCACCTACTACTTAAGAAAGTATTGGAAATAGGAGTGGGTCCAACACCTGGAATCTCAAACTGCAGCACACTGCTGACATGCCAAGGTGACATACCTCTGACAGAAACAAACCTGGTGTTATCTCATGGTACGTGAGGAGTGATGTCCCTGGCAGAAACAATGAAGTCACTAGTAGATCTCATCTGAAATGCAGCCTAACATTTAAGTAACCATTATGTAAGATCCAAATAGGAAGAGGTACAGAAGAGGACAATGTGGGTGATCAGAAGAACGCATATCTTATTGTCTCTATTAGTCTTCTTATTCTGATAATTCCTACCGGAGGTGACTTAAAAAAAGACGAAGGGGGATGTGAGATATTCCTGCTTAGGGTGTAAAATCTGTTTCTGTGAGGAAGAAGAGATTTTTCATGTAAAAACAACATGGGAAGAAAAAAGAAGAACCTGCATCAGCATGTCTAAGTTTAGTCCAGTCATCTAGTGAAAGCTGGTACCCAATTAAGTCAATTGCTAATTTTGCAATCAAGTTTTTCAGTAGGCCCAGCATGCACAAAAAATCCTCTGCCTTTAAGATTAATCACCATATTTTAAAAAAGATTTTGTAAGCCAATGCCACTGATGACACAAAAATAAAGAATATGGAGCCCTCTCATTCTCTTGTTCCTATTTTGGTCTGATTCTTCCTGAAAATTGCTGTATATAAAAGTTAACTCTGCTAAAGTTAGTGAGGTGGCACAGATGAAGAGTTGATGAAGAAAATGGAGAAACAAATCTATCAAATCCTTCACTAGACTTAGGCAGAGATGAAGTGATTGCATTTCATCCCATCAGAACACAAATTCACATTTACATTATATTAACTTCAGTCTAAACTTTCCTGCACTAACACTTTCCAGTCTGAAAAGAGGCTAATTATTAAGAAACTCGATATCCTACCTTTACATATAACTGCTTCAGAAGTAGTTATTTTATACCTAGGTGGTAAATGTGGAATCACTCATTACTCCACTGCTGCAAACTGCATAGGGTCTGCTCCAGTGTAAACTCATAAACAAGGACTTGCTGGATATTCAGTTCCAGAACAAGTGGTATTTGTGAAGTTGAGCTCAGCCGAACCTTTTTCATGAGCTGAAAACTTTTGCATATGGGAAGAACTTCTACTTACTTCAGAATGGGTAACTAACTAGCAGTTGCAGAAAGAAGGCTGGTAAATGTGCTGGTTTGCATTGGAGTATGCCCCAGCTTTAGTATGAAATGCTTTTGCACTAAATACAGCTATGTACTGTAACAGGTCACATCTACAAATGTGTATAATACTTTTTACCAACCAGATGTTTTTCTTTTAAAACAAAATAGATAACCAAATTTCACCTAGGTTACATTCCCCCCCCTCCTCTTGGCTTTGAAGTTTGCACAAGCTGTAAGATGCATAAAACAGGGCATGTTATGTTACCTCATAAATGTTAAATTGCTCAACTAAGTCCAAGTCTGTTCCTTTCTTGTTCAAGTGTCTCTGTGAAATAGCTTCAATGCCGAGCTCTTCCAGACAATCCACCACATCGTAGAAAGAGTCTTGATCTGGCAATCCCGACAGCGTCTAAAAATCAAAGGAAAAACATTTAAATCTGTTTATTTTGAAAAGAATTAAACAAAGGATTTTAAAGGCGGGTGGCAAGTGCTGCTATGCATGATTTCAATAAAGTAAAACCCATGATGTGGGATTAGAGACACCGCTAGAAAATAAAAAACAAGTGGCACAGCTTTTAACAAACAACTCTGTGCACTGTGTAGAAAAATGAATAATTGGCAAAACAAATCAATGTTGTTATTTCATACAAAAAAAGTATGGAAAATGTGGGTCTTTAAAATACACAGTTGGATTCTTCCTGGTTTCACTCAAGTACAGATTTAAAGAACAGAGAATGTTAAAGCATCAAACACAGGGATAAAAGCAAAGGAGAAAAAAATGGTTCAGCTAAAATGAGTAAAGCTGATTTCCTACTGTTTCCTGTAAGTTTAGCCTTAAGAAGAAAAGGTCCAATGCACAGCTGTGTGATGTCAGGACAGCAGGAAATATCCTGCACCATGTGCCTACTGTCCTCCACACCTGCAGCCGCAGTCATCTTCCCTGCACACAAATTATTTCATATTACAGATACAGTGAATCCTCTCCTCCCCTTCAACTTGAAAAGTCTTATCATTAACTCCTATAAAATGTTAAAAGAGTTATTAATTCCTGATTATAGGGTAAACATTTACTAGATACAATGGAGAAATGCTTTTGCACACTAGAAAATAAAGAATGTTAATAACAGCTCTTGCAAAATGAACTGTTTGAGTTCAGAGCTTTCTTTGGCACCTGCTCTACGTCCAAGACAGAGCCGTTTTCTTACCTTAGTAATTTCCCAGTTTTATGTTGAACTCAGAAAACTGAGAAAAGGAAGGTGGTCTTCTGCAGTAGACCATGTGTACCATGGTATGTCTCTGCAGTGTATGCAACATGAGGGATTGAATCAAGTAACTCACAGATTTTTCTGCAGAGCATTACGTGGGAAGAGTACATGGGCATTGGACAATTTTGTTCAGAGCACAAATGAAGTTCATTCACCAATTCTAAGACAATTACAAGGACAACAGAAAACACTCCTATTATGGCTTGCCACTGGTTCCTACTCAGCTTGTGCTGTTTTTTTTTACTGCTTCTCATGGATGATACAGAAAAATTAGCATAATCCTGTGCACATCAAGCACAAGCTACTGAACGTACAGTGGAACCTACTTGCAGAGCAACGTGCATCTTCTCACAAGAACCAGTCTATGAAGAAATGTTTCTGCAAAATACCTGAGAACACAGACTGGAAACAACACAGTTATTCTGGATTAGCTCACCAGACAGATCTTTATTCTGAAGTAGTTTCCACTCTCCTGTTTAATTAGCTAAGTAACTTACCTATATCCTCAGCAGAGAATAGAAAGAACAAGAGATAGAGATGCAAACCCCAGGCCTTCTCTAAAAAGAGTTTCAACTTCTCCTGCCTTTCATAGAATGAACTGTGCTCTGTGAATACTGCTTTTCTGAGCTTGGCTTTTCTGAAGCAGCTCTGAGCAGCAGAGAGCAGAAAAGAGCAGCCACTCTGTGCTGCCTCCCTACACCGAGAAGCTTTCCATTCAGAAAAATGGATCTGAATTACATGACTAATGAGAGAGGAATAGGCAGCTGACATATCTGTCCTGTTAAAGAACCTCTTTCCTGTGATGTGAGGCACTGAAATATGTGCATCAACAAGGTATTTTTAATCTATTTTTTTTAATAACTAAACACAACACAGCAACATTTTCTTCTCAGGTCATTACAGGTCTATTGCCTGGTGAAATTCACCACAGCAGTAATTCTTAGCACAAACACCAATTGAGTGTTAGGGTTATATGTTCAGGCTTTAATTAAGAGTGTGTCTCTGTCCATGATAGTATTTAAGTCTCTGTTTAAAACCCACACAAGACTATGAAACTAAAAATTTTTGAACAGTGCTGCTAATGTATATTTTGTTCCATCCTAAACTGACACCTGGGATTGAGTAAAAATCCAAGGATTCAGCAAGTGAAGCTATCTCACTGCAGATTCAGTGGAGCTTTAACATGGATATGGAACTATTATAACAGGAAATGGTGTTCAACTATCTTGCAAATAAAAGATGTAGACAGCAGCTATTCTGACCTGAGGGATTTCATGCATAGTAAGATGTGATGTTTTATTTCCAAAAGGGTGGACAAAGAGTCACATCTTCTGAGCATTTACTTCTGAAAATATCAGGAAATGATCTTAAGATTGATATGAATATCACCAACCTTCAAGTACAGCTTTTTTAAAATCCAAGGCAACGCAAGTTGTAGACTGGAGAAACAGCAGCATAAGGTAGTATTTACTGGCAACTGCTTGTATCAGCAGCCTTTTATTCGTTAATATAATTTTAAATCACATAGCAGTGGAAATCCAATTTTCACTGCACGTCACTGGCCAGAACTGGGCAAATGAACTCCCAAGTATAGAATCAAATAGTTTTCCTTAGCACAGTTTGTCCTGAAACTCGTAGACCCACTTTCAGAGCGTAAAGAATACCAAATTCAATTTCTAACTTTATGAAATGGATGTAAAAGGGCATTACGGGTGTTGCACCAAGGTCAGTTCAATCTATCACAGGGAAAACACAGTTTTAGTAAATAAACACAAGGAATGTGAAGTGCTTGCAGAAATGATGGTGTCAGACTGAAAGGCTCTATTCATTTGCAGTTTTTAAAATGGCTAACACTAGTTAGTAAAACTAGTAAGTATGGCAACTTCTGTCATTTACAAAGCAATCACAGTATAAAGCAGTGATGCAGAGATGATACAGACAAGAGTAAGTCCTATTGGTGTGTAACGTGTTTCATGAAAGCCCGAGTAATACAAGAGTCCTGCTCTGGTTACTGAATGTCCAACAGCCTGGGCTCCACTGGCAGGCTCGCACACTAGACAGGGAGACATGAGCTAAATCCCACATGTTATGGTGAAAAGCACTGCACAGTAAATAAACACACTAAAGGGCATTAGCCAATTTTTCAATTGCTTTGGGATAGGAAGTAGCCTCTCTAGTGTATTTGTTTTCCCAAGAACCACAACTTGTAGAACATCTGGAGTGGCCAATGTCAGACACAGGACTTGGGATGATCATGACTGCAGTGCTGCAGTTGCAATGTTCCCAAGGCAAGTCATTGGTAATTGATGTGCCAGCTGACCTGAAACAGCACTTGTTCAACTACAGCTGATGGCCTGCTGGTGGGTAGTTTTCTAGGCTCCCACTTGGACTGGAAGCTGGTGCTTAAACTCTAAAATTATACTGGATCTGCTAAAAACCATTCAGTGCTTAATCTGACTATATTAACACATATTAATTTTTATGTACCTTATAATTATTTTATCTATTTAAAAATACACTATAGGTATTAGAATAAGCAATATTAATAACAGGTAAAAAGAAAATCAACATCAATTTTACAACTTGCAAATCTTCTAGTGTAATCTCAACAATGAAGAGGTTTTACAGCAGTTGAATAGAAAGTGAAATAAATGCAGCACAGCATTTTTTTCTGCATTTTGATAAGTAGTTGGTGAGGTTTTTTAGACAAAGGAAACACAAAGACTTTAACCAACCCAGACATAAGGAAGTAGAGATTAGAATAAGATCTAACAGATCACAGGAATTAACTGAAGGAAGACAACAAAGGTTATATCAGAACTACACATAACCGGAGGTATCTATGTTGGGATCACTCTCATTAAGAGATTCATTAATGCCTAAATCCTCACAAATTAAGAGAGTGTTAATGAAATATTAGCTTAAGTAAATTGGTTAAACATCAACAGAAGAGAAGAAGAGGATAACAGGACTGGAGCAGTGCTTATGTCTGGGCAGATGTGTTTTGTGCTCTTGAGTAGGAAGGAAAACAGTCTGTAAATGTAGACACAGAGAAAGAAGGAGGAGTATAAGTATGCTTCCTTAAGACCACTCCTTCCTGAGGACTCTGCCTGTGCTGAAAGCTTTGCCATTTCCTTGCCTACGGAAGCTGAAACCATCTGAGCCTTCTTTGTATTCTCTGTGGGGGAAAAAATTACCACTGTTACATGCTGCTTGCTGTTTTCTCTGTAATCATAAAAAATATCCCATTAAAAACATCATAAAGCTGCCCATAAGCCAGATCATAAGTATGGATTTGTGGGATTCCTCTCTTCCTTGATCTTAACTCCCTTGCTCTTTGACTATGAGATGCTTTTTCTTTTTGTGTGTTTTTAAAGAACTATGTCCTCCTAAAAATAGCTTTAAACGTACTGCAAAACTCAGACTAAAGGAATCAACTATAGGATAATAAAAGAGTCAACAGAGAACAAAATCCTTGAGAAAGTCAAACACCAGGTAGATTACAATTCCACAAATGATGAAGAGAATTACTTCAGAAAGAGGAATCAGTACACAAAAAATCCCAAGGTGTGAAGCAGAGATGTTGAAGACTGGTCACCTTGGCTTTAATAGCAGCTACAGAGAGAAGCAAATGTAACTGGTCATGTTTTTCAGCAAGAGTACAGCAGGAAGATTAGGTGGTCTTTTAAACTCAAGAGGAAATTTACTACCATGGAAGCAGGAGCAAGGGTGACTCTAAACAAAAGTACAGTAACATCAGTAATATCACCAAGAGAGGTTAGTCTCTTTCAGGCACATTTGCTGGACAATACATACCATTAAGAAATAATTTTATTAAAAAAAAAACCAATAACAGAGCAACATACAACCCCCACCAGGTCCAAAAGCCCAATAAACTGGTATCTTGATTTATGATCTCCACCAACAAACTCAGGATCTTCAAGTGAATACAATGAGTAATAATAATATTTCCTAATACTCTGTCCTATTAAGTATAAACATAAACCACACAGTAATTTTGATTTGGCAGTAGTATGTTGATCTTCAGTGCCCTTTAAAAAATATTCTTGATTTTTAGTCACCCTAAGATTTGTCTAGGACCAGGTGCTGATTTTTAAGGAATTTACACTAATAAATTTCTAACTTTCACGGATCTCCTATTTTCTCCATTTTTTTCCACCCAATAGCCCAAGTGAATACTTCAGAAAACATTTGATTTTACTACAAAACTATTGCTTGTTAATCAGGTCACCAGAAAATATATGTAAGTAAGAAAAAATGTAACCTTACTTCTTTAAAGAGAGGTACTCTTATCGGCACTCAGATCTGTTAAATTCATTGTATTTTGTTTGCAGTTAAAAAAAACCACAAAAAACTATTTGAACTAGAAAATTGTGTGCAATGCAAACCTTTGTGAGAAAGTGATCTTTTCATCAGTACTTGCTTTCTTTCACCCTTTGGATAATCTGTTGAGTTAGTTTGTTGAGTTTTTGTTCAGCCCTGTAGCATCAGCACTGAGAGAGGAGCCACATCATACCACAATTCCACACAGCATCTAGCAAATAGCAATTCTGCTCCAGCCACTGCCTCTGGGTGACTGCAGCACAAGTAACAAGTGTGTGCTGATTATAGCTTGTTCTGCAACTTCTCCATGACAGGTCTCTCTCATATACTCTCAAGAGTGAAGTTCACCATACAGTTGAAAACACTGACATTATCTCCACCAGTTATGCTAACAAAGTAAACAAACCTTGTTAACCAAGGTCATTGCGTAAACCAGTAGTTCGGTATCAACCCCATCCTTCTCCTCCAGGATCTCCATGATGTTGGACCATGGCTTGGCTCCTAGAGGAAAAGCAGAAACTCTTGGTTACAGTGATCAAAATGGAAAGCTATAGCATCAATGCTCACCTAAGAAATAGCACAACTTGGAATATGTGGCCAGTGGAAAGTTCAAGCGGAAAGATCCAGTTTCCTCTACAGACTCTCCTGCTTCCTTGAGAGTGAAGTTATGTGTGTATGACCAAACTTCACAAATGAAGATTTGGGAAGGGCTCTCCCCATGTGGGTGTGCCCTTCCAGCCTGTGCAGTGGATTTTTTAGGTGAGGCACAGCGTGCGCAGAACTGGCCCCACTGTTTAAGTCCTAAGGTCCATCTGCCAAGGCCAAGTGAGCTTGGACAGTGACAGTGAAGTCCTCGAGACTGTCACAGCATCCGGTACTAACCGGGGTTGACCCTGCTGAGCATCTGAGATCTGATGGGATCGGATGACAGGGAGGCATTGAACTGCCCAGAGGACAGGCCCCACTGAGACTTGAACTCAGGTCCTTGGGGTTCAGAGTGTGGAGAGTGAAGTTAATGTAGACAATGAAACTACAGTGTAGTCTAATTCCGGGATCTAAAATATGCCAAGTGGACTTTTTTCAAAGGTACCAACTTCTCTCTGTTCATGATGAAGGCAGCTTTGTTAGACCAGTATGATTGATATCAAACTTCCAAAAATCACATGGGAAGAATTTTACCCAACCTATCATAGGTTCACAAAGGCTTTGAAAAATCTTCAGCAAAAACCTGTAGCCTATTCTTTCAGTGCGCCTGTTGCTCACATTCCTGGTGCTATTGCTGAGTTACACTGCATTAAGGTAAGTCAGGTTAACAAAATAGTGTGGCAGAGAAAGGTTTCTCAAATTATAGACTATGTGTCTTGGATGAAAGAAATGATCAATGAGGGGAAAAGATTTTTGCTGTGGTTCTTTCTCAAATCATTTTAGTAAGAAAACTGTCTATAGAACTTTCAGGCATGTTTTTCTAATTTTCCACTAAGTAAGGTCAAAATTTGTGCTTTTGGTTATGACATACTTGCTTGATTTGCATGTTGATTTGAATTTACATATTTATCTGATAACTAAACCCTAGTGATTTAGTGAGTTACTGTGCTAAAAACATCAGACAGGCATCATGCCATCCAGACTCAAGACAACATCTTGTGTGGGAGGTACTGTGTAAACGCATCCTATTTCATTTGGCTAAATGGCAAGATGGTTGCATTCACTAAATTTTATCTAGGAAAACTAAAGAAAATACCTAACGACTATAATTCAGTGTTTTGTTAGGAGTAAAGTTAGAGGTGAGGAGGATGGAGCAAAGAGCTAACTCTAACCTAGAGACACTCAATTCAACTACACAAATGTAACTGTGAGAGTCTTTGAATTTCAGAGGGAAACAAGCAGAGTATTCCAAGTCCCCTAAATATCCTAGGGATAATGAGAGTTTGAGTATAATCAGGCAGTAAAATGCAAATGTGCCATCACAATCACCTGTTGCTGACTGATCAGTCCCTGAGGTCTAAACTCTGCATTACCCACACAGTGATAACAGCCCACGTTTATCCAAGATGATAGCACACATATGCCCTAGCACACATACATCAGATCTCTGCTAACCAAGGACCTGCATTTCACAGCAATGGCAGTGCACTGTGCAGAAAAATCTATCTATTAATGAATGCACAGACAGCAATATTTCTCCTGTTTTCTCTCTCCCCCTTTTTGAGTGTCTCTGATCTTTACTACTGAATAATAAATCAGAGCTTCTTTATCTCAAGTAAAATCAAAGGAGGAGGGTGATTCACTCTCAGCTCTCTAGATGTATTTATGTGCATTACTAATTAAATGCTAATTCAAATATATGTCTGTAATGAAAATACACAAGACACCTCTTTACAAAATTCACTATATTGCCAGACATTTGGGGCAGTATTTGTTCCAAAGACATGTGGAACAAATTCACTCAGCTCACAAATGATACATGATCAGCAGGAATGGTATTCTCACTACAAAAATGCCTTCCTGTGGTTACCAGTGAAAAAACAAAAATTGGAAGAAATAAGAAAGAGAAACAAAATGGGGAAACCATGCAAGTCTGACTTATAACAATACTATTTGGAAAAAAAAAAGTTGATAACAACATCAAAAATTATTCAATCCACTGCATTATTCAGTGAGAGTCCTTCTACCAAAACATGCCTTTATTTTTGCAGAGAGGTTCTATTCTTATTAGAATAATCCCGTTTTGTTTTTTAGAGAGCATCCTTGTATTTATCTTTTTTTCTTGAATGTCTCAATACTTCTTCATTATCATAAAAGAATCATTTAATGGTCACTTCGCTGTTTTCCTGCAAGGAAGATACATAATTTTCTTCTACCCATGCTGCTTTTTTATTTAAGAATACAATTTTAAAGAATTGTTAATCAGGTGCACTTAATAGTAAGGCCAGTAATAGCTGTAGTGTAAGTAAATAGCTGTGAGGAAGTAAAACCCTGTAACACTTCATCTGTCTTTTAAAAGCTTTCATTGTGCTGTTGCTACTAAAATTAGACAGTTTCCAAAAAACTAGGCTTTAATTCCAAATTAATCTATTTCCTAACTACAGTCAAGAGGAGGCAATACTATCAATGACTTTGATAGAGATACTCCAGGTCGTACCAGATGAAACCTTTCTTTTCAAATGCTCCTTTCCCCATTATGATTTCAATCTGAACGGACAAGAAGTGAACATGGAAGTAGCCATAAGGCCATCTACCCAGTCAGGGACAGGCAGTTCTAGTGTGGAAGTTGCACCATGAACATACTGCATTACTGTAGCTGGGTTAATATTCCTTGCTAATATGTAATGAGAACCTATAATTTCCAACCTATGATTCAGACAGCATGGGATATGTGCTGATAGAGAGCAGGTGTCTGCTCTCATCCACTCTCAGCTTCACTTTCCAGAGCCTGTGCTTGAAGTAAGAAGAGACCTGTTCAGACTGATATCACAATGAAGAAAATAGCATTTGAGAAAGAAGTTTCGTCTGCTACATATTGGAATAGTTCTATCAAAGTCATTGATAGTACTGCCTTCTCTTGATTCTAGTTAGGAATAGGCGAATTTCCTCCTTCACCCGATCCTGATGTAGAAAGAATGATGATGCATCATCCCAGGGATTGTTCAGGGAGCAGATGGGGATGTTCCCATAAGGTTATGACTTCTATGCAAAACTTGTGGACTTGTGGCAAAATCAATGGGTGTGATAAAACAGGCTCAGTGAAGTAAAAGAGCAGAGGTCGAGTTTTGTGTGTGTTCTCCTGCCTTCTAATGGGTAAAACGAGAACTGCTTGACTACCCTTTACAAGCTTGTCACCGGGAAGAGCTCTTTATTGCAGCTGTTCTGACAGGAAGGCTGGACCCTCAACCCGCTTGCTACTTAGAGCATTCCGAGTAATCCTGCATGGTGCATAGACACGCAAAACACTATGGATTGCAACAGGTAAGCCTACATTAAATTAATACAATATATTTATTGAATACATTGTCCATTGTTTTAAATCTCAAGTCTTTTCTCAGCTTCCTCTTTAAATGTTTTTACATATTTATTTTAATACTGTTGTTCATGTTATACTCAAAATCTTGACACTACAACTACAAGGGATGTGCACAGAATGTATAAAGCATGACGAACTTTGCACAGGGGCAGAAACTTGAATGAGAACCGCCACCAACTCAGAGACTGCCTGTCTCCAGCAGCCACAGGAACTCTTGGAAAGACCTCAACATTTTGTACTCCAGGCTATTTAAATATGACATCCTTTCATCCTACCTACAGTATGGGTATCAATTTAGTGGATATCTAACTATGAATGAAATACCAGGAAAAGCTGAGAAATGATAATGAGGGCCATTTACGAATAATACAACAAGTCAAGTAGCAGAAACTTTCTTCAGTATCAGTATGTGACAGTGTCCAGGTCAGTCATGGGGCTTTAATGTCTGCCCTAAAATATGCTCATGATAAAACAGCCCTAGACAACAGAGTGCAATACCACCTACCCTTTCCAGAGCCTGTGCAGTACTTAAACTGAAAAGAGACCAAATTCCTTTGGGGTTCTAAAGCAAGAAAGGGTGGGAGGAAGTGGGAAACTGGATGGAAGTGTAAGTAGAAGCTACTTCCTATATGACAAGGTCCATGCAGTTATTCACTTATGGTCTGCTTGTATCTGAGAGTAAAGCTGGTACTTCAGTTTGCATATGGATGTATCCACACATAGAAACTACAGATGGGATTGCTTTGAAACCAGGCTGAATTAATATGGGGTTCTTTATGTTAATCATGTGTGGTACACATGTTGAAGAATTATGTCATATCTCATCACCTTGTAAGTACATGAAACACTGGACTTTTATCAAAGCAGTGCTAAACCTAATTATATACCTGTGAGATTTATGACAATGGTTCAAAACAAAGCCCATTGCTTTTTTTCTTCCTCTGTATTCCTGTTCTGTTACTTCAGTCATTAAAGGCCAGTACTCCTCAGTTATAAGCCATTAATTTAAAAATACAAGTTAAAACATAGCACATACACATTTAAAACTGAAGGGCTTCAACGGTGTCTCCCAGAGAATTCTCCTGGAGAAACTGGCTGCTCAGGGCTTGGAAAAGTGCACTGTTCACTGAGTAGAAAACTGGCTGTATGGCCAGGCCCAGAAAGTGGTGGTGAATGAAACTACACTCAGCTGGCAGCTGATGACTCCTGATGTTCCCCAGGGCTCAGTGCTGTGGCCACTCCAGCATCTTTATCAATGATCTCAACAAAGGCATTTCGGGCGCCCTCAGTCAGTTTGCAGATGACACCAGGTTAGATGGGGGTGTTGAGATGGAGAACAGGAAGGATTGATGGAACAAGGTGGATCAACAGGACAAGGCCAATTGTATGAGGATCAACAAAGTCCTGGCACTTTGATCACAACAGCCCCATGTAGTGCTATAGGCTGGGGCAGAGGGGCTGGAAAGCTGTCCAGAAGAAAGGGCCCTGGGGGTGCTGGGCACTGAACAAGAGCCAGCAGTGTGCCCAGGTGGGCAAGAAGGCCAATGGCACCGTGGTCTCTATCAGAAACAGTGTAGCCTTAAGGACCAGCAAAGTGATTGTCCCTTGTACTTTGCACTGGCGAAGCTGCACCTGTGTTCATTTCTGGGTACTTCACTACAAGGAAAACACTGAGGTGTTCCAGAGTGTCCAGAGAAGGGAAAAAAAGCTATTGAAGGATTGGGAGCACAAGTCTTCTGAGGAGTGGCTTAATAGCTGGGGTTCTTTATCCTGGAGTAAAGGAGGATGATGGGGGCACCTTATCACTCTCTGCAACTACTGAGAGTGTAGCAAGGTGGCGGTCAGTACCTTCTCACAGGTAACAAGAGACAGGATGAGAGGGAATAGCTCCAAGTTTCATCATGGGAAGTTTAAATTGGATATTAGGAAAAATTTCTTCATGGAAAGGGTTGTCAAACTTTGGAAAGGCTGCCCAGGGAAGGGGAGTAGTGACCACCCCCACAGGTATTTAAAAGACATGCAGAACTGAGGGACGTGGTTTAGTGATGAACTTGGCAGTGCTTGATTTAATAGTTGGCCTTTCCAACCAAAATGATTCTGTGACTATTACATTGATGACCTAAAAAGGGAACTAAATATAAAACCAGAAAAAAATCTCTTAAGGAGTAAAATACAACTGATCAATAAAAATATTTTAAAGAAAAAAGAAGCAAGAAGGAAAAACTGGGTATTTGGTGTAAGTTACTTGCAAGATACAATCCACCAAAGCACTGGTATGAGAATTCTTGTAAAACTTCTCATCATGCTCCAACACATATTCGTCTATCTACACACAGGAAGTTTTTTCAAGTCTTATGTTGCTACTTAGGTTGTTTTGTTACTTTGGGGCATGTAAATGTTTCCCTAAGGCTGTTCTACAGATACAGAAGGGAATACATAGAGCACAGTAGTTCCTTTAGGGTCCTCCTTTCTCTTTTTGCTTTAATGCAGTTTACTAGCATGTGAACAGATGGCACTTGCACAAGTTGAGAATACAAGTGAGTTCAGAAAAGTGAGGAAATACTTAGAATGACTGCAAGAATAAATCATGGTGCTCACAATCACATGAATATTGTAATTACATTTATGCTTATGGCATTGTAAGTTTTATTGGTTGCAGTTCAAACCACAAAGCTAACCTGCAGAGTTCACTGCTTTTGAATTCCCCTGCCTGCTTCTCTGCCATGAGAGACAATTTGTGCTTTTTCTCTTCAATGCATTCTGATAGCTGAAAGCAAAATCTGGCTCCTTTCTCCTATTTCTGGCATCACCTTTCTCCCCAACCCCCAGCAATTTCTTGTTAGACTTTTACCATATCAAGTCGCTCAAACAAGTTCAGCATGGAGGCAGTTGCTCCACAGAGGGAACCTTGCTTTCAACCTCAGTGTCTGAGACCACAACAATGGATCCCCTAACCTCAGAAACTCTCCTTAAGGCAAAGGAATGTTTTGCATCAAGAGAGAATGCCCCAGGAGCTTAGTGATGGCTTTGTGGGAAGAACAAGAAAGAATCATTTTTGTTCTATTTATTTGTAAAAAATACAGTATACATATTCAAGTATTTTTCATGAGCCTGAAGGGTAACAGATTTCATAGTATAATATCTGCTCAAGGGCTTTATTTTAATGTAACAACAGATGGTTTTGCTTTTACTGTAAAGCCTGTACTATTATTGACCTCGTCTTTCTCTTCAAAGGGATTACACTGATTAGATATAATTTTCTCTTCTGCTTCTCAGACTGCTGCTTCTCAGAAGGAAGTGGAAACACAACCTTGCCTGGAGGAGCCTCTGAGGTTGGAAGATACAATGGGGCTTACTTTGCATGTGGGTGCAAGGCAGGGGCAATGACTGTGGTGCCCAGGCAGGCACCTGAGCTTTTCACTGTTCACTTTCCCATTATAATCAATTCCTCAGAGCATCTCAGATTATATGAACACTTACAATATGCTTTTAATGCAGAAATGAAGGGTATGTTACACACAAAGCAGGCATCATGACAGCAACTCTAGATTCACTGAAATCAGTGAAGAAATGCCACCTTGATCTTGGTGGTGCTGGGATTTTGCAACCTTCAAGTAAGGCTACTCACCTCTCTTTTCATCAACAGTAGACACTGCCCGGATCAGAAGCGGTGCATTGGATTCAGTGTACTCCACAAACACCAGCAGCAGCTTCAGTGCTGTCTTTACTACCAAGCGAAACTGGAAGAAAAGAGTGCAACTTGTCATTCTGCAAACCACAGCATTTCCATATGTGTGAAATGATGCTGGGCAAGATGCAAGCAGCATCCACATCTGGTAATAACACACGAATGGAAGAGATTAAGCTGTGACAGCACTGAAAAAATGAGAGGTAGCCAGCTGGCTGCAAATTTCATTCACTGGACAGTGCTCTCCTAGGGAAGTCCCAACAGTCAATGAATTCAAATGAAAGCTTAACACTGCCACATGTAAGAAAAGGTTGAACATCCCGCCTTAGGCATATCCCAACACTACTGTCCAAAGCTTGGTAAACAGAGAACCTACTGAACTAACAAAGCATCTATTTCTCTATTTTGCAACACATTTATTTCCTCCTTTCCTTATAAGCCTTTGATCCTGTCAAAATGCTGTATGATGGGATGAATTCCTCCTTATGCTTTCTTCTCTTCTTCTAATGTGACTGTTTAATGTTTACATTATTAAATAGATTGATCTTCACCATTAAACACAACTTGGGAGGAAGTGTGTTTAAACTCCAACTATCCCACCCCGCCACAAAATGTGCGATTTACTGGACCTGAGCATTCTTCCTGCATGTTTTCAAACTCAGGTTTTTTGTATAATCCTAGAGTGAGAGTGCATCAAAGACTCCGCACTGATGAAATGGATCTCCTGGAAATCAATAGCCAAAGTCTATGAATTTCATCACAGATCTTCCATTTGCAGAGAGCACCATTTGACTAAAAGAGCTGAGTAAGAATTTCCAGGCATGATCAACTATGATTGCTTGGCATTACAAGGTATGTGAAAAACCAAACATTTACTTAAGGGAATATTTGGAGTTTTTAATAAAAGGAGATGTGAAAGGGGAGGATTTTTTAACAGCCAGGGGTCTACTTGGCCATCTGAGAAGGCTTTTATTGGGAGAATTGATTCTAGGTTAAATTTGCTAAAAATTTAAACAATGGATTTAAAGCCAAATAAAAGGTGATATGCTGCTGGTCCCAGAAACTCAATTTCCAACCTACTGTGTTTGAATCAAGCTCCAGAAAAAAATCCCTCATATTTCTAAATTTACTGTATTTTTCTTCTACCCTGGTCTGCAACAAATCTATCCAACAATATGCAAGATTTTTAAAGAGACTGCTACAGCAATGTGGAAAATACTCTCTCCTCTGCCATTGATAAATTTTTTAAATCTACTTTACAATGCCTTCATGTAGAGATAACTCTCATTCCAGAAAATCCCTGTCTTTGTCTCCTTACATTAAGTTGATAGGCACTCTGAAACATAACCTTCTGGTCATTAAAATGTCTCACCCAGAGGGAAAGTTAAAAAAAAATCATTATACTGTATTGCTAAACTATTTCAGGGATACATATAGTTTCTGTCAATATTGGCTCATTCCCATTCCCTCATTTCTTTTTCCAGTCCTCTCAGCACAACTCTCCTAAGAGGCAAAAAAAAAAATCGCTATTAGTCATCTGTAGATGCACACTAAGACAGCAACTGTGTCTACATTCTAAAAAGGACTGCAAGTGCAAAAGGCATAGACCCAAGGTACTGCATTCACACAGCCACTCAGAGATTTACTAGAGCTCACTTGAAGGTAATGACTTAAAATGCAGCTCCTTGCTATAAACACAGTGTCACCAGTGACCCAGCTATTTCCTGAGCTTCCTGGGTTCTACTCACTCATGGGGAATTGAGCTTAATGTACTGCAATGGCACTACTAGCAATGTGAAACATTCTGCTGTTGCATCTGGACTCTTTCAGGTTTGATGTACTATTAAATTGTTTCATTTTAAGGCTGACAGCCAGAATATCCCAGTGACAAGCCTGACCAGGTCTCTTAAGACACTTGGTTAGCCTAATTTGCAGTTGTACTGCTGCAATGATACTTCGTAGATATAGGAGGTAGTCAAAGCAAAGGAAATTGAAACCCAGTAACACAAGAAATCACTTTACCACAATTGCACTGGACAGCTGTGTATTTGCCTGTCAGGCCAATACCACAGTGTTTCTGGTCTGCAATGACATTTCCCTTAGCAATCAAACTCAATTGTTTAGTAGACATATTGTAAGAATTTCCAGAAAGTCCCCACTTGTTTTATAAAGTTACTTTGTAAAATAGGAGTTATAGCAGATTACTGTAGACTATTCTAGCAGTAACATACTTCCCAGATAACCACTTACATACTACCTCCTAATCTGATCAGGATACTTTCTCTAGAAAGGACATTTTGGGTATTACTTTTGATGCTTCTTGAGAACTCAATGCTTGGCCATATGGTGACACTGGGATGCACTTACACATAAATGCTGCATGGCAAAGTTCCCATACGTTTCCCTTTGACAGCAATCAGTGGGGGATACACCAGGCTTAGTTCTATTTCTGCAAATCTCTTTTTCTTCCAGAAAGAAGAACCTTTGGCAATCCCTTTGCTCAAACTGTTGCTGACTGGCCTGGTGGCTGCTGTAATAAGGAGCCAGCCCCTATGCACCTGCCATATTTTGCAAAGCCACAGGGTGACCAAATGCAGTTGCACCAGACCAAGGCTCAAGCCTGTTGATTTCAGGTGCTGTCTGCAGGTATCAGCCTCCTGCACTTAACAAACTAACAGATGGTACTGTAAGGAATAAAGATCATTCAGAAGCAGTTCTAGAGAAAAGGAGCAATTAGAAAGGCTATACTTTGCTTGCCATTTAGGTACTAGAAGGACACTGTAAATTCATCTGCAAATTTTCAGGACTTATCCAAACTCCTCACAAAACAGTCGATCAGCTCTAGAAGTGGAGGTGCTTTCCAGGGAAAGTGCATACAATGGCTGCTTTCTGCTTACAGGCAGCACAAATACTAGCTTTGAGAAAACCTGCATTTAAAACGATGTTTTTTCCTAATCGATAGAAAATGGCATTTGAGACCCCTGTGGGCACTTTTAAGCCTGCCTGCTGCTTTGGACATCTTGGGCAAGGACAAAACTAAACACTGCAGTTCTAGATTAAGCTGCAAAATGCCTATACCAGCTACCTGTGACCCACTCAGTCTGTGAGCTTTGTTATACTGCTTTAAGAGTGCTTTTTGACAGAAGGAGGCAATCACTGAGGAACTGCACTGCCCCCAGGAGACTAAAGTCTTCAGCCAGACAAAGCCCCTCCAAGACACATCTGAGTGCCTGTCACTCCCAGACACAAGAACAGTCCAGAGCATGACATGCTTACACTAAATTCAACTCTAATTATCCACCATGGCACCAAGAAGTCTCTGAAAGTCTGTTTAGGGATACCTGCTGCCAGGACCCATGTGAAGCACAGTGAATTTTCTTACGTGGTTTATCTTTTAAATGTTCACTTGGTGACCACCTGTGGGCCTGACCTGACTGTGACATCTCCTGTATGCTGCTGGTGAAATGTTAAGTGTTGCGTGTTGCAATAGGAAGTGTTTCAACCAAGACCAAGAATGACTGATTCATAACTTTCAAAGTACCAGAGCTGTTCAGAGTTCCATTTGTGATTTCCCGTGGTGACTGTCAAAGTGGGAGATTCTCATGTATTCATGAGTTAGTTTTAAAATGTGTTTGCAAGGCGTACCTTTTCAATTAATTCAATAGTAGGCAGCTACATTGCAAATAAAATAAATAAATCTCAAAACTTGGAAATTACTTAACAAAAAAAAAGGAGCAGCATTTCATTGACTTTCTTGCTTCCCTTTGTGACATCATGGGAGCTCTTGCCAGCCACTGCTACCACTTCATTTCACATGATGTACCCAGATGGTACAGCGATGGGAGCAACAGAAACAAGTTGCATATTTCATTCACGAGTAGGTGAATCATTAATAATTCGAATCACTCTTAAAAGCTTCATGAAAGGTTTTAAGATTGTTCCTAGGATTTTTTTCTGGTTCTCATTTAGTACTGAAGACAACCTCAACTGCTTTCTGAATCAGCTTTAATAGTCATAGTTCTTCTAAAAGTCCATGGGACAGTCACGCTACTTCAAACAGGACTAGATATCAGAAGGGCAATAAAAGAGAGATGTGTTAGCTCCTGTTATCCTCATCTTGCAAACACCGGTTGTTGTAAATAAATCCAAATTTCCATCCTAAATATTACTGCTTAGATTTTAAAAAACGCTCATTGAGGTAATATACACACTCACTGGCACGGTAAAGTGATGTTTTAACAGTTTTGAGATTAAATCAGGATTTTAGAATGTCAAGGCACTGAAGTATCAAAACTTCTATTAAGTTAGAAAAAAAGTTCATATTGTGTTTCTGTATCACATGCAAGCCAGTTTATAGAGAGGAAATGACGTTAGCATCTTCTGGCTAAAGATAAGATGTAGTCAGCAACGTAAAAGGAAGAAAAATTATAAAGCTCCTTCTCACTTTGTGTTGTACAGTGCAGTTTGGCAGCCCCTTTCCTTTTTATCTCTTTATGTTTAAACAGTTACAGACTCAGCCAAAGATACCACACCAACAGGCTACAAAACTCATGTCTCATGGAAGGGCTTATCCCAGTTGTTAATCACCTGTCAGGAAAGGTTTTAGGCTTTAATAGGAATGTTGTCACAAAGTTTATTGATATAAATATCAAGACAATATTTGTAAAGTTCAGATTTAAACATCTAGGATTCAATTACTTATCTTTTTAAAAAAGGAAGAAAGTAAAAAGAAAATTGAGTATGAGTAAAAATATTTCACTCAGGGAGATGCAGATTCAAATTTAAAGGAGAAATGTGCATTGAATTTTTAAATAAAGATTTATTATAGTAAAATTCTCTGAGTCCTATTCGAAGATGTGGACTTACTGTGTAGGCCACAAACTCATGCTCTTGATAGGATAGAGACAGGCAGAGCTGCAGCTAAAGAAACACCCAGCACAACCAGTTTCCAGCCTGCTGGTGAGAGGTGCACAGGGAAGCTGGAACCCTTCTTTCTTGTGAGGTGCAAAGATGCCCCTGACTTTGGATCTAGTGCTGGAGGAAGAGCCCACTGGCATCCTGTCAGCACCTGCAATGCAGCTCAATCTCATGTTTCACAAGGGGATAAAATCACTTTTGTTCACAAAAGGAGGAAAGATCTTCCTGGAATGCAAGGTTTTATAGACATATTTAAATAAAATACATCATATATATAGCATATCTATGAGCTCAATATTTATTATAATAAACAACAATATGATATATAAAATAAAGATACAATACTATATGGTAATTTTGTAATATATAATATTATGAAAGTATATTGTTTTCCTTTGTAATAACCAAGAAAAAAAATAAATATTGGGCTTGGGAGAATCTCAGAGTAACAATTAAAGTTGGAATGGCCTTAATATGCCTTTCCTTCCTATCTTAGGTGAACAAACCCAGTTCCCTTCCTCATCCATCATGTGCTCCACCCCACCTCACCATCACAGTGAACTCCTGCTGGACTTGCTCCAGTAGGCAAATTTCTGCCTCACACTGAGGAGCCCCAAACTGGACTCCTGAACTCCTGATGCAGCCTTATCAGCACCAAACAGGGAGAGGCACTTCCTTCAGCTGGGTGGCTACACTCCCACCAACCCAGCCCTGGATGTGTTTGGCCTTCATTCACACAAGGGCACATCACTCACTCCTGCTCCAATTCATATTCTCTTGCTCAGAATGAGTAAACAGCATCAAACAGTGTGCTGCTGAAATACCTGCAACTTTCCCTGATTTTAAGAAGAGACAGGTTAATGGCCTTAAACTGACAGAGAACAGTCTTACAATGCATGTTAGGAGGAAATTCTTCACTGTGAGGGTGGCGAGGCACTGGAACAGGTTTCCCAGGGAAGT
Source organism: Pithys albifrons albifrons (assembly GCF_047495875.1). Lineage (NCBI taxonomy): Eukaryota > Metazoa > Chordata > Aves > Passeriformes > Thamnophilidae > Pithys > Pithys albifrons. The sequence goes on from NC_092461.1 coordinate 19,732,732, forward strand.
TGTGGGTGCCCTAGCGCTGGAATTGTTTGGAATTGTTGATGGGGCTTTGAGTAAGCTGACTGAGTGGAAGGTGTCCCTGCCAGTGGCAGGAGGAATGGAACTAGATAACATTTAAGGTTCCTTCAAACCAAACCGCTCTATGATATGATTCTATGACTCTATACCCTTAAAGGGCAATTTTCAAGAAAGAATAAGAGACAAAGAAAAACAGAGATAGAAATGGCAGATGTACAAAAAGTGCCAGATAAAACCTGCCATGAGAAAAAATAGTCCAATTAGTTAATAAATCCAACCTGAGCTTGCAGTATAACTGCCAAGGCCAGTATAGGTCATGTTCACTTTATCAAAAAGCTAGATGTGCATAAACAAAAAAGCATTGAGATTCTCCTAGGTTTTTGTATATTAGGTGTTCCATATATTTCTATATCTGTTGTTCCCAACATGTCTCTCCTGGTCAGACAGCGGAGTCAGACCTAAGCACAGCTTGGGCTTATATGTCTGGAAAAATCTCATGAGATGTGCAGGAATAAAATTGTAAGGCATCAAAAAATCAAAGATCTATAGTGAAGCTTGATGAAAGGTATATTATAACATTTCCAAATGAAAACTTGGGATTCAACCACAGTTTGTACCAGCTCTGGCTTTCTGTTGTATTTGTTGTCACAAATAGTTCAAAAGCTTCTTCAGCACTGGTAAAATTACAGATACATATATACACAACAGATACACACTTCTACATATACAAAGAGACTAGTACATATATTAGAAGAATATATACATAATGGAATAAAACCTTATTTGCCACAAATGTACTATTTTACTTTGGTTTTACACAGTACTAGAAACCTCAGGGTTCTGCTTCAACTTCAGCATTACTTGGCTATGGGCAATGAGAGCTGCCTATCCGCTATAAAACAAGGTTTGACTCTAACACAACATGACACTCTCTCACATTACTAATGCTCTGGCATAAGGTGTGTGTGTTTTGTGACAGTTCACAGAACCACACCAGTTTCTTTCTTTGTTTTTTTTTTCTTAGATGGTAAAAATGCACCTGTACCATGTTCCTGTACCTGTACCTTGTTCACGGAGAAATATCTCAAAATCAAAAATCTAATATAGAAATCAGATGGTGATGAGGAGAGACAAGTGGATAATATTATATTGATATCCCTTTGCATAGCATAGATTTGGTAAAAATTATGGTATTTAGAGCCCATAAACCAGAAGGCATACAAAACAGAGGGAGGGTGACCCTGTTCCTCAAGCAGGTAGGCAGTGTCAAGTATATGCAAGTGTAGCATACAAAAGCCATTTGCCAAGCATGCACGTTTGTAGCAAGTCTTTTAGAAATATAGCTTACCTCACACATACAGCATCCCAGTATTTTTTGACAAATATTTATTTTTCTCCTATCTCCAGAACAGTGACATTTCAGTATTTCACAAGCTGTTCACAAGTATTTATGCAAAAGGATGTCTCCACTGCATTCAGCATCTTACTGGACCTTTCCCACATCTGCATTGCAGAAAGCCAGCCAAGAGCCCCAGCACTGAATGCACCAGCAGCAACAGCCACCTCTGATATGATGACTAAAGATCAGCTATCTCAGAAATACACAGGACTGGCTAAACATGGGAAAGAACCATAAGAGCTACAGCAAGAGCTTTTGAAATGTGTTGTACAGACTGCTTACATAACCCAGACAAAATTGGAGTTAAGGGTGTCAAACAAGCACAGGGAAAGACACTAGAGGGTAAAACATTTGAAACTCTCTATTACTAGGATTTTCAAATGCCTTACAGAACACAGAAACAATCAAGGTTCTTTATGTTCTCTCTCTATTCCAAAACTGACATTTGAGGTCAATTACTTCACTCCAAAAGCTGATAACAACACTACTTAGTATTTCAGTTCCTTCTTGTGCATAGTTCCTGAATCAAGAAATAATCAGAAGAATGAGCTCCTCCAGTGTCACAAGCCAAGTGTTTCTAGTCATCTTAATTTTCCATCGAAACCTTAAGGCAGTCTCTTTTAAGGAGAATGGTGAAAAATTTAGAAACTCAAATAACCTACAGAATACCACACAAAACTTTCCCAATTAGTGTAATCACACTTTTATAGAAGGAAGAAAGAGTTTTTATGTGCTGGGCCCTAAAACCTTTACAGACTGCAATGAAGACATGCCAATTCCTCCACTGTCTTTTCAGAGAGGCAGCATCTGCCCAAAGTGGGTCCATGGCACAGGGAGATATTAAGCTGAGATGCATGGGAAGCCACAACTAAATACAGCATACATAAAGTATGTGAATAACCCCTTTCTAGGTACAGAATATTGGGTACATCTGGGCGTTTCATGCAATTAGGGCTGTAACTAATAAACAATCCACCTTTCTGTGGACTGGTGCACCAATAGAACAAATAAGAATGTGTGTGATGCCATATCTATATTTCAAGCAATGACATTTTTATAAGCTGGAGTATATTTTAATAATGCTAGATCCTATTTTAATTTTTGCTCAAATCTTCAAAGAGGGATGTTTAACCAAGGCAAATTAATTGTTGTTAAGTGCTTTGCAGGCTCAGGACTAAAGGTGTAGACACTGCAGAAAGGAGTTAGATGGATGTGAAAACCCCTGTATGTTTAGATGCAAGATGCTCCAAAATCATCATTTAAACAGACTTTTTATGTTGAATGCTCCTTTAATTTTTACTCTCCACAGAACACGCAATGTTAGGAACGGCAGAGAAATACATGCATTTACTATTCTTAAAATTAAGTTTCTCAGAACTTTGCAAATATCCTGGGTAATGATTATAAGTTTTGAGCACGGTTACATATGTGGTGTTTGTCTGTCATTTATCTGTGGTGAGACTTCTGACATGAAGAGAAAGAAGGTCATTAAAAAGAAATTCATTTGGCTTACCAACAAAACACAGGGAGGAGCAAATAGCGATTCGTGTATGGTCAACAGGAAAAAAAAAGGCTCATGCCTGGAAACTATTACTTCAATCATGGCCCAGAAGCAGGAGGAAAATGAAAACAAAAATCTGTACACAGAAGCAGGCAACTCATACAACAAATCAAAGCATATTGCAGGTCAAAGCAGCTCTTGGCTGAATACATGCAATTCTGATGGAAGCCTTGAAAGAACATGTGTGGGGTAGAAACCAGCCCTCTGTTAAACCATTTCTAATAAACTAATGATGTAGCTGCATTGCTCATGCAGCAATCACCACATCAAACAGACATTGTTAGAAAAAGACCTAAAAGCCACAGAGCCTGGAATGAGACAGGAGATGCTACAGGGTATTTCTAGGCATTCCCCCTCCATCTTTTGGAACAGCAATGACAATCTTGGGGAGGTGGGGAAGGGATTTTCTCATCCTATGAAGTACCCCAACACAAAGGTCTTTTTTGTTTTATGACAGGATGAATGAAAGACCATTCACAGCTTTGTAGGAAGTGAGAGCAATCTTGCCTTGCTCTTCTCCCCTGTAACCAGACCAATTCCCACAGTCTCTTCCATGAGAACTGTTCATTGTGTAAAAACTACATGTAATTACTCAGCAAGAAAGGAGAATAGGATAGGACTTGGAGATTATAGGACATAAAAAGATCAATCTTTCTTATTTTCAGGTGACTCCTGAGCTGTTGTCTATGCACCTTTGTCAAGGGCCCAACCACATGCCTATTAAGTATTACATAGTTTTGAGTACGTTTCTGTTCTGCTCCTTCAGATATTGCTGAACCTGAAGGTTTTGGGTTCAATTAAAGTTTTAGTTTTTTCCATTGCAAAACACAAAAATATTTCACTGGAAATTTGCCATCAGCCTGAATCGAGAACAGGAATTATGCTTCGTTTGTAAAGATTTACAGTAAGATTATATTTTCTTTCTCTCTTCAAATTGTGCAGTTTCATCGTATTCAATGTGTTGATGCTTTTATTACCCCTTTCCAAATGCTGCTATCTTCCAGGGCTCCAGGCAAATGAACACTATCAGGACCTCTACACTCTCTTGTGAGTCTGTGTAAAGTTTTTTATTCTCTTTTTGTCTTCTATAATCATGCACCTTGTTTATATACAGCACTGGTTTTCTAGCATTTTCCTGTTATGGATCTTAGAGTAAAATTATCTAGTAAAGTCTGTTCCTTTCATTAGATAACAGAACCTTGATAGGCACATAGTAAACTAGCCTCATGTAAAAATAAAAAAAGTACCATGATGTGTATAATGTCATTGTAATGCAACTTAGCAACCAGAAACATACTGTCTGACTAGGCTATTTTTCAGTAGTAACTGAAAATGCATGAGGTCTGTAGGTCACAGTCAAACCAGTTTAAACATGACGGGTCTTTAAGAATTAGTCATATGTCTATTAAATAAAATATGCATGCCCTGTTCTGGGCCCCTCAGTTCAGGAAAGATATTGAGGTGTTGGAGCGGGTCCAGAGAAAAGCAACAAGGCTGGTGAAGGGACTGGAGCATAAGTCCTATGGGGAGAGGCTGAGGGAGCTGGGGTTGTTTAGCCTGGAGAAGAGGAGGCTCAGAGGTGACCTCATCACTGTCCAGAACTACCTGAAGGGAAGTTCTAGCCAGGTGGGGGTTGGTCTCTTCTCCCAGGCACTCAGCAATAGGACAAGGGGGCACGGGCTCAAACTCTGCCAGGGGAAATTTAAGTTGGAGATCAGAAAAAATTCTTTACAGAGAGAGTAATCAGGCATTGGAATGGGCTGCACAGAGAGGTGGTGGATTCACCATCCCTGGAGGTGTTTAAACTGAGATTAGACGTGGCACTGAGTGCCATGATCTGGTAAACGGACTGGAGTTGGACCAAGGGTTGGACTTGATGATCTCAGAGGTCTTTTCCAACCCAATCAATTCTATGATTTCTGATGAGCAGAATCAATGAGAAGTAACTGTGTGTCTTTTGAACACTACCCTGATGATCTGTTAAGCAATGGATGTAACAGTGAGATTTCATGTTTTGGTAATAGGAAGATAAGTAGATAATAAGCAACAAGATATGAAACCTACAGGGAATTAGAATTCCATATTAGAAATTAATTTGCAAATTAAAATTGATCACAAGGATGGTGTTTGTGTGCCTACATAGGAGAAATATGATTAAGGCCATTCGGCACCCCTTTTTTAATTATGAAAGAAGAGTTACATGCCAAGCCTTCACACCAGCCCTCTAAACTGATGTATGATGTTGACCTTGAACTACACTGCCCTCAGCAGATGGTCATTGGGCTGAACCTCTGGCAACCAGAAAGTTTTGAGAGAAAGGCAGTTTCAGCAACTTCTTTTCCTTGGGCTGGGCCAAGTTGATATTTCCTTAGCTGTGTTACAAAATAAAATGGGATAAGAAAAGACTTTTTATGAACTTAATTGCAGACAGGACTTTATCTTCACTCCCCTCTCCAAAATCTCTTTCATATCACACTCTTTTAGCTTTTGTTATACTGCTGAGTAACATCTTGGTTTGTGAAAACAACTAATGTAATACAAAGTCACCTTAGTCAAGATGAAAAGCAATCCATTTTGAAGAGACAAAGGATTCAATAATCTGTTACTAAGGTAACTTACCTCATGCCAAGCATTTCAGGATTTGAAAGGCATCTACAATTAATCAAGTCATGCAACAGTTCTATGATGGATGCTGCGATGGATCACATTTTATGTATGGAAAAGCTGAAGTACTCTAAACTTACAAGGCAAACAGAAGATGTAACATTGCATCTCATCTCTTCCTTTTTAAGTCTCCATGTAAATATTTGACTAATGTGTGTTTTCAGAAATACTTTAAATTCCAAATGTAGGTTTTAGATTTAAGATTATACCACTACTGTATCATTTTCCTGAGTGATTAGAAACTATGTCCTCGGGACTGTCACAGCACCCGGTACTAACCGGGGCTGACCCTGCTGAGCATCCGAGATCTGATGGGATCGGATGGCAGGGAGGCATTGAACTGCCAGGGGACGGTCCCTACTGAGACTTGAACTCAGGACCTTGGGATTCAGAGTCCAGAGCGCTCTCCTTCACACCACGGGACTGCCCCACTATGGGATGTGCCACTGAATTGTCACATTTGACAGTAACTGAATTACATTCCTACTCGGATTGCAAACAGCATTACAAAAGACTCCAAGTCAACATTCCCGTAAGAGAAAAGGAAGTTTCCAGTCATTTAAAAAGGGAGCCAGCTAGAAAATTAGTCTGCAATGTAGCTTTCTACCAGCCATGCCACAGGCTGGTATTTGTACCAAAACCAGGCACAGGACACAGAGCAGGACTGAGGCACCAAGAGCATGTGGGATGGGAAGCAAAAAGCAAGGGAAGAGGAAAATGAAGATAACAAATTGCTTCATTAGTTCTACAGCTTATGAAAAAACTTGTTGGAGTTAGTGGCCTTGGCTATGTCCTGTTTAAATAATGTCAAGGTTGAGTTCAAAGACCCTAGGGGAAAAAACTATTTGAGTTTGCAAGTAGAGTGGAAAACTACTCTATTATTATTCTATGGGTTTATGCATGTGAAATTTGTTCTTTCAACAGTTCCATTAAAAAGTAGTCATATTAAATACCAAAACTATGGCTGCATTTAAATAGCTTCACCTGAAAAACCTTGTTAGTTCAATGATGTGGTTGGCAGTCTTTTCCTGACACTGTACAATCTCATAGAAAACATTTCAACAGCAAAAACACAGAATCATATTAACCTACAAATAAAATGTGTGGAAACGGTTGAAGATAGTATGTCAACAAAGACTCCAACCCATAAAATATTACCTATTACAACATCTTTCTTAAGCAAATAATTGTTAACAGGTTATCCTTTTTAAGCACTCAGAACAGCAACATACAAGTGGTTTGAACTAATGAAATTATAAAAGTGTTGAAAGAACAAATATCACACAGAAAGCCATGGAACAAACCCACCACAAACTCCTCCTGAAAGAATAACTAATAAAACTAGATAAAGATGATATATACACACATATATTACACTTATTACTGGAATGGTAAGAGTACTGAGTATTTCACTGTATATATAGTGAAGATTTTTCCCTATTCTCAAACTTCTGAGTTTGGCACAAAAAGAAACTCAGAAGAAGAGGTTTGACTGCAAAACTAGACACACTTATTTATCTTTGTACAATTTGACAAATAAAGTTAATGAATAAAGATGCTTTCTGAAGGACATCTGAAAATAACAGAAGCAGTCACATTTCTCCAGCAATCATCTGTTTGTCGTTGCTTTCCCAAATCTGGAAGAGGTTGCTATCTTCAAATCCAGTTCCCATCACCACTCTAGTCCAGAGGCTTTTTCCTAAATCCACAGAACATCATGAAAACAAAAAATGTAACTGAGCCTAGACACATTCTCATGTGGTAGGTTTCTGAGGTGAGTGGCAGAATCTTTCACAGAGCCAGTTACAAATCTGATTTATGGGGACACAAGTCACTAGCAGAGTCCCTATTTCACTACATTTGACCCTTAGTGCACTGTTCTGAACCTAAAGAGTGAACACATTTGATCAAGCCACTGCACAGTGAGATGTGCCTTCATTGTAGCATTATTTAATGCATTTTTCAGTTCTGTTTTGTCAGAATGAAACATATTTGAGATGCAATATTTAAGAATTATTCAGCATCTGGGACTCGTATAAGGTTTTAGCCAAGTAATTGCCACGACCATTCAAAGAGCTGAACCCACAGAAGCATGAGACCATAATCAGCAGTGATTTGACTTGCATCATAGATCCGATCTGGGCTGTTGTTTCTGTTCTTTGGGAGCAGTACAGACACAAAGAGGGAGAGGGAGTGGAGATGGAAAAAAACCCTCAAAACAACCCCTTCTTTTTCCTGAAGTAACCAACCATAATGCTTCCACTTTCTTCTGAAGTCAAGAGTAACTGCAGGCAAAAAAGCAGTAAAATAAACTGCCGCAGAACATGATCCTTTGTATCCAAGAAAGTACAAGTGAAACACACTGCAGTAGCTGTGTAATGTCTGATGGGAATAGTTCCTATAGATTTAGCCAAAAGCAAATGTAATTGAGATTTGATCCTTTCAGCTACTCAGTACAGTTCAATTTTTGAAGAGGTGACTTTATTAAGAGTACTAGAAGCACACTGAACTCTTACTTTTGGGGTTATTTTGCTTGCTTTTAGAAAGTGTTTCATGGTTGGCTCTCAGAGAAGGTAGCAAGGAACATTTACTTAAACATCTAAAGAGCCCCATAAAAGAGATGAGAACTATAACGGAGCAACTGTGTGAATGTCAGAAAAGACATCATCACAGTGATTGTGGAAACACCAGAAAAAAAAAATCTGTTTTTTTTTTGTTGGTTTTTCCATCCCCCCCAGCCTCCCAAATTCCTTCATGAGCACACTTCCTTTCATAAAAGTAAAATATCTCAGAATATCTGAAAGAATTATTTTAGATTTCCATATATGGATTTAATTGTATAGTTCTTGACTACAAATATTATTAAGAAATAAAAATAACAACAACAATTAGAACAGTTTTGTCAATGCTACAGAGCAAATTGAGAGTCTTGATAGTCAGTCACATGTTTTGTCCAGGAAAATAAGATCTCAGAACCTGGAAGGGACTGGATTCCAGTATTGCTGCCAGAGATCTCTCTGAACTGCCTCTGAGTTGTAAAGTCAACCTGCCTTATGTGTAGCACCAAACTAAAAAAATTGCAAGCTGAAAGTCCTACTACTCCTTCCTATTACTGTGTCCTGTTTTTGCTAATCCACAGCACCATTCATAGGAGGACCAGTGCTGCTCTAGGTCAGCGTAACCAACTACAGCTCATGCTCTGAAACTGCATCTTTCACTGCAGTTTTCCTTCAAGCTCCCAGACAGCCTCCCACAAGTGGATATTGCCAGAACCTTTCATTTCCGCCTGTTTAGGATGTTTGGGTGAAGGCTGAAAGGCTATATAAGGTATAGAGATGAACAAAATTAACCAAATAACAAAGTAGAGGCAATAGATACAGATTCGCAGCCCAAAAACATTCTCATGTTCTGTGTCCCCTAGAAAAACAAACATGTAAAACAACTACTTTAAAAACAGAGACAGCCAGCAGCTGCAGCTTAAATATTTTATAACACATCTTCCCCAGCCACAGGAGTGGGATGAGGATGTGCTTGCTGGCCTCTTCAAAATCCATGCTCTGGCAGTATTCCTCAGCAGGCAGCTGCATAATTTCTTCCCAGCACCCTGAACCAACACAGACAAAACCATAAATTGCATGATAACTAAAGCCATCACTCCGATTAAGCTAGAGGTGTTAAAAAATACATGGGGCCAAAGAGCACAACTCCAGATTACAAAAAATACCCCAAAATTGAAGATGTGCTTCCTCAGATATGCAGAGAGATTAATCAGCTGTATAAGAGGAGATTGAGGGGAAATTTCATTGCAGTCTACAACTTCCACATGAGGGGAAGAGGAGGGGCAGGCACTGACCTGTTCTCTGTGGTGACCAGTGATAGGACCCAAAGGAATGGCCTGAAGTTTTGTCAGGGGAGGTTTAGGCTGGGTATTCAAAAAAGGTTTAACACCCAGAAGGTGGTTGGACACTGGAAGAGGCTCCCCAGGGAAGTGGTCACAGCACCAAGCCCGACAGAGTTCAAAAAGCATTTGGACAACACTCCCAGGCACATGGTGTGATTTTTGGGGATGGTCCTGTGCAGGGCTAAGGGTTGGACTCAATGACCCTTGTGGGTCCCTCCCAACTCAGCGTATTCTGTGATTCTGTGAAATATCCCATACTGAAGGGTACCAGCTGCCTGAGGAAAGGACAGCTCAGCTCAGCTTGTATCAATGACCTGGGCTAGGTATTAGATGGAATAGGAATTTCGAGGCACGTGGTCCTTCTCAAACATTGTATTCTTCCAGAAGCACTTTGCTCCAGTCCTGTCCTCAGACTGTTTCATATCCATCTGTGCCTGCTAGGTGGTGCTGTGGGATGGCTTTTCTAAGGCAGAAAAGGCAGCTTGTGTTTTTCATTCCCCTCACTGATATTTTATTCCTTCTACGTGAGAACAGCCGCAGTGTTTTTTGTATCTTGGCTGTCCAGGATGTGTCCTGCCAGGTCTCCTTTCTTGCTCTTTACTCTCTGTAGGCATGCAGTGGCCACTGCTGAGGATGCTGCTTCTTCAGAACAGTCAGAGAGTATGAGTGCATCAGTGTTCATTTGCATGTGTCCATACCCATGCAGGAAAGCAGGGATCTCAGATGGAGGCGGAAGGGACTAATATCTACCCTAAAATTCTTCAAATTTTCATTTTGCTTTGGTTCTAAAGGATACAGGACTTTTTTTAAAAAAAAACACCTATTTTTATTGACAAAGCGTGATTTTAAATTAAATCAGACACACAAATCAAAAGCATGGTTTCAAAGGAAAGAGTAAGACTAAAACTTCCTGGAGGCCCAATGAGTGAAATATCTCCCTTTTTTCCTCTCAGACTGCAAATTCACTTCTATGAGGAAAGATACTCTACTGCAAAAACTTTAGAAGGCAACGCTCTGAAAAGGGAGGTAATGGGTAGGATATTCTTTTAGGTCTCACTTTCATTCTGGAATTGGCCAATAACTCAAGTGGCAGGATGCTATCAGAGCTTTAACATCCATAGCATCATAAATGATGTAGACGGGAATGAAATATTCTGACCTGTAGGTAAAGTAAGTCTGGTGATGTCCATCTGTTCCACATAACTTCATGACAGTTTAGCCAAAGATGACGAATGATCCTAACCCACCCTTCTGAGCAAAAGGGAAGGAAAACAAAACAACCCCCAGGATGAGTAATTGCAGTAATACTACATTAGGTGAGGACATCAGGAAAATCTTGTGCCTTGGGACACCCTCTGAACCCTTGCTGTTCCTATGAAAAGGTCACCCTAGTTATTGTCAAGGCTATTGTCTTTAACATAGACTTTAATTTCTCTGTAATGAGTTGACATTTTCTGTTTGATGCTCTGCTATGAATGATCTTGCACTGTCAGAAACTGACCTCGGGCATTGCATCCCCACATCAGAAGGGGATGACAAGAAAACAGAAGGGAAAATTTTGCAGGCCAGTGACAAAAGTACGTCATGATTCTAAGGAAGTTTGCTGCAAATCTTACTATTGGATCCAGAGCTAGTACAGATGTCCATCTGAGCAAATCACCAGACACTGCAGATTTGGAAGCAAACCTACTTTCAGGTTGTCTACTGCATCCTTCCCCCTGCAGCCATGCAGAATCCTTACTGCAGAGGGTCTGCAGTTCCCCTGAGCAAGGAAGAGTGGCCCAACAGACATCAAACATGAGAAGAGTGTGTATACGGGGAAACTAGACTGCAGTGAGAAAGACAAGCACAAAAATTACCTGAGCACAAGGCACTGCAAACCACAGAGTGGTAGTGACACAGAGGAGCAAAAAATATGAAGTGGAATTCTATCCTCTCTATTTAAAGGAAAACACAATGAACTGAAACACAATCCCCATGGGAATAACAGATTTGAGGCAATTCCACCTGTGAGGGTCTCTTGCCCCACTTTACTCTTTCCAGGCAGGAAAGCCTGTCATATGCAAAGCTTGACTGAGGAAGCGGAAGCATTCAAACTGCAAGTCAGCAAAGTGTTACATTTCCCTCCAAAATCATGACAATGAGATGCTCAGACAACCGCACAGTGACATTTAAAGTGCAGTGTAGAAAAAAATGCCTTCTGAGGGGTTTCTTTAATTTTATTACTAAGCTAAAGAGGGAAGCAGTTACACACTGCTGGAAAAGAAAAAGACAAAGCACACATTTGCTACAGTTCTCTGTCTTTTAATAAGAGGAGAAAATTCCAAAATGAAAGGGACCAGTCCCTAGAAATGTCATGCTGGCTGAGGTATTAACAGTATTTTTCATATTGAATACCACATTGTTGTTTTTTATTGATGTGGTCTTCAAAAAGGAAAATAGTGGAGAGATAGAGGGGGGCAGACCTGGAAGCATCTGAAGTGCTTGTTCAATTGCTGTGATCAAAGAGGATCAGAATATGGAACGAGAGCACACAGCATGCCCAGATGCGACTCATTTCAATGTATCATGGGAACCAGCTAGAGAACCTGCTGGCATGCTGGAAATTACTCTGGAAAGACTTTATATGGTATAAACCACTACTAGAGCACTGTGGACTTTAAAAAAAATCCCAAAACAGGAAGAAAAAAAGCCTATCAGAGAACCTTCTTTTTGATCTTATGAAAAGTTATTGAGGTACACATACCTTACCAGACCTCTTCCTTCCTAAGGACTGATCCTATAACTGAGGAGATCAACATAAAATCTATGAGGTAACCACAATGAGTCCTGAGCAATAACCTGTGGGACCTGAGCTGGTTGCAACTCAGAATTCCCTTGGGGTGCAGTACATGCTGAATATAAAGCCATTGTATATGTTTTGGTGGCTTCCATTTTTGACACAGCATATTTTTCCCTGTTATCCAAGTATCTTCAGCTAGTAGCCATTGCTTTAAAGAACAACTACATCTAAAGAAAAGAATGACAAACATTTGTGAGTGATGCCAGAAGAACAGATATGGTAACAATTAGTATTAGGTTCAACTTTCACCTCCGTATCTGTCTTCAACACATATAATCTGTCCTTCCACTCCCTTATGTTCTTTCCCCAGGGCTCTAAAATCCAAATACCAATTTTCCAGATGATGGACCATGGCAAAAAGGGATTTGAAAACTGGTTCAAGAATGTGCCTGGGAGCTGGATTCAGTTTGGGTCTCCCAATGTACAGCCTGCCTCACTAGCTGGGCCATTCTTCCAGGCTAAGCTACAAGCAAAACACTGGTATATTAACTGCTGTGTTGGCTGAACTGTCTCGGATCTGGTTTACATGACACTGCAAAAAATGTTGGATATCACCTTCTTTTCTGCAGGCAGAATTCCACTACTGCACTATATATATGGAAACAAGGACAGATACTAATTTAAGAGGAAAATTAAGATGAATTTAAGAGGAAAAATAAAGGCAGTGAAGTATATAGTAATTCAGTTTCTGCCTCAAGAAGTTCCAAAAAGAGGACATTCAGAAAAGTTATTGAGAGAGAAGATTAAACAGCAAAGCTCTGCAGAAAAAGATGGATCCTATATGCCTCAGCAGCCACAGAGTACACAGAGTAGATTCAATCCATACTTTTAGAGGAGTATGAGGTACATTCACAGACAAACATTTAAACCTACATTTTGTGGAATTTCTGCTGTTGTTTCCTTGTAAACTGTACTTGCATTTCTGAAAAATCTTGTAAAAAAGATCTACACTAACTGTGCAGTTCTCAAAAACTTTTAATAACCATGCAATAATCACCAAAATAGAGATGAGAGGAAGAAGCAACTTGGTAACAAATTTACAAGGTTTACTATTAAGAGTGAGATAAACTAAGTGATTAACAAAAGCATCCTACCCACATCCTATGAATTAATTAAACTATGCTTGTCACAGAATAAATATTCTAGTGTACAGTGATAAACAGTAAAGTTAGGTCAAAGCTCTTTTAAAATAAGGAAAGAATACCTATATTCTTCAAATCTGATGGAATAAGTAAAAATTAACCATAATGCCCTTTTGTAAGCAGTCCTAAACCCCCAGAATGTTAATACCCTTTGCAGAATGCAAAATGTTGGTCACCTGCTTTCTCCTATAAAAATATGAGAGTCCTCTCAGCATCACCACCTCAATAATCCACTCTCATCCACTGCTTCTGCTGGCAGAATAACCAAAATCTCTGTCTAAAACTCAAAGACAATTAAATCTTAGGAGGTCTGCATACCAGGTTTGTTTGATATACTGGTGTCACTAAGCAGTACAGGTGAAGTACTGGTAGTTGGTACTTTGCGCAAACATACCCACTCACTATGGTACATTTTCTTATATTTCATAGTGATCCATCTCCTATACCACACGTGGCATTGATATGGTCCTGTGATTGAAGGCAAGATACAAGGACAGAGCACAAAGGTTATTTGCTACTGACATAAGCAAATGGAGTTTGCAGTTTGTATCCTGTTTCTGCCACAGTGCTAAAGATATCGCATAACTCATCAACAGATGGAGTTGACCAAAATGAAGGGAAATTATTAATAATTAATTATTAAAAAAAAAAAACATGAGGAAGTTCAGAGGAAGGGCTTAATTGTGAAGCTTTACTGTACTTCTCACAAATGCTTATTTTAACTGTTAAATAGATTAAGAAAACAATATAAATAAGGTTTGAGCTAACAAATTTGAGTTTGGTGATATTTCTGTAACTGATTATGCACCAGAATAGCTCTCACTGCTCTCCATCAAAACTTTCTAACAGTCCACATGCCCTCTGCCAAGCACCACAGCCACTGTCAGAAAAGATACTTCACTGTATCACATAAGAACAATACCAGAAAAAAAGCAGCCCTGTAAACTGAATCGTTATGAATCATTATGAATCTGAGTTCATGAAACAGTGCTGCCAGAAAAGGTTCAGACAAAACTGCTTATTTTAATTTTAAAATGCACCTTAAAATACAGTTTAATAAACTCCTGGCTTAGGACTAGTGATATTTCTACCCTGCAAAACAATAATATAGCTATCCCAAGAGGGCTGGCATACTGCCACAATGTGCTTTATACTGGCCAAGTTGATTTCTGCATTTAGATATGCCTAAAAAATCTCATGTGTGTACTATACCATAAACCTGGATTGTAACTAGCTTCCTTTTATCCTGGGAGCAACTATTTCATATTTCTTTATTCTGTTTCATCTAACAACTTATGCCTTAAAATTTTCTATTTTTGTTGGTCAGACAATTGATTTTATAGTCAAAGACATTTCATACTAGCAGCTTCAAGCATGCTGGAAAAAATAGGCTCCATTTTCTTCAGCCTCAGCCCTCAATAGAGATGAACTTTCCAACTGCACCTTCTCCTTTGACAGTAATGCTGGACATAATGCTTGTTAGAGAACACTAATAGCAAATATTAATACCCAGGGTGTGAAGCACAGCATTTTGCTCACAAATGTGATTGGTAACAGATAACGTTACACTGAACTACGGTAGTGAGAAAAACCAAGGTAATTCTAAGAACTAATACCAACTTTTAGGTTGTTTTTCAGTTTTAACCCCAACTAACGCTAGTTTAACACTTGCTTTTTCCTTTCTTCATACCTTCTCTTTACAACAAGAAATTTGTACATCTCCATAGATGCAAGGTATTTTATGGGAATATTTAGACATACTTTATTCATCGTTAACCTGACACTTTCTCATATAGATTTAAACAGATGAAACTGAGTGAAAAGTTGTGTCTGAACATTTGCCAGGTTGTTGGCAGTTAATAATTACATTTTCCCATTCCCCACTTCAAACGAATTGAAATCAGATCTCCAATGTGATGCAGGGGAACTGTGCATTTTCTACTATCTCCTTAATCTAAAGGAGTTCATTCTGAACACATTAAAATGTGTACTTATCCCTTCAAAATACTCAGAAGTGAATGCAACAGATGGAACTACAGGAACCATTACAGCTGCAGGACTCTGTTAGGATCTGGTTATTAAAATTATTAGAGAGATGCCTCTGACTAGATTAAAGTGCAAATGAGACCATATGCCGAAGTCAACAGTGCAGATTTTATTTAACAGTAAATGAGGAGTTCAAGGAAGGAGAGAGAGATAAGTGAAAGAGGATGGGAGTGGAGGAAGGGAAGAGAGTAACAGATTAGGTAGAAAAAAGATATCACCACTCCACAGATTCTGACAACACCCCACTGGCCCTCTTCTGATCTTATTGGTGGTTGCAGACTGTACCTGTTGAGTGGTGGGGGCGAGAGTGTACACAAAACTCCCATTTCATGGGGTTCGTATTGTGCGGGCTAGGTGGAAACGATCCCTGTAGCTCCGCTGGATGATGCAATACTGGGGCATGGGACACTTCATGAGTCTTTGATACATTCTAAGATGCTGCAGTTGTCTCCTATGTCAGCTAGTTGAGTCAGTCATGGCCCATTACAGTCCATCATCCATACAGATGGATAAATAGCTCAGGCTAGGGGTGAATGCCTTTAGTGCTTCCCAGAAGGATTTTCACAGCTAAGTCATCATGTAAAGGAGGGCACTGCCATGATAAGAAGGACTGTCCCACCTCCGAGGATTTGCCTCTTATCAGCATCTTCCCTCATCTGGAAGTCCAGTTTGGAGCTTCAGATATTCACACCCTTCTGCACCAGTGAGGCTGCTCTGTGCATCACTAGCAGAGCAGCCATCCAATTGTTTGAGCCATCAGCACCACTCTCTTACAGCACCCAGGTGGTTACTGCAGGTGATTGAATGTAAACAGTTCAATCTCTTACACTTCTGGATACATTTTTTTTCTTTGACCTGGGATACCTGGACAATAGAACCATCTTATCATGTCTCAGGTTTCTTTTGCAGTCCCAGTTAGGAGGCATATTCAGGGAGGGGTGGACATCTGTAGATGAGCAGCTTTTTCTTTGTACTTTGCTGCAGTGGACAAAAGTCTTTTGGTGATCTTAACAATGTCTGAGCTGTTTACCACTTCAGCCTCTGACAGACCAGACTACTGCAAACTCTCAAGTTTGATGGAAGGACTTTGAAACCTACTTACAAACATGATTGGTAAACAGCAGCAGCACCCCTATCAGTCTGTCTGCTGAGTTGGAGAGACCAAGTGAGCGCTTAACACAGTCCGCGCTGGCTGATGTATCCTATTCCAAGTGTATTGCAACATCCTGATCCTAATCTTCAAAGCACTAGTTAAATACAATTCAAAGTAAACTCTGTTCATGCAACAGTGCTGATACAGTTTCTCACTGAAAGAGGAGGGAAGCTCTCTGGCGACCTGGGTGAGCATCGGCTCAAGTCCTTGAGATGCAGGAAATAGGAAAGTTCCTCTAAATCCAGGATTTTGTTTCTCCCTCACACAACCATTTTCATAAAAATAGTTCAATAGGCAAATGAACTCAAAGTAGTTGTACCTGTTCACCATAGCACAAGATCTCAAGCCCAGGTCAGCCCATGGTGAGACTGCAAAGATTTTAGGGTTTGAGGGGAGATTTCAGTTTTGCTCTGAATCCTTCAAGGAAGCAAAAGAACCTGAAAGCCTATATCAACTTCAGAGACATTTCCACCTGGGCCAGACCTGAAAACAGAACAAAACTATAAGCTTAGCAGAGCTGAGGCTGGAGGTAAGAGAGACGATGCAATCTACAAAGTATAACTTCTGTTCTAGTTGTATGTGGGGCCTCACTTGTCAGAGGCTGCAGCAGAGTTTTTTAATCATCAAGGCAGCAGATTGAGAAAAACATAACATGTAAAATTAATCCCAGGAAGTCCGCAAGCTGTGTGATTTTTCCTGGATTCTCAATTCTTTTAGCTGGCCAGCTTTTCTAGATGATCTTCTAGACACATTAAGAATAAAGTGTAGGACAGTTGTACTGCTCACAAAAATCAGGCATATTCCTATATATTCATTTGCACCATCCAGGCAATGTTAGCTCAGAATAGACCATCCATACACACAATTGTTTTTCAAAATACATGTCCAGAAAAATGAATGAGATGCAAATGCTCAGTATTTCCAGGACCTTCAACAATAGGGTTTATCATCCAGGTTGGCAGTGATTTCATTCAACATGCTTTGAATATTACTAATGCTACTATTGCTACTATTTTAGTCCTATTTGTATCTGTTAAGCCCTTTAGATTTGTAACTTTCTCCATGACTACAAACCAGTTTTTGATATTAATTTGGAGACCCACATTAAAATCCCTTTGTATAAGACTGGGTAAGAAATTACCCGAGGAAAAGAAAAGAACAAAATCAAGTTATATGGTATTCTTGACTTTGCTAATGGCTTCAGTTGAGCACAGGCATAAATGACTTGTGAAATGAAAACTAATTTAATCAAGCTTTTCAACGGAGTATTCACCTCTACATACCCTAAATAATTCATTTGTAAACAAAAAAAAAATAGGGGAATTTGTAAATAAGAATGTTATTTATCTCCAAACTCTCGTGAAATGACTTAGCATCCATGCACATGTTTTAAGCTGCACTGGCACCATGCAGAAAGAGCAGCTCCTAACAGAGTTTTCAAAGCCAGGGCAATGGGGCCCTGAGCAACCTGGACTAGTGAGAGGTCCCCCTGCCTGTAGCAGGGGGACATAGAACTAGATCATCTTTAAGAACCCTCCCAATGCAAACCATTCTGTAGGTCTGCAATCCTCTGACTTTCCTTTTGAAATCAACAAATTTGCCCACTACAACTATGTTCTGTGTGAATGTGTTTTTTTCCCCTTTTGCTTTGAAATAAGGGTTTTTGCTTCTTTTTCACTAAGCAATGTTTTAAACATTCAAAAAGTCATTACTTTAATACCAAGGGAAGCAAAAGATTCACACAAGGCACAGGGCACAACTTGCTAGCTAAAGTTTGTAGTTAACCTTGCAATCCAAGACCCAGACAGAAGCAAAGTAGAAAAAAATTAAAACAAGATGTGAGATAGGAATCTTTAATCAACTTCGTTGTATCAGCTTGGGCCCAGCATTCCACCCTGTCTTCTGAAGTTACCCAGCGCCGCTTTGAAAATGTATTATTTTCCACTGAAAACAATGCCAAAAAGGGACTTTAGCTCCCCTGGGGGAAATCAGAACAGCCTGGATCATCAAATGGGAAAAATAATTATTATCAGTAGCAGTAAGAAACAAGGGGAAAGAAAAGTTGAAACTTGACTCAGGTGTTGGGCCACTTAATGTCTTATATGTGCCTTTGAAGAACAAGGTAGATTGGCAAAAACCTATGGCTTTGTGATGCAAAGGAACGTTTGCTTCTCTAGAGAATGATATAAACACCTGCATTTTTTCCAAGATGTTTGGTTCAGAAATGTATTTTTTGTAAACAGTTAGTAGCTAATCCTGGAGAGGTTAAGGCACTGATACAGTATTGTACACTTTCTGTTACCAAGCCAAAGGAGTTACCAATACACATGAAAGTTAATATATACATTACCTCACACATGCTAACAGATGAAAAATACATTATAAGTATTCAGTATGGCTTAATACATACATGTCTTTAACCTGGAGTCCCTCATTTTGGGTAAGAGAAATTTTGCAACAGCCATCACCATTTACCTTCAGGTGATGAACCTGAGAGCTCCAGAGCATAAACAAATTACTTGTGTTCATTTAGAGCAGCCTAAATATATTTGAAATACAACACAAAAACTTAATTTTGACTTCAGCAATAGTAATGCATAGTTGGTAGAAACACTGAGAAAGTGGTGAAATATCATCTCCCAGACAATTAACTTGAAACACCCTACATGTGCTGCAGCACATGGTCAGTTAAGGCATCACCCCTGACAGGCTTGTTTACCTGCTTTAAAAAGAAGATAAAAATTAGGGAGCAATTCTGAAAGCACTATTAACTAACATTCACTGACACCTAGTTTTGTCTGCTATAAGGGAAACTCTCTTGCATGAATGTCCCATGAGAGAAACAGAAGCTAAAAGAAAGTTTGGTTGACACAGATATTTCCTATTTACATAACTTCACATAAGATGGTTAGAGCCTTGGACCTGCTGTAGGCCTCTTTGCATGCCCACAGCAGTACACTGCTGACCTCAGTTATGTATTGAACTTATCTGGAAGCCAACTACACGTAACCATACACCCATAATTAAGTACATACTTGAGTGCTTTGTCAAACAGGGAAAGATGGATAAATTACTGCCTATATAACTATAAAATAGTAGTAATGTACATTCAATTTGGGCTTATGCTGTCAATGTTTCATGCCAGGGATATAACAGCCACTGATAACTGGCAAGTGGTCTACAGCCTGCCTGTGAAAACCCAATGGCACACTCTGGAATGATCAGAATGGCTGGACACATCTTGCGAAGGACCAGCAGTGGCCCTGAGTCTGGGATGTGCCAACAATGCTCTTCTCTTCAAATAACTTTGCAGAAGAATGGTACTGCTATCATCAAACTTCCAATCTAGTGCCTATATAATTCCAATCTGCAACAGATGGTTCTTTTTGTGCCCTAGCAAGCTAGTTATCTAAGACTAATTTTCTTCCTGTTTTTCAGTTCTTCACCCTGACTCAACTGGTCCTTCTGATCTGGCACAAGGGCAACAGTGCCTATGTGGTTGCAGTGTTGGAATTTTAACCACCTCCCTAGAAACTTTATTCAGAGCAATTTTAGATAGCAGCAGTAGAATTAACAATAACTTCTGATAATCCATCAATATAAGTATCCATTGATGCTCAGAGGGGTAAAACTGCAGCAGAACTAGCAATACTAAGGAATCCAACAACAACAACAACCTAGACAGGCTTTAAGTAAATTGCTTATAGTTTTTCTTTCTCACTAATTTAAATTTATTTCCCAATGCTTTCTCCTATCCCTACATAGAAGTATTGCTAGGTGCATGAAGTGATCTTGTAGCTGGGCACCAATATTGTAGCTGTTGCAGTGCTGAGCATGCCAGACCCTCAGGTCCTCTACTGAACTGTGTTCTGCAGCAGACCAGCACACACAAGAATACACTACTCAAAGCAAGCAAGGGTTACAGAGCCAGCAGCCCTATGCAAACTAAGCAGAGCAAGCAATAGTGAAAGGTCAAAACCATTACAGAATTTGATTAAAAAAAAGTAAAAAATATCTGTGGAACTGATTCAAAAACCTCCACTGCTAAGTACATTAAATCTGGTCACAGCTTTTGAGAATGCAAGAAACCATGTGTCACAGCTGTGGCAGCTGAATAACTATATTCCTCCTGAATCCTATTAGAGGGATTTGTTCCAAGACTTAATTGGCAATTTCACTATTCCTTTTTTGTTCAGTAATGTTAATGTATTTTTTCTCATCTTTGTTGTGGAGAAGGCACCAGCATAGCAGGGCTGCAAATTAGACTGTAGGTGCATTGCGAATTCCAGAGGTTCATTTTTCACACAAAGTCAAATCCACCTCTAAGTGCATAGAGCAGCTGTCCCACCATGCTCTGACAGTAAGCCTGCCATACTTTGGGTTAACTCTGGCACACAGACAGGAACTTAGATCTCTTCCAAGACAGTTGAAGAATAGTGAAAAATCAACTTTGATGCTACCTGAAACCAAACTATTCAAAGCACATTGCCTGCATTCCTCAGCTGCAGGCACTGAGCCAGGACATGGAGATAATCATTCAGGCTGCTGATGGGGGAGGGAGAAAGGAGCTTAAGGACCCAAGAGCTGAAGTATTCGGGGGAAGAAAATCTAGACAGAATTTAATCTGCAAGGTAGCAAATACAGTCATGTTTCAATCCCATCCCACTCCCATTATGAGTATTAGAGAATTAAAATGATCACAGACATGGCAGTACTTTTTTCCTTTTTTCTTTTTTATGAGGATCTATACCAAGCAAACCATTTCTCTCTCATCTTACACTGCTTTTCAAACTGCGGCAAATATTCCCTTTTTCAAGAGGACAAATGGCCCAGCATAATGCCCAGATATCAGTGGAACATTTTAGGTGGGCAAAAAGTTTCTCCTCATCTCCCAGTCATGAACCGTGCCCTTCAGGCATAAGATCTGATAACCATAATTATCTTACTTTACTTATCTACCAATATAGGTATATCAACCCAAGAGTTTTTTCAATACTGTAGCATCTGTTCTTTGACATAATAATCTGCTGACCCAGTGAAGCTTGCACATGGCAGAAAAAATTCTGCTGTCGTTGAAAATGATCCCTGGAACACCAAGCTCTTTCTCCATGAGTTATGAAAGCTGTCAGGGGAAAAGGGGAGAGCAGCAGTACCTCTGTGTCACTACAGTATCCAACAGCAATTTTCTGTGACTCAGACATTTGAGGAAACATTCCTGGAAATTTCTAAGTAACTACAACTATGGATTAAAATCCACCAAGTACAGCATCTTTTGAGTTTTTAACAATAACCAACATACTGTGTTTCAGCTGTTGTGTCTCTCAGATCTATCTATGTACAAGTCTAAATGGCAAGAGCAGCACCAGTCCCTGGCAGGCCTTAATAAACTTTCTAAAGCTGGAGAGCCAACAGGCTGGAGAATGGAGTATTTGTGAATTACCTCTCCTTTGGCCCCTCAGGGTAACACATAAGTAGAGTCTGTGTTCTGCTTCCTTTTCCAATTCTTGCAAAGATGGCCTTAAAGGTGGATTGTGCAGTAAATAAATCACTATTCCATTGGAGAAGATCAACCAAAGCAGTATATATTCTGACTTGCAGCTTTTGTCTCATATGTAGGGACCAACAAAGAATACCCCGTAGGTAGTTACCAGACTTTGCCTTCCAAGGCTCTTCAGGCACAAGAAGATTTAACATTCGGATGTATTTCTGTACCTAGAGGGTGAGCAAACACTGAAACAGGCTTACTAGAGAGATGGGCAATGTCGCAAACCTGTCAGCGTTTAAGAGGCATTTGGACAATTCCCTTCATAAGATCAAGTGGTCAGGCATTTGAACTAGATGATGGTTGTAGGTAACTTCCAACTGGACAAGTGTATTCTAGTCTGAGAAGTCACTCTGAATTGTCCTCCCCCAGTGCTTAACCAAGTTGAGCAGTGTAGAATGGCAAGTAGGAAAGGAATTGCATTTATAGTATGGAAATGGGAAAAAAAAATCTCAAAAAGTGTTTCCAAAGAATGTCTTGGGAACTGTAACTACAAGACTAAAAAATATTCTCCATAGTCAAGTGCAATGGCAACATAAAGAGTAACAAAGGCATCTTTGCTCTTAAGAGCAGAGTATGTGCCAAAAAAATAAGTATAAAAAAGAAGAAAATAAGTAACAGCTCTGTGTGGCCTGGTTCTCATGCAGAGTGTTATGTAATATTTTAAAACCTAATGCAGCCTATTTACACCCTAAAAGTATATATATAATACAAATAAAATGCATTTAAAGAACACTGAAACTATATAAAATGAGAGTGCCTTACCTTTGACCCAATAAGCGTGTACAGCCATTGGATGGTTTCATTATGATTTATCACTCCATTCATGCCATCGACATAGAGCATTATCTGGCCCAAAGCTATTGTAAAGAAAAGAGAGAAAATACAGTCAGAGCTTGTGAGCACTTTTCATAATTCCAAGCATTGCTGGAAATTTTCTGTAGGCAAGGTTTTCCAGAGATGTGGGGAGCTCAGCTAATGAAAGATATGTTGAGCAAGATTGTGCTGGACAAAATCCTGGGAAACTGCATTAACTTTACTGACTTAATGCAAACAATGTAAGTGTCACTGCCATCCAGGTACAAGCCCAAATAGTCATCCCTTTCTAGAAGAGGACACATTTTACAGCCCTCAAATCTGCAAACATAGCTCCACACACTGCTTACTGTCACAGTGGTTCCATCAGCTACAGTGCTTTATATATTGTGAGTCAAGACTTCTACCATTTAGTCCAGCACTATATAATGTTTTGAATTAATATATTTCAATTGACTGTTTCAGTGAATGTCAATAATATGAAATTAAAGCCAGGCAGATACTATTGATAAAGACATCAAATATTCACCACAGTGCACTCTTGCAAATGAATTTTATATTTTAGTGAGAAAATACAAAACCCAAAGCATGCTTATATCAAAGAAGTATCTTTAATAATTTATTCTAAATAATTTACAGCAGCATTTCAATACATGCTACTAGAGTACTTCATAAAAGTAGCTTCATGGTTTGCAATCCTGATGAGACTTTCGAGAGACAACAGCTATTAAATCTTTTTTGACTGATAAGGACAGACATTTTTTGTAGGGATTATGGAAAGTGAATTAGTAAAATTCATCTATCACTTCCAAAAGTTTCCACTCTTAGATCTTGTTTATAGCAGAGATCAAAGCACAGTGGGATGAAAAAGAAATCACTGGTGTAACACCTTTCAGCACAGCCTGTTGGCATAACAACTCAATTATCTATGCACAACCTGATGAGCCTCTAGTAAGTACACTGCTTTGTGGAGCAGAGGGAAAGGAAAAAAAGCAACACATGGGGTGAGGAAATTTATAACAATATTAACCTCCCAGACACATTCTGAATGTTTGCTATCTTTTGCACAGTGCAACATCATTTACCTTGAGGGCAGATTTTCAAAGACAGGAATGTCAGGCAAGCACTTAAGTACCCCTGCAGCTAAACAGCTAACATTCATTTTTACATTGTCTCCTCCTTTATTCTTTTCACTAGTTGGTTGATTTACAGTTAAAAACCTGAGGTACCAGTTTGAGGTGTTGCTTTATCTAACCTATCACACCAAACCAGAAGCGAAGTTATGTTACATGGTCAATGAGGATTGAGAAAAGGCAAGCAAGGGAGCTCCAGCATAGAAATAACACATCCCTTAAGCAGGTTGAGCTGCCACTGGGATATGCCCATCACCCTCTGCTCCTCCCCTCCAGGAAGAAATCATTCACCACCCTCTGAAGACATGCCTCTCAGGTGAATCAAATCGGGCAAGAGGGACACAGGCCCAAGTGTTATGGTAAAATGAAAGATTAAGTCAGTCAGCAAAATGAGAAATGGATTCCATTGCCTGAATAAATAGCTGCTTTGAAGCATTTCATTGCAGGTAAAGGAAATGCTGCTATCCCTGTAGTAATCAGAGAAAGTTCTTAATTCTTGTTTTCACTTCCTTTCAATGCTAAAAAGATTTGGCATTGGATCAGGATGAGATTGGGACATGATAAGATCACCAAAACCATTTTTTTTCTTCCTTTGCAATGGCTTTGGTTGGGGGTGAAGAGAATTAATTTGAATTTGAAACAAATGTGAAACAAATTTTACTCTTGGCACATGGTTTCCAAACTAAAACAGAAATCAAAGACAACAAGAAGTCTGCTTTTAAAGGGAAAACATGCACACAATACAAAAATTACTCCACTGCTTAAGACCAATTAAACTGAATGCCTAAGTGAGATCTGGCATGAATTAGTCTTCAGCCTCTTAGATGTGACTCTTATAGCAAGAGGTTAGGGCAAATCAGTAGACTTTAGAAACAAGCAAAAAATGTTTTAGGGATTCCTGATAATATTCATCTGCTACCACTAATCTGGCTCATCTTGCTCCCTTCAACCCCTCCCACCTTTTAGTTATTTCTTTATTATTGATGCTACCCTAGGTATACAGAAGTATCTCTGTCTTTCCAGAAACAGAATGGGTCTTTTTGCTATTGGTGACAAATCAGGAACACAAGAAAAAGGACACTACAACTTCTGCTTGAACAACTGTCCAGTAAGTTTCACAGGGCAAAGATTTACAAAGGATGCCATGAAATGACCAAGATGAAAACAGGTTTGCTGTGAAGTCATGCTGACCACATACAAGCCACGTCGCCAGTAAGTATCTGCCACACATGAAGCTATCAGCTGCTGCCAAGACCTTGGTGCAGACCCTCATAGTGATATTTCCTGTCTTCAATGGTCGAAAAAATGAAAGACAAGATAGACAGGGTTGAGGAGAAATCTCTTCTCATTATGAGGTAGAGTAAGACAGGGAGAATCTGCATGTACTTTGTACAAATGTGATGCCCCGTAAATTCTTAGGGAAAGAAGGCCACAAGAAGACCTAAAAGAAGGATAATGTTAGTTTTCATACCACATCATCTGCCTGTACCTTCACCACAAGCACACAACACAGAGGCAAAATGGAAGACACCACCAAAGACACTTGTGTAGGAGGAGGCTGGTGAGTTGGAGGTGCCTAAGCCCTCCCAGGGCTCAGGTCTGGCTGAGTAGGGCACAGCAGCTTGGCACTAAATGGGTACTGACTGTCCACAGAAGACTCTGTACCCTTTTACATTGTTTTCAGCTTTTCTACCCAACTGGCAGCTCCTCTCAGCCCTTCATCACTGTCTGCTGAAATGGCTGTGGCAAAAGCGCAAACTCCACGTTCCCAGAGTGCTCACACACCCACTGTCCACATGCAGGGCCTCACCAAGGAAGGGCAGGCTAACTCTCAAGGCAGTCTGCAAGGGCAATCTACTCCAAAATAATTTAAACTCACATTTGTATGTTACTTTAACCATTATTTTTTTCTTTCACTGCAAAATGAGGAGCCTATTTAATCCATTTAATCCCATCCCTCAGCTAACTGGAATTCTACTTGCATTAGGAAAGTTTGCTATTGTGCAACAAAGAGGCTGGGAGAATGGGGTTTAAATAAATACGGAGCAGACTTAATTTGGAATCTCTTTGTTCCCACTACGCTTGTCAAACCCTTAATCTTATGTGAAAGTAGTATATGATTTTACCCATAGCTATTTTCAAGTGGAAAATTGTTGGATTTCTTAGGAAAGGCTTGCAAGGCAGGGACAGATGAGCCAGAAAGTCCATAGATTTCTGTGAAATAAGAGGTTTAAAAAGCCTCTAAAAACTTGCCAGTATTGGAACTGATTCTCTCCTGGGATGTTTCCTATTTAAAGTTAACAGGACCAAAGAGGAAAAGCTCTAGCACAAAATATCATCACAGTGAACATCACCTATTCAAGTCTGGGTTTCCCACCCAGAGCGGCAAAAGTTTCAAAGCTGTTCCTTGCCCACATATCTGCCTCTCCAGTCTGCTCTATCTGCTTTGTGTTTTACCACAAGACTGAGAAAACAGCATTGCTGAATGAGCAGAAAAAGCATTTTTCTTACAGTTTCCTATGAGTTAAACTCCTGTTCATCACATCAAGAATTACTGCAGGGATGCATCTTGTGACTGCATTTGCTTCCATCAGAATAAGCAAATGTGCAGGGTGAAGGCAGCGTAAGACAGACCTTGTCACTACAAGTTTCAGCTCCCAAGGAAGCTTCTGGCCCATGTTGATCAGGCACTTCTTAACCAGCAACTGCTAAAACTCATCTTCACACTGCTAGCTCAAATCTTATCATCACTGAGAAATTAAGGGTATATGTGATTGCATTCACTCCATTTGAAAACAGATTACTAGTTTGTGTTTGCTGTCCTGGGCACAAAAAGGCACACTCCATCAAAGCAAACATCCCCACCAAGAAAAACACTTCTGTCCTGTCTAGTGGCTAGTGGGGCATACCAGGAAAGAGACAATATAGTTCCCTACTATACTATTACAAAGCATGAGGTGGCAATTCTGAAGAAAACTATACCTCAAACTTCTTTCTTCGTGTTTGCTCATTAAAGAGGCAAGATCTTAGCTATCAAGTGGGACTGTCCTGAACAAAAAAATCTTCAACTCGGCTCAGCCCCAACATGCTGGATGCCAGGAGCTTCTGCTTTTGTTTGCAGCACATTCCCACTATGCTCACATGCATACCTCAGGACAGAGCTTATTAGCTCCATATTATCCAAGGATATTGGAGAGTGTTTTCCCTGATGAGAAATCATTATTGAATACAATTTCTGTACCATCCAGCTACTTGAAAATTAACATCAGAGCAGAGCTCCTTGCTTCTAAGTGGTAAGATCAGATAAAACAGATGACCTGGATTCTCCACTACTTCTGAAAATGATCTCACAAAGCAATACTGTGACAAACTCTATAACTCACACTCATTCCACAGGGCTAGAACAAGCTCAAATTTGTATATTTGGGGTTTGATTTGTTTTTTCCTTTCTTATTATTTGTATAGGTTGGTTTTAGCTGCAGTGCAAAATCTGCTGTTTATACAGCACTTCCCATTTCTTTAATCCTGTTGAAGATATCTGTAATGTCATTTATAAAGATAAAAACAAACTTGTTTCTGGACACAAATGCTTGAATATTTTGTTTCTTATAAAAGTTTCTTTAAATCCCAACTCTTTTCTTAATCTTATCTTTTTATCCTCTGCTTATTTGTTCCTTATTATTATACACATTATGATTGAAACATGCTAAGGAATTGATTTTCAGAACTCCCATATTAATCACATACTGAACCTCTATTAAACAATAACTGAACTTTCTCACAAAAAGCCCACATTACAGAAGTAATATTACCAACCAAAGCTGCAGAAGCAGTTCTGAACAGATGTAAATGTATTATGTTGCTAATGTACATCAGAAGTTCTTATGCTAGCCAACAGTATTTAAAGTCTAACTTTTAGTGTTAAGCAGTTTGGAAGCTCTTGCAAGCTCATTTCAGACCTAAAGTGCTACGCAAAGTTCAAATCTTTTGCAGAGACAATGAGTTTCCAGATAAACTTACAAGTCAACATTCCCTCCATCTACTTTAACAGAAAAAATATAAAGACACGATAAAAATAATCTGGTTTTTCAGTGCTGAAAAATGAGGGAAAGAAGTGACAACCAGAATTTTCCCCGTCATTGCAAGTCATGGGCAGTTACCATCCAAGGTCACTGGTGGGCAAAGCCACACAAAACAAAGACTGGATGTACCACTTCCCTGTGCAGCCCATACAGCTGTCTGCAGCACTCCTGGGCCTTGTGATGTAACTCCATGCTGAACACCAGGTCCTTACACGGCACAGCCAAGCAACAGCTTCCTACATCCACAAAAGCCACAGGAAATACTGGAGAAGATGCTTAACTGATAGTTCTGGCACAATGGAAAGACCTCTGCATCTGTGTTGTTATTATTATTCTGTTGGACCTAATTGTCTGTCTTTAACAATAACATTAGTTTTGGTGAAACCCAGAGGCTGTTAGCAAAAGAAATGCTCTTTCATTGCTGGTTACTACAGGAAAATGAAGGGGCTGACAGCAGAGTTTCAGTCAAAAAAGAGTCTAGGAAATCATTCAAAGTTTTGAAGCCTCGATGACATTTACAGTTATTTGTGCTGCAGGTACTGATCTTGGAAATCATGCACAAAGAACACAGACAAACATTTCTGGTCCCCATGAACTGGACGGTCATAACACCTTGGCAACAAAACAGGCATAGGGAACACAGAGCATTTATTGGCCTAATTTGAAGGCAGGTCGTGACTGTGA
Organism: Pithys albifrons albifrons; assembly: GCF_047495875.1. Taxonomy (NCBI): domain Eukaryota; kingdom Metazoa; phylum Chordata; class Aves; order Passeriformes; family Thamnophilidae; genus Pithys; species Pithys albifrons. The sequence continues at coordinate 19,761,712 of NC_092461.1, forward strand.
TTTTTGTGGAGTAGCAGGTCCCCTATCCTTTTCTTTTTCAGGGAAAGGTCAGTGTCTCCATAACTCCCTAATCTGAGGATCCTTAACTAGAAGGGCTGTAGTTACCACTTCAACTTTGCACACACACATCTTCTTCCCTAAAGCCTAATTCCAAATCGTTCGCAGTGTCCCCAAGGTCCAGATGAAAAAAATGCAGCCCTACCCCACAGGATGGCCAAAACGTGGCAAGTCCAGGACTGCAGAAACCTTTTACAGAGGAATTTTCTTCTCTCTGTGTTTCCTCTGCCGCCCTTTTCCTCTGATATTTCTGACTTGACAAAACAGCACACAGCAAAATCAAAGGAGATACAGCACCTTTAATCAGCTCACATTTCACCAAAAGCTGGTCCTTTCTACATGCCATGCAACACCTGTGGTGATGTCCAACCAAAGTCAAAGAAGCACAACAGAATTACTGCTCTTCCAGTATTTTTTTTTGTGGTATGTCTTAACATTTACTTAAGTGCAAAGAAAGAATAGACTCTCACTTGACTGTGTCAGCAGTTAAACTGCTGAAAGCTTCTTTATATGAACTGAAATCTGGCTTACATATATGAATTATACATATTAAAAAGATTTGTAAGATTAGTCATAATTGTTTTAATCATCGTGTTGAAGCACTCATACTTTAAATGCACTATATTCTAGCATGCTTTAAAATATTCATAACACAGCAAAGTAAAATAAGCTGGGTAAAGCTTATATAGCAATAGGTAAAAACATTTCCCCATGAAAAAGAAATATGTAATAAAATACATTATTAATAAATGAGTAAGTCTATCCCAGAATTACACTGTTATTTTGCAAGCTGACTAAAAGCATGGAAGAATGAAAAAAGGAAAAAAAAAACAGAAAAGAATGAAAGAAGGAAGGTGGGAGATGGGGGAAAAAAAAGACAAAATAAAATAAAAGATTAATTAGATGGTTTTGAAAGACACCCATTCACTGTCAGTGCTTCACAAAGCAAAACTCTTTTGAAAAAAGAGACTGCATAGTAGCCTTTAATTAAGATGACATTATAATGTATGCATTTATAGAGCTGAATTAAGGCATCTGGTTCTTAATGGAATCAATATTGTCTGCAACCCTGAATAATGTTCTTTCAGGGTCTGTATCAAGTTACATGTTTTTCTAAATAATTGAGATTTTCAGTTTTAAAGGATTTTCTGAAGGGACTTCCCCACTGGACCTCAGAACTTAAATTATGAGGGAGAAGCACATGATGGAGAGATTGCCAGATTTTTTTGTGAGGATGAGGTATTCTTCAAAAGCATCATGCCAGTGCAGGACATTGCCTGTGGAACTACTTCTCTCCAATGGGCTAACCTCAGCTCCTGGCTATGACTTCTTTTACTGAGTACTGATGTTGCAGCAAATGAGAAGCGGTTTGGTTTTAGAGCAGAAATTAAGATCCGTTTAAGGATTAGGTGTCTCATCTATTTCAGAAAAGACTTATCTTTAAATGTATTCTAAACTTTTTATGATGGGTTTATCTTGCTTAGGCATCCAAGTGCTTTACTACAATGGTAAAATTGAGTCAGAGGATCACAAGCTGGTTGAGGCTGGATTAGGCACCAGAGGTGCCATCCAACCTCTTGCTCAAACCTGGGAAATCCACAGCAGGTTATTCATGACTCTGTCCAGTTGGGTGCTGAATATAGCTCCAAGGGCAAAAACTGCACAACCTCTCTGGGCAATCTGTGCCAGTGCTCAGGCACCCTCGCAGCTGTTTTGATTTGTTTTTTAAGTTTAAATCAAATTTCCTGTATTTCAGCTAGTGCCCATGTCAGGCCTCTCGTCCTTTTATTACGCAGCACTGAAGTCTGGCTCTGTCTTTACTCTCTCCAATCACATACTTAGCCTCTTTCATAATATTTAAATTGAATTAAACTGAATTTAAACCTAAGATGAATCCATAGTCAAGAAACAAAAACTACACACTAAGCTAGATGTCAGGGGAAAAAACCCTTCAATTTAGGATTAAACTAGGGAAATTTAGTGATACTCTCAAGTTAAGAAGTGATACCTTAGCCCTTCTATTTGGGAGCTAATTGAGTAATTTAGTCTGGCAATGTGCTAGATGTGATGGATTTCAAGGCCTTTCCTTCTCCATTAATCATCATGAACATAAGCCTTCTGTCTGTGTAAACAATACTAATCCTGACTTTGAAGGTAGAAAGAGGGAAACACAAACCAACGTTTGCAGAATGGAAAAGATAATTTCTGCAGCTCCCTTTCTTGAACTCCTCAGACACCTATTTACCCTGCACAAAGAAAGGTCCTGCAGGTGCAAGCTGTCTTGTATCAATCATTATCAATTACATACAGCACATCAGTTTGGAATTCCAGCATCTGCTCTACATGCCAAAAAGCTAAGATTTGAGAAAGAACTCAGCATTTGGACTGGGAAACACCATAGAGTCAGAAGTGTTTGGAAGAAAATGCAATCAAGGCTCAGTAAAGAAAACAACTTATTTTGACAGTCAGACTCTGTGTATCTTTGTACCTGGGGCAGAGAAAACCCTGAGGGAATACATGAAACATTTTTTCCCCCATTATATATCAGTATAACATATACATCCTTGTTGGCTGCAGTCAGGCACTTTTGACTGACTGTGGAAAAAGCACACTGTCCTGGGGGTCCTCCCCTCTATGGAAAGTAAAGAATTGTGACACAGTTAGGCTGTTTAAAACAAACACTAGAGCAGAAAAAGGACATATGGCAGGGTAAAAGTGTTCACATACCAAACATTTTTAGTCATCAACAGTATTTCTTCTGAGGACGACAGTAAACCTTCCAGAATGAAACCTGTTGGTTTTGAAGTGAGCAAATGATAGATTCTCACTGACAGCTTTTTCAGCCCCTATTTCTCTGAAGGAAAAAAAAAGTAAAAAAAAAAAAAAGAAAAAGAAAACCCACCACACTTCCTAATATTTACATTCTTCCTAGATAAAAAGGAGGATTCTCAGGAAAGGAAAAAAAGGAAAAAAACAATTCTCAACATTACTGTGTTCCTCTTATTAGAGGTATATGTTAATATATTCCAATAATTTAATTATATATAGTATTAATATAATTCAACTTATTAGAGGAATATTAGAGGAATATATTATTGCATTGTATTTCTCTTATTAGAGAAATAGAAGGAAAAAAACCCCAGAGGTACTCTTGTGCCAGTTGAAACTTCAAACATTGCTCGGCTCCACAGACATCAGCACAGTCTCTGTAAAGTACAACACTGATCAATGAATTCCTGTATGTATGTGTATGGCCAAACTTCGTGAACGAAGATTTGGGAAGGGCTCTCCCCAGGTGGGGGTGTGCCCTTCGAGCCTGCGCAGTGGACTTTTTAGGTGAGGCACAGCGCGTGCAGAACTGGCCCCACCGTCTAAGTCCCAAGGTCCATCTGCCACGGCCGAGTGAGCTTGGACAGTGACAGTGAAGTCCTCAGGACTGTCACAGCACCCGGTACTCCACTGAGACTCAAACTCACGACCTTGTGATCAGAGTCCAGAGTGCTCACCATTACACCACAGGACCGCCCAAATTCTTGTAGTAACATGTTGTAGCTACCATAGAGTCACAGAATGGCTAGTGTTGGAAGGGACCTTAAAGATCACCTCGTTGCAATCCACCTGCCATGGACAGCGATACTTTCCACCAGACCATGAGTGACACTGTTTCCCACGAAAGCAGTTCCTTGCTCTCTAAGCTCAACTTCATACTTCAAAGTGCAGCCCTGGGCAGAGAAACATGGGCTCAGTCTGGCATCCTGGAATAACAGCACTGCAATTGGAGATGCAACTAAACAGACAAACTTGTGTTTGGAAGAGAGGCTTAGAGAGTCATAATGATTTCCATGGGCATGTAAAGTTACTTCTGCTACTCAAAAGCCAAAAGCCAGTCTTCAAAAGCATTCACTCAATAAGTTTGGCTTCTAAAAATGATACACACTATGTTCCTGAAGAACAGAAAAGAAAGATGAAAATCACTGAAAACAGTAATTCTACCACTGGTGTTTCACATCAGTTCTCACAGAGGGTTTTGCAGGAAACAAAGTTTGCTGCCAAAAGTGACCCTTAGGAAGCCATCCAATTTTCAGTTAAATTCGAACACTGTTTATTCTAGTCATTAACATAAGGTGCGCTCGGGGAATACCATGGAAGAGATACACTGATAACAAAAATGCAAGTAAACTTCTCCAGCAATACTCTGTCTATATAAAATGCTTTCTTCATTTTCATGTAGTTCCTTCACCTGGCAATGTATTCCAAACACCGCACCCTCTTCCAAAATGAGGGACTGCGTGTGAAAAAGTTACACAATAGAAGAAAGATTATTTCAAGAAGCACTATAAAAGACTTTAAGTAGATATCACTTTTAGTATTTCACAATACTTGTTGCTTAAGTGACAACAGCTACATGATTTTAGATAAATCCAAAAGTTCTTATAAAGGGATGCATTTGCTTTCTTCTTCTCAACAGATAGGAATGCAACAAGTGAACTGACAGCACAGATGTACTAACAGCACTCGAGGACATTTGAGCAATGTTTGAAATGTTAGTGATAAAAAAAGATAAAGAAGCCTCGCTTTTTAAAATTATGCTTTTCAATATAAACATAAGATTTCTTTGATGCTTTTGTCATCTTGAACCAACTAATTTAAAGGGCATTGTAGAGGAGCACAGAAAGTCACATTTTCCTTAGCTGCATTACAAACTATCCCAAATCCTCTATGAATAGTACATTAAAAGCTTCCTCCACTGCTCAGGAAGGACTGACTTAAGAGTAGAAATCAGCAGGATAAATAAAAACTTGCTATGCTTTAAATTCAACAACAAATTTAAAATAGTTCTTAAGCAAAGCAGGAGAAGAAAGTGTGTCTGTTCCAAGCAAAGACCAGACTGGATGCAAGGCTTTCTCGCAGTGTCCCAGCCCCCTCACAACTGCATGGATGCTAAAAAAGAGTCACACCTAACAGCCTGAAAACAAAAGCTGACTGAATCAAGATCTGTGTCTTTTGTCTACTGAGGAATGCATTCCAACATCAAATGATTTTATGAAACAAATGTATCTGTCACTTTTTATTCACTCAGCCGCCTTAAAAACAACAGCAAGTATATCTTTCAAAATTTCTTCACGGTAATTACACTATGACAGACACTAAAACTACATTCTTGATATATTTTTCAGATTTTTGTTGCTCTTCAGCATGCTCAGCCTCTCTCTAACATTTCAGATAGACTCCACCCTGCAGTAATGTGCATGCCATTAAAGCATTCACTTTCATCTCTTGAATTTATGCTTGTTAGGGCAAATTAATGAAAGACTCTATTCTTTAAGTACCAGCTAAATAAAGCCAAAGTCAGCACTAGAAAGCAAACCAATACAACACTTCATTAAACATGCTTTTTATTTCTTTTTGTTTCAAGTATGTCTGCTGCTATGGGAAATTTAGAGTTATACAGTCTCCTTTAAAATCTCACAGCAAAGAATGTGCTCAAGTCACAAGTTCATATCTCCCATTTGAAGTGGACTTCCCATGAGAAAGGTGCAGGGAGGAGACATAATTACAAATCCTTTTAAGTACAGAGCTCACAGTCTTCCAAAATATTGATTGAAAATGCTGTTTTGTGTCTCTGCTCATTCACCTCAGATAATGAGCAAAGATTCCTTCCAAATTAACTGTAATTCACTTCTAATCCCTCTATTCTTTTTTTTTCCCCTTCAGCACAGTGACAGTGAGAACTCCTTTGAATTTTGAATCCCACCTTAATACAGCAATTCTTAAAGAAAAACATAGTGAAATCACCGGTGTCATGATCAGACTTCTTTCCTCTCTGACTCAATAGGTGGATAGCTAAGGAGAATGAACACTGATTCTAGCTTTCTTCTTCTTAAAATTCTCAGGCAAAGATAAATTTACAAAATTTTATTAAATCCTGTTTTCTGATTGATAGACAGATTAGAGAATCTCTGGTTTTAATTTTGTTTCCTTACCATACAAAATCATAAATAAAACAGATTCAAGAACAACAGTAAAATATTTGCGGCCATAAGCTTCATTTGACCTAAAAATGTCTGTGATTTGTAACCAGTGTCACCTGTGTGGTGGTAGAAGAGACAATCATGTAATGGCTGAACAGGAAGAGGAAGGTGGTGGATTTATTCAGGTTTGACCATCTACATTCCTTATTTATCAGTAACTATGTAAAGGAGAAATGCAGTTGAACAACTACATTTTATTTACAAAAAATATTTTTGGTTGATTTTACTCCATTTTGCTGATTTCTCTGTGATTCAGTGACCACAGCATTACTGGTAAGCCCCATATGAACTAAGCATGTTTCTATGACTCTATTACTGTCCAGCACCCCATTAGTGGGAGTTACATAGGGCTGTGTGGATATAGGATCCCAGGATAACACTGACACTGGAGAAGAAGGTGAATAGGCAATTTAGAGACGGGGTAGCTTTACAGCACCTCGTGTTAGACAGTTTGGAGCAAGGTTGCTGAGGTCTGCTCTGTGAGCAATGACATCAGGCTCCACATGGAGGCAGCTAAATTACTTCCAGACCCAAACCAGTCCTGTAAGTATCATGGACGCTTCTGCACAGCACTTCTCCAGGAAGTGATGTGGACTGAACCAAAACCATCTGTGCATAACTGGCATAGAAAACTCTGGATCTATGGAATAATTAGTCCACGAACGAGACAAATCCATCATGGGCAATTAATGGTTTCTGGGTACTTAGAAAGAAGTTAAAAGAACATTAGATGTACAAATTTCAAGCACTTGAAATTTCAAGAAATGCCAGAATTAAGATTCCTACAGAAAACTTTATTCAGTCTACTTTGTGCGCAAACTTAATTACGTCAAAATCAATTTCAAGAAACATTTCTGAGCTTGGGAGTATTACCTCATTCAAAGCAAGTGCCGAAAAACACTGTCTAGAAAGCACTCTCTCAGCGTGTGTATGTGTGGTCTTAGGAATTTTTTAGTGCAAACCTCCTGTGGAGACAGAATATTTGACCTTCTGCAGGACGATGTTCATCAATACAGTGAGTGCTTTCCAGTTCTGAATACATTTCCTGCACATCAGTTTTCTGCAGAGAAACCGGGGCTTCCACGAGCTCTGGGTGTCACACCTCAGACACCTGATAATCTGATTTCTAATTGAAAATACCTTTAGGTATAATAGTACTTCAAGTTTAGGTTCAGCTCTGTGCAGTATTGTCCCAGATTAGTCCCCCAGGAAACAAGGAACACGCCTGGAAAGGGATTATAATGATATTTTTCAAACAAGTTGAACTGAAATTACTTGCCTAGGAAGTAGACTACACAATAATACTGTGGCAGAGGTTCAGTTGAAATATCTCTTCCCCTACATCAGGACCCTTAACATGTGTAGCACCACCATTCCGTTCCTCTCCCTGAATTTGAGGACTGCCTGTCTTATTTCCAGTGTCTGGAAAGCTTGGCTTTACAAACATTACATTTCTGTAAGAGTGGGACTTGACAATCCCTGTGGGTCCCTTCCAACTCAGAACATTCTGTGTGACCTGTGATTACCATTTTTGCTTAGTTGGTTACCTTGGTTTGGTTTTGAGCTGGTATCCTTGTTCCATTAAAAAAAAAAAAAAGGATGTGTGTAAAAAAATCCTGTATGATGCATAAGTGGAATGAAACTGGATTCTGCCATTTAATTTAATAGAATAAATACTTCTATTAACTGTTTACACACCCTAAAGCAACAAACAAATCTACAACTCATCTCTGGCTTATAATAGAAGTCACATTGTCAGAAGTCGCTTCACCAGACATGATTTAAAAAGTTCAGAACATCATTGCAACAACACTTGGACATCATTGCAACAATACTTGGAGCTTGAAGAAGTGAGAGATATGGACAATAATCCAGGCTGACATATCGAGAGGTACTTGGCAGATCAGCTTTAATATCCCTGAGATTCCACAAAACACCACTCACATCTGTTATGCACAGGTTGGTCATCCTCTAATTTCTCTAGATTTGGGACAACTTCTCTCTTTATCCCTGTTTCCTGAATATCAACACTGATCAAATGTCACAGAACTCCAAAACTTTCTCACCACCCTACTGAACTCTTAGAGAATGATGAGCATCTTGCTGCTCTTCACACCAAATTCTGGCAAGTGAAGATTATGAGATGGGGAGAGACAACAGATCTCTGATCTGCTCTAGGCCACTGTTCCTCCAGGCTAAACTAAACTACAAAATGGGCGTATTCTGTCTTCAACTGAAAGCACTCCTGAACTTCACCAAATGGACACTATCACCTCTAGAATTGTTAACTTTGTTTCATAGTTGTAACTGGAAATGAGTTTCAACGGATCTCATCCCTTCTGACTGCTGCAGGCTAAAGGGCCACTTTTCACACAGTACAATTTAAGGAAAAGTTAAAAAAGAAATAAAATACCTGAGTTGCTTTACTGGTGAAGAAAATAAAGTGGAACTAAAATTTACTCATTTTGATTCACTTCTCAAACCACAGAAATTTATGTTACCACAAAGTGCAAAAGCAACAGAATACCTTGAAAGCCAGTAATTCACATTCTGCAGTTAAATAGCAGAAAAAATAAATGTAAATAATAGTTATCAGTTAAACGAGGACAGCTGCTTGCTACTGTGCAAGAAAATCTCAGAGCTTGACAAAATCAGCACTGCAGTACTATAGCTGATATAAACCTGTAAAATTATTTCACAACTGCATAATAAATGGTACTAAACTGTTTTACATCTTTAAAATAAAGTGTTCAGACAACAAAATACCACTCTGTGTGAACCTCAGAGAGCTCCATTTCTGCATATCAACTTGTGAAAGAGCTTCTAACTCAGTTATATAAATAGGTTGCCTATAATGGGTCCAATCCAAGTGAACTTACAAAAAGAAATAAAATATGAAGTGGTGAGAGAAAGAATCAACATTGCTGGTACAAGCACTAAAAAAATAAAGTCTATTCTTTCCCGCCTTCCTTAATCTCATTTCAAGTTTAACATACATAAAGACTCAGAGCCAGAATGCTTATCCAAACTACATAAATCTTTAGACAAACTGTGCAGACTATACGGCCCTGTCCCCATAAAACCTCACAATTCTTCCTAATACTGCTTTTCAGCAGGAAAGGCTAATAGGTATTTTTTCCAACAACTCTTCAATTCATCTTTTCCTACCACATCTTTCCTTACAAGAATTAATCTCCTCCCTTGCAGTGTTTTATTAAATGAAATGGAAACTGAAAAAAGTTCTCAAATCCGCAATGAACCCTACAGCAACTGGGTACCCCACACTGCTGCTGCAGCCATGCCTGGGAAAGACCCAGTTAATTCCCTCATTCCCTTCCTGAATTCCTGAGCAGGGTCAGAGGGAGGGAACACCACTTACCACCATGCAACCTATTTCAGGCAGCTGGTCCAGCTTATAATGTAAACATGGTAACACCTTGGGAAGGTCAATCAGAGGAATGGTAGCATTAGCAAAGCAATTAATTTTGGGTTGACCATGTGGATACTGCCCTTTCATTTTACTTTCCTCCCTTCCCTCACCTTTTGGAAGGAAACACCAAGAGGAGTTTTCTCTGAGCAGAAATTTTCAAAAGGTGTGAGATAGGATTTTCTTGAACACTGAGACTGTCTTCTTTTTTGGGGATGATTTCCAACATCTTATTTTATTTATCTGTTGCCAAAAGAAACATGTTTTAGTTTTCTCATTAGTCAAAGGGCTTTAACAACATGCTTGAAGGAAATGATCCAACTAAGAAAACAAACAAAGCCTTTCCATGCACTTTACATGCTATGTGAAAAGTGGCCTCTTCATGGAAGCAGCACCTGTACAGCTAATTGTTCAACCTGAGCTGTGTTTGCCATCTCCTTAAAAATTCTTATTCTTAAATGCACACGGAAAAGTTGAAGATCGTCTACAACTTTCTATCTATTATTTTTCACTAAAAAGTGAAATTGAAGGAAAGGGAAAAATGACATGTTTTTAACCTCATGAGATTCAATGCTCTCCCTTCATTTCTTTTGAGGGTTTAATTACATGACATTTCATAAAGCTGGAGAGTAAAATGTAAACCAGAAACACAGTGAGGTACTGGAGTCCCAGGTGGATTTCCAAGGTCATACCAAGCTTGCCTGCCCTCAGAGCCCTCAAGAGCTATAAAGCTGAAATCAGATATTGCCGCATTTACCTCCTGTCTTCTTTCACCACCTTTTTTCCTAAATCTAGACTGCCAACTTTAACAAGGCTTCTGTATGCAGCATACTCTGTACACATGCCTCATCTAATCGACGTGAAGAACAGGAAGGTTATAGAATGAAGAACTCAAAGACTAACTGCATACTATACTCTGTGTCTGGCTGCCCCAGTGCTTTCCTTCTGTACTGTGTGTTTCCTTGAACAACCAGTCACAAACACCCCAGATTTAGCAAGGCCAGTTGTGACTTATGCAAAGAATTGTGCCTTCCAAACAGGGTAATATTTTCCAAACCTACCCGTTAGGATCTACAATTATGATAAATTTCAGAGAGCTAGAAGATTAGGAATATTCAAATGCATTATTGCAGTGGAAATTACTTCTTCCAGGTCACTTCCACAGTCCAGCAATGTATTTTATTCCCCCTTCACCTTGCAGTAACAAGTTTGGGTATGTTAGTGCACATATTTTTGCTTATAAATCTAAAACATGAATTTACATATCCCTCTCTCAAAGTTCTTACAATATCATGGCCACTTCATGATAAATGGCTTCATGCATGTATAATTAGTTTAAAAAAGGGACTGCTGTTTATTTGTACAAGATATTTCAAATAATATTTTCAAAGCCAGATGTTCACAGTGGTTTTAGAATAAAATGCCTGATACAAACAACAGATGACATTGCCTTGTTTAAGGTCCAAGATATTGATGTACATGGAAAGAAAAGTTAATGTTTCACATCAATTTCATCACCTGTTCCTACTAAAATCTCATTTCAGTGCCTGCAGAGGGAGACCCCAGAACGCTCAAGAAAATTTGATTCCTAAATCTACCCTTTCTTCACCAAACCAGAAATATTTTCCTTTTTTCTTCCCACCTCAACAAAGTTTAGTGAAGTTAAATTTTCAATCACTCCTTACGACAATTTCATAATATTTCGTGAAAGAACAATGTTTCTGCTGCTTTTATTTTCAGAGTTTCAGTGCAAGGTGTCTTTATAGTCTGAATTTGGAACAGCAGAAAGTCGATCCAATCAAAATCATAACTAACATTGTGACTCTTAGAAAGCAAACAGAGGAACTGTCACAAGAACTTTCTAAAACCAAGTGAAAGCATAAGAAAACATGTGCGCAACACCTGCAATTTCTCACTTTAAAGAGGCCTAAATGATGCTTTTAATCACACAACCCTGTAAGGATTATATCTATTTAGGAGCATGCAGAGTTGACTGGCTAAAGCAAACACCTGATTGATGTATCATTAAGTAAATTATTCATCATTAATGAATCATGATGCAAACAATAGTGAGCAGAAAACTGAAGTAATGCACATGATCTCCCTGTTCTGACTCTTTCTGACGGATTTACACATTAGCTATAAAAAAGCCATAAAAGCAATGTCAAAAATGTAAATAATATGAATCAACTTCTTTCTAATAACTTGAAGTACCTCATCACAAATTTTCTGGTTTTAGGAGAGAGAATGATAGTAGCAGAGCTATACAGATGACTTAATTAACCTAAATTATGGCAATCTCAGTACATCAGAAAAGAGATGCTGAAGAGGGACATGCCTTTCTTTTGGACAATTTCCAGCATTTATTAGCTGATGGTCTCTTCTGCCCCCCAACCTTCATACATATCAAAAGAGTAGGTTCTTCCACTGAAAGCTACAGCCAGGATCCTAAATTACTTCTTCCCTTCCATGAACAGACGCTTCCTTGACTAATGACACAAATTAACGAGAGAAGTGGCAGTCATTATAAGAAACCTCACCAAAGGACACACAAATAAATTTCACTGAGAGAACTGACAAAAGAAGGCACTTTCACACCTTCACAGGCCTGGTAGGGATGCCGTGGTGTTTTAAGGTCAAAACTATAATGAAAGATCACAATCTACATTCATTTCTGAAAAAAAAACTTTGCAAAGACCATCCCTCTTCTACTTGTCGGTTTTACTAGTGAAAGGGACAATCTAGTTAATTAAGGCTGATGTTCACTTAACTACTCCAGAGGCCACATGAATCTGTTGTTCAGTCTCACAACATGAGACACCAAGTGATGGTTCCTTGTTGCAGTCTACGTGACTTATCAGGGACTCACTGCTGGAAAGCAGAATTTCACGTCACGTGACCTGTCTCATTGGAAGTCTGGCAGAATAGAGGGAAACACATGAATACAGCACTAAAACACATAATTTTAATTTCAAGGTAATTTACTCTGGGGCTTTTCTTTTTCAAGTGCAATAGAAAAGTTTGAGGTAGAGAGTTAGCTGTTATTTTTACAAGTCACATTTTGCTTAAAGGGATCCAAGATTGCAAGACAAGAGCTATATATTTTGAGGCTCAAATATAGTAATTTTGTCACAGAGAACACCAATCATACACATAACCTTGGAGAGTCTACAACCCTCCAGCCAGTACAGTGCAAGCTGCAATAGGTTATGGAAAAAAAACCACACTGAAAAAAGGCAGGAACCGATGGACCCTCCACTGTATTAGGAATACACACAGGACAACAAAACCTCTGTTTCTTAGGAGGCAAAATGGGCACAGTTCAAACCTGTCTGAAGGGACAGAACAGGCTAAGCCCAGTAATCAGGATGGCAGGAAGGGAATTTTGCCTTCTTTCCCAGCCAACATCTGTAATGCACTAGAGAGCTTCACTCTCCTTGTATTTTGCATTTCAAAAACTGAGTAGAACTGGTTTCAAAGAATGGGCATCAATTTTCCTTTACCTTCATCAATGAGATTCATTCAATACTATTGCTCCTGAATAGAAAAGAGTTAAATGTGAAATTAAATGAAACATAGCTGTAATCTCTGTCTCATAACACACACTAGTAACTTTTGGACTGTTATGTTTTAGTCGGATAAAGGAAAGCAATCCTGTAACAACCTTAATCCAGCTTCATATACAAGTCCTTAGAAAAAGGTACATGAATTCCTTAGGATATCCACCCCACCCTCTCTCTGACGCACTCTAATACAAATATTATGCCTATTATGCATTGTGCCAGTATTTTGAAAGCATTTACAAGTTCATTGGCTTGCTTTAGAGGAATTTCACACTTTCTTCCCAGCACTCATCTAAGTATCAGCTGATTTTAGGCACCTAAGTGATTATCTGGCTACACGCCTAAAATATATGAATGAAAACTGGGCTTTGCTCTGCAGTGTTTTCTTGAGTAGTCTGTTTCTATCAATCACCCAGTGGCCCTAGGGAACTTAGTTTCTTCATCTAGCTAAGTTCGGTGTGTAATGATGAATAGGATGAAAACTTTAGCTTTAGTCCTTTTTCCAACTAAGAAATTTTCCTATCTTCCCTTTCTCTACCCAGTCTCTAATAAACCAGTGTCATCTTCTAAGAAGTAACTCCAGAAATACAGTGATAGCTCACACTCCCATAGTATGAGAATTTCCCTAGGGCAGTAGACTAGTGGAAGAGTCAAACAGCCACAGAGTTGCATTGCTGTGCTAAGAGACAGGTTGGTTCAGCCCGTGGGAACAAAATGAAGAGACGAGACTGCAAAGGGTGGTAGTTATTGCTGGAGATGTGTCCAAGCAGTGGCAACCACTCACTGCTCTGTTCCATCTCTTCTGAAGCAGCAGCAAATACAGGTCTCCAGGCCACTTTCCAGCTGTCCTTCCCATTTTTGCCACTGCAGGCTCCACCTCCTCATCTGGCAGCAGAAAGGGCTCTGTTGCTTCTGCCTTCAAGCATCATAAACTGATTCTGATCACAATGAGGAGAAGCCTGAAGTGTTAGAAATAATAAATGGCTTGAGTTAGAGAAGACCTTAAAGATCATCTTCCAAGCCCCTCGGCATGGGCAGAGACACCTTCCACTAGACCTGATTGGTCAAATCCCCATCCAGCCTGGCCTTGAACACTTTCAGGGATGGTGCATCCACAATTTCTCTGGGAAGCTTGTGCCAGTGCTTCATCATCCCCCAGTAAAAATTTCTTCCTAATATCTAATCTAAATCTACCCTCTTTCACAGTTTGAAGCAATTCCCCCCTTGTCCTATCACTGCATGTCCTTGTCAAAAGTCCCTCTCCAGCTTTCTTGCTGGCTCCCCTCAGGTACTGGAAGGTGCTGTAAGATCTCCCCAAAGTCTTCTCACCCCCTTGGCTGAACAACACCAGATCTCTCAGTCCATCTTCACAGAGATGTGCTCCAGCCCTTTGACCATCTTCATGCTCTCCTCTGGACTCACTCCAGCAGGTCAACCTCTTTCTTGTGCTGGGGGCCCCAGAGCTGGATGCCAGATGGGGTCGTGTGAGGGCAGAGTAGGGGGAAAGAATCATCTCTGTTGATCTTCTGGCCACTTCTCTTGCTGCAGCCCAGGATGCAGTTGACTTCCTGGGCTGCAAACAGACATTGTCAGGTCATGTTGAGTGTAAGTGTTTTCCATGCAAGTTTGAGAAAATATTTAATAATATCCAATTTTTCCACACAAACAAAACAAAACAAAAAACAAACCCAAAATAGAAAAAGCAAATATAATAGTACAAGATTTTACAGCTGGTCAGATTGAAACAGGTGGAGCCAAAAGTGCTAAGCTTAACATCACATCCCAGGCCAGTAACAGTGGGAATAAAACAAAGATGTCTCAGTCAAATAACTGGAGCAAGAGTTACACTTGCACTTCGAAAAAGCCAGTGCTACCGCTGGAAGATGATTGCCCTGTCCTGATCAAGGGAGCCACTTGCCCTTGAGCTGCTGCAGCTGTTTATACATGCCCTTGAATAACCAGATCGAGAACTGAAAGAACTTCAACTGACCCAACATATAAAATAGGAAACCAGTGAATTTAAACCAGGTCAGCACTGCATTCCAGTGGAGTGGATGGTGTGGAATATGGGAACAAACAGCAGCAGTGCAGGAGGACAGGAAGAGAACGTTTTTCGTTGCTTTTTTGGAACAGCAAACTAATGTTTTCCCTAAGTTCTTCCAGTTAAGAGCAGAGACAGCAGAAGCTGTCTTTTCACTGACAGACACACATAATAACCTGCAGTGTTGCAAAGTGATGCCAAAGGAAAGCTTAACACCTCTTACAGTGGGAATATTGCTTTGTAAACGCAAAGCTGTGCCTACAGTTTTGATTTGCTGGATCTTATCTGCTGGAAGTAAAGGTGACATAAAGAAGATGTGAATTATCAAGGGCAGAAAATTAAAAATTGGAAATGTTCTTTTCTTTGACTAAAAGCTCTCTGAATTTCATCTGACTGAAAAAATATGACAGAAAAAGGAAATAATTTCCAAAAATATAGCACACAATGTTCTTCATTAGCAGCAAGAAGAACATAGATGTAAAATTTCTTGAAGTTACTAGAGCATATAAAAACACCCTCTAATGTAATGTGGTTCTCTTTGGAAACACAATTGTTGGGGCGAAAGTAGAAATGCCAAACAAAAATAAAAATCACTCTAATTAGAGAAATTGCAGTCTTATGTATTGTATATGAAGCATATAGCAAGACATCTACAGGCATTTCATTATATATATAATGTGCTTGTGCTCTAAAAGGATGATCTGGCAATCAGCTGTTTTAATTTTAAAACTTTTTTTAACTTATAAATAGACATGAAAGAACACTATTGAAAAATGAGCTCTTCAGCTAAAGCAGCACTGTATTCCCCTCATTATTTTTAATGAACTTTTCCAAAGACTTCAGAGCATTTACATAAAAAATCTCATGTTTCATGGTTCCTTTTGCAAAATAAAATGGCCAGTAAATATCAATACAACCATGCAAGAAAAATAAAGATTATTTTAATATTAATGTGTTCATCAAGATTGCTGTGTTTTTGTTTGCTTGAATGTTACAAGTGACAGGGAAATAAATATGGAAGACTCTTAATGCTTTTTATTATTTAAGATTCTGGACCAAATCTGTGTGTTTCACACACATGTCAAGAGTTAACTCCTACTCACGTCAGCACAATAAACAAAAGCACAACCAAGCCCATCAGATCTTAATCTAGCTTGAAATAAAACTTTACAAATTACCACTGGTAGGAACCATCCTGGTTTACAACATTTAAAGACACAACTGTGCTGGCTTCGTCATGATGCATACATATTGTGCTTGGATGCTGTAGCAGTTGTTTCAAGGGACATTTGCAAACAGAAGGAACAGTATTTCTTGCATTGTCACCTTATAAGGAGCAGGTCCTGTAACTCCACAGCAATCTGTTTATGTTTTAACTACAAGCTCAGGTCTGGAGTGAAGTCATTAGTAGACAATCATCTCCAAGCTTCTTGGTCCTTTGACTACAGAGTACAACTTAAAAATACTATAACCTCTTACATGCAGAAATCATTCTGAAAACCCAAAGAACCCAGTACATAATCTTTCTAATAATTCAGTGTTCTTTAAGCTTGCCTTGCAACTTAGAGCACTGGTGTTCACCATGCTGTCCCTCAGTTTTGCAGGCAAAAAAGTGCTGCTGAGAACACATGCTGGGAAAACCAGCAACCTAGCTATAAATAAGTATCCCAGGAGTTTACTTTCCCTGTATTTCATATATGTGTTTAATTCAAAGGCCAACATCATCACTGCCATGCCCCTCCATAGCTTTGGGAAGAAACAACATTTTAAGGCACTGTGTCAGAGCCCCTGCACTAATGACAGTGCTGAAGCTGTGCTCAAGTACACATCATTCCCCCTGGAACCACTAAGACTTGGCACATGGCTCCTCACTATGCCACGCACAAAGGCTAGAGCAGCCATAACACTCCTCTGATTCCCAGATAACTACAAGTGAAGAATGGAAGAAGAACCCCTAAATCAAGAACAGAACACATAATGTCTTATTCACATTGACCGCATACCAAGACATTTCAGATTCTTGAGAGTAACCATTAGTTATTCTTCAGGTACCCATGGGGTAATTGAGCATTGCATATTTAGTTTATTAGAAATAAGAAGCTTCAGTCTTTCAAGTTAACATTGTTTTCCTGACCAAAACGTGTAACATATATAAATATAGTACCTGGTCTTATTTGAAGCAAGCACATGATGTCAAATATCAGCAGTGAAATAATTTAGGGTAGAAAATGTCAAACAAAAACCCCAATATTTTTCTTCTGCCACAACCTTTGCAAGGTCATGTTTCTAAGAACAGCCCTCTGTGGATAAGCACAGCCAAACATCAGTCTGAATACTCTGATTTTAACTAAGCAATTTTATTCTGATACACATCTGGGAGAAGCATGTCAATACTTCCACTACAAGTTAGCTCACGTGAAGTTCTAATGCCACTGGGGGAAAGGCTGCTTAAGATCACAGCATCACTGTGGTCAAATGAAGTATCACATACAGAGTGCAGGCCATGACTACTTGAAATTCATTCAAATAGGCATCCAGAAAGGGTTTTCTCAGCACCACTTGGGGAACACTCCAAGAGACAACTCCATGAACACCTGTAGTGCTTTCTCCAAGTTTCAGGCAGTAGCAGATTTCTTTATCAGACAGCATTTTAAGAGCCTTGAATAGCTCTAGACCAAACATAATTGCATAGGAGGACTGGATCTGGGATGCCTGTAAGAAAGAGCTCAGGAAGGTTTAGCTATTTTGCATGCAATCATTAATAACTGATTTGGCACCAACTATGCAGGCTTTCATTGTGTTTTTCAACAAGGTTGTTAAGCTCCAAATCCTGAGCAGGCTGTGGCTGAGCTGCCCCTGTCCATGGTACCCAACCAACCACCTCGGGGCCGACACGGGTCACCATGCGCAATGGCTTTGGCTTCAGGTGGCACATCCAACCACGCAGAGCTATGTCAGGGTTGGAAGGACACACATTACGGTTTTCTTGGCACAAAGCTGGCTCTGTTGGCATGGGCTAGTAAATAGGAGAAGGGCTTGCTTTCCTGAAGACGTACTCAGGTCTTTCTTCAGCAGAGGCTAAACCCCCTTGAAATGACAAGTCTGCCATCCATGAATGCCAGCCATGGGAATCAACCAAGGTCAGTGTTTGAAAATGCAGGGCCTTTAGGGATCATTCAGTTCCAGTGGAACAAAGTACAGAACAAGAGTCTTTTTCTGACCGAGTCCCATGGGGCAGGCTGACCCCCATCCAGAGCAGTCTGACAGTCCCAAGTATGCCAGGACAGTTGTACGTACTGCAAATCCAGTTTCATCACAAGGGTGTGTTGGGTTGTCTCCTGCTCAAAGAGCCTAGCTAACTACCTGAGATAAGGTAACTGGAATTAGGTGAGACAAATCCTGCCCTATAATCTAGTTAAATGCAATTGTTTCAAATGATACTTCCTATATCTTTAACTTTTGTTATAGATTCCAAAGGACTGATACAAAGGCAAGATTCCAACAGACATTTCTGATAAACATTTACTTCTCAATCAGGTCTTGCTCTATGAATTCATGATGAAGATGTTACACAAGAACTCAACATTGGAACACTAAATTAAAAAAACCCAAACAGGTCAGTTCTTTGTATGCAAACCCCAAACAATTACACTCTCAGTGTAACTGATTTAGCAGTAATCCCATCAAATCACATTACTAAAGACCAGAATAAAGCAACACAAGAATTTTATACTTCTAGACAATAAAGTACTAGTTTCCTATGCACTTTCAGCATTTAAAGTGAGTCATCAGCTTCACAACAGTAAAATTGAAGGTTCACTACATATGGGACAGGCTTCCTACTAAAATTCCCATCAAAACACTCCTGGGTTTACTTGCCCATATTTTCACCAAGTTTTGAGTTTGGACTGAAACTTCCTGTGTGGTGTTTGAAACACAACACCTTTTATTTTCATGGAAAATTTCTAACACTTATTATATTTGGGGTGGTTTTCTGGAAGGCAGGAGAAAAAAGGAGGAAAAGAACTCACTGGAATTAAAAATACTGTTGAGAATATTTTTGGAAATTGGAGTATTTTTTGATTTTGAGCTCTTTGCAAAACTCAGGAAATTATAACCTCATGTCAGTGAAAAAGTTCATATGGACAACATTAAAATGTGTCCAAACTTTGTGTGACTCTAAGGTTTTTAAATAAGTGTTTGACACTTCAATAGCCTCTACTGAACATAAGCAATCAGCTGAAACCTCTGAATACTTCATGGAGCACGAAATATCCCCATAATGCTCACAGCTGCTGCCCACCAGCGAAGGCCATGGCACTCAAAGTAAGAGCAAGCAGCTCATGAGGTTTTTTTGGTTTTCTTTTAAAGAAACTGTGTTATTACTCAGATGGTAAGGAGAAGAATTCTGATTTGGACACTGAAGGACACAGAATTTAAACATAGAGATGTTTCAGAAAATGAAAGAGGGACAAACTCTGACAGAAAACCTGATGAGTGTCTGAGAGTTATGAAAAGAGATGAAGTGACAAGGAAAAATGAGGAAACTAAAGGGAAAGACTAACAGCTATTTGTCTGGAGGGAACATACATATTAGGGCTGATGTCAGTAATGTTGAGGAAAGACATGTACAAGAGATAAGATACCAGAGCTGTGACTACATTCTTGATAGTGGCACTACAACACTCTCCCTTATTTGTTTGTCTCAGGTCAAAACAGGAGTTTGCTGGTACAGGAGTTTGTGTCCCACCATTGAAAATCCGAGTAATTCAAAAGTTTTAAAAACTTTAATTCAAAACAATAGAAAAATATCCACTTTTGCATACCCATTTCTCAGATGAAGACATTCCTCTATCAAATTCATTACACCAACACACAAGCACAGAACCCAGTACAGACAGAGCACAGGCAGAAGAGGTGATGGGAAGAAAAAGCATTTAAGGCAGCTTAAACTGGTGAAGAAAATAATGTAAATGGATTTATGAACATTCTTGAATAGATTAGGTAAATAAGCTGACAGACTGATGTAGGTTAAAGGAAGTTGATGTGAAAAGCAAAAAATACAGACAAATCAGAGAAAGAAAACTTGGACAGGCTGGGCAAGAGTCTGAATAGAAAAAGAAACTGTAGGGGTAAAGATCAAAAAAAAAATAAACAGAAAGCACCATGTCAAGTTTGAAATACCAGCCCAAGGACAAGGCCCAAAACAGCACTTACTGAATCTTTCTGAATTCAGAATGTCTGTTTTCAAGTGCCTCATTTCCTTATCAGCCACATGAAGATAATGCTGCCCTTTCAGCTCTTGGATAACATTTAGTGACAAACCACTGAAAAATCCATGCGGAAAACAAACATTTTATAAGTTTGCACAGCATAAAGTAAATCCCAAGGCCTTGGGAAGGACTGATGATAAGACAAGCTATTTAGAAGGCGTTCATTAAGTGCACAGGTGTGATGGTGCTCAGTAGCTGAAGCAGAGCAGCCGCAGAAAAAGCTGTACCAGTGTGTGATCAAAGGCTGGAGCAGCTGCCACACAAAGGGGGCATGTATGTCTGCAATGTAAACTCGTACAAGCATTTCTAATTTTCAAGAGTTTTATTTATCGACCTCAACAGTATCCTTAGTGCTTTTGTCTATAATCATCTTAGACAACAAAAGAAACATTTATCACAAGCACATATAAAAGAATATTCTTAGCAACCAATACATCGAGTTAATACATATTACAATCAATGTTAACACCACTGATATTGACCTAAACACTAAAGCAAGCTTACTGAATTTTGAGAATCTGTAAAATGTGTTTTAAAATTGCTGCTTTTCAAGCAAAGGTTTTGCCCACTGAGTGGGTTTTGCCTGAGTGGGAAACAGTATGTGCTCCCGAGGCTGCTCTGCATGCTGGGCAGGCTGCTGAGATTGAGGACACCCAGATGAGAGTCTGCAAACAGCAACCCTTGCTATAACAGACACTTGAGGCTCATCAGGAGTAAGTGCTGTGCAACCCCACTGTACCAAAAGCCAATTTGGGGCATAATTTTAAAAAATTAGAAAGGTGTCTGTGAAGAAGGGATTTGGAGTACAACATTAGGAAGTTGGGGGCAGGGGTGTGGCAGGGATGGGGGCAGGGTCAGAGACAGGCGAGACAGAGGAAGTTGAGATCCTTGTCTAAGCCGGTGATAACATATAGAAGGAGGAAGGTTAAGTAGGAGAACACAGGATATTGCCCAGTATTTGCACAAGTCTTTAAGACCCCACCTGTCACATAAAGAAACCTACCTTAAAACACACAGTAGATACAGCAAATCCTGAGTAGCACTTCAGTCACTCAAGTCAATGTGCTGTAACAGCAGAGCCATTTGATGGCACTGCTCAGAGTACACAACAGTATTTTTACAGTTTCTCCATTTCAGGGAACTTAAATGCCAAAAGAAAAAATAGCAAACTCCAAAACAAAGTCTGCCATCCCAGCCTTTCATTCAAGGCAATCCTTAGAATCTGCCCTTAAAAAATAATCTTTTCCTGAGACATGTCAATCCTCCTTGGCTTTCTAGCAGCAGGGACACCTTTCTTTATGAAGAACCCATCAGTAGCTCACATACCATTTTCCTTTCAGGCCTGATACAACATGGAGTCCCTGAGCCACAAATCTGGAACTCCTCCTCTCTATATTCTCTTTCATCCAGAAATCTGTAGATTGCTGAGCAAATTCAGCATCAATACAAGACCCTAATCCTATAACTCATTGCTTTTAGGAAACACCAACCTGTGGGGCTGAAATAGTCCAGCCTTGGTCTTAAGGCGCACCACCCTGTGGTCCTCCTGATTCCCATACACCCTGAATGCCCCCTCCCTCTTCCTTTAATCATGTTCATCATCTCCAGGAGTGTGTGTGAGGAAACCAAAGCACTTGTAAGGTTGTAGGAGGGAAGAATATTTGTTTCCTTACTGTAAACAAACCAAAAGAGGCAAAGGAAAAAAACTACTTATTGGCATGGCACCTGCATCAGTAAACTCTCTTCACTCAAGTGCCTGGGAAGAAACCTCAAAATGATAAATTATTGAAAAACACACCCTAAACAACAGAGGTACTTTATGTTTAGATGCTAGTGCAAGGCAGTGATGCTGTATTGCTTGGGTGCGGGAGGTAGGCACGGTCTCCTCTCCTGGTTTGACAGCACAAGCTTTACTGTCAAGAATTGAAATGGAAAAAGCTGGAAACGCCTCACACACTGGAAACAGAAAAAAACCCACCTCCTTATTGCCTGACAATATGGAGAAAAAGAAATCATGTTATAATTAATAAATTAATAGTTTTGCAATCCTCACTTTTTTTAAAACTGTAGGAATGGGATAACTTCTGGTTCCCCCCACTAGCAGACAGGGAGTCCCATGAACAATTCTTCTCTCTGTGGCTTGAAAAGGGAAGATATAACACCCTGTCTGCCTTTACATGGCACCTCCAATTTGTTGCCTTATCCAGTCTTCTCAGCCCCTGCCTACGCATCCACTGTCAACCTTCATATACATATGGGGAGGAGGATGCCAGACCACATTCTCCTCGTCACTCCAGTGCCACCACCAGCGTCTCCAGTCCTGTGTAAAGAAGGTGGCGGAGAAGGCAGAGGAGGAGTGCAATAACTAGTGCTGGCACCAAGTGAGCTGGTCCTTATGTACTTCATTACAAAGCAGCAAGAAGTTTCCCTTTTCTCATTCGTCCCAAGTACACGGGCAGCTATTTGCTACTCCTGCTTTCCCAAGAGGCATGTGCTGCTTTGACTGTGCTCATTAGGGCTGTGCAGAAGAACAGGCCAGAAGAAACCCTCCACAACAGAAAAAGAAACATTAATATTCCCATATGTTCACTAAGATTATCCCTTGCTGTCATCAGGCTATGAATATTCTACAGTTTTTCTTAGACAGATATCTATGAAGAGAGCATTTATGATGAGTTAATAATTAATACTGTGCTAATACACGTAAGTCCCATGACGTAGCATTTAAGTTCTTCAATCTACAATTTTTTAATATTTGATGCAGTAGTGATCAGAGGCTTAAAACTAGGTCACTGCCTTAGGATATTGAAAATAAGTATTTGAAGAGTTTGCATCCTCTGCTCCAGTATTCTGATTGCACCTATGGGAACATCATAGAAATCCATATGCACACACATCTGCAAAAATTCCACACAGGGCTAATACGTAACAAAATAATTCTAACGTATCTGGTTATGAAACTTAACTCTGAAGGTATTTAAAGATTCTCATTTTTGTCATGTCCTAATATGACACAATAATCACTTTCATGTAACAGCAGCCAGTTCTTTCCAAGTATCCTACACATTTGGCCCTGTCTTTGCCACTTCTCCTTTAAAGTCCTTAATTTTCCCTGCTTCTTTATGAGGACAGAGCACTCTGTGTGGCACCCTAGCAACTACCATCAAAATTTCCTAACCACATTTTAAGATGTTTTATGTGCATATATTCAATACAAATAATTAAAAGTGAAATTACTAGCAGCTGAATACTTTGTGTAAGTATTCATGTCTGTGCTGGCTTATTTTCTACATTTTTTCTCCTTCTCTAATGAGATACTCTCAGGCTATGAGATTACTACAAAAAGGTATTTCTATATGCTGTAATATGCTTCTATCAGTTGAAATAGGCACATTGTTTTCAAGACTTTTTCATGAGGTTTGCATAGTTAAATCACATAACATCCACAATGGCTTTAAAGGCCCCTGGGACTACTTCCCAAGTACTTACTCTTTGCTTAGTAGTTAAGGATGTGCATTTTTCTTGTTCAGTTCCTCATTTTACATGGAGTCTGCATAGCCTGAGGTGTCACATTTCATGGGAATTTCACAAAGCATAAAAAAAATTACACAGAACCTGAAGACTCATTTTCATAGAAAGAGCCACCCAAAGCCTCCCAGCCTCTGTCAATTTTAAAAACAAGGGAAATCCGTAATTTTATGGTGGTGTTACTGTTGAATTCCATGTAGATCATGAGAATCCTATATCCTCCTCACAAGAAGTCCTAACATGAAAGGTCATTTTGTATAATGCAGAGAGCAAGGAACAGCTCAGTTTATTTGTAAATGTGTAAATTACTATAGGGTGGTTAAACTTTTGAACTCGAATTTGCTTCAGTGCCAATTCCCATCCCAAACTGGGAGGACTTGTACTGTTTGCTGTGTGTGAGGACCATCTGGCTCTGCTTTCAGTTGGATCATGCACGAGAATCATATCCAGGGAGAAGGGAGGGAGGAGGAGGGCAAAGGAGAGGGCAGTGCTTGCTCCAGCAACTAAGGGAATGCCTGAGGTTGTCTTCAGTAGGAAAATCTGTATAATCTGGCATAGAACGGTCTAATAAATATTATTTTGAAATATGCAGATGAGAAATGGAGAAAGGATATGCTAAAAGCATAGAGAGGAAAGCAAGGAAGAAGTTTTCCCTCTTTTTAAACTGCATGGTTTTCAAGGTCAAGCTCTCCCAACTACCCTTGTACAAGTAAACAAATTAATTTAGTCTTAAAGAGATATTTGCAGTGAAAAAGGATTCAGCTACTTAGACAAGGAGGTTTAGTGTTTATATTATTAATCATGGAGATAGTATAATGTGCCCTTTTTATCTGGTACAACAAAGAGTATTGTAATCTCACCATTTCTAATCTTAAAGGTTCATAAATCAGAATGCCAAACCATTTGCATTTTTTGATTCCATGGCTTTTCAAGAAGAGGTACATCTTGAGGTTTCTGCATATGTAATTGAAGAGGTACTGAACTATCAGGTATGGGTCTGATTTTTCAGGACTGTTATTTTTGGAATGAACTACAACAAATGGTACCTACAAACTTCACTGATGGAAAGCTGGCAGTGCAGTCCATTTCACCAAGAGAGATGGCATGGCTGCATCACAGCCACCCTGTACCTCAGCTCAGCAATGCTGCTCATTAACAGGTCTTATTAGCACTGCTACACTAATCTGCTACTAATTTGCTAACCCAACTGTGGTTTGGTGGGTTTGTTTTGGTTTTTTAGGTAGTGGTGGTAGGGAACCAAGGCTGTATCTCCACGTGGACCTGCCCTGTGCGATGTGGGTGTAACAGCTTCCAGGTGGAATTGCCATCTGTTGGTATGGTCTTGTGGGAACTGTGATCTGATGTCCAGCATAAAAATGAAGGATATGAATATTGAAATACCCACAGGATAAATGTCCAACCCTGAAAAGCCTTCTGAAAGACTCGAAAGAAAGATCAAAGAACAGAATTTACAGGGAGACTGCCAGGAAGTCTCTCAGAAGCAACATTCCCAAGTAATCAAGATACAGGAACCCAATTTCTTTTTAAAGCACAGACTGTTACTACAGCTACTTTGAGATCAGCTGAGAAGTTTACATAATTTTAGAGGACTGCACACGAGAAGACAACTTGAATATGTAGAGATACATGCAGGAACTTCACAGTTGTATATGGATACCCGCATGCTGGTTAAAAAAAGACATGGAAGTTTTCATACTTGGTTTCGAAAAAAGAAAGAAATACAAAGGTAAGCCTAATCAGCTGCTGTCTGTTCCTATTTACTTGGGGCTGGGATACTTTTCTGCAGCTGGAAAACTTTAAACAGTTCTCCAGTTCACACTGAAACAGGAATAATGCAAAGGTATGCACAATATTCAATATTAGCTCCCTTTTCACTACTAAACTTACATTACTACCATCTGTTTTACTGCTGTATTACCAAACAGCAAGAATAGACACAGCCTCTCACAGACTTTACTTCTGGTTTTTTGTTATTTACCCAAACCCTGCTTCACATACATACATTTACTGCAAATGCTTCACAAACACTTACTGCAGAAGAACGTGCTTCTCCATGTGAAATGGTTTCTAATATCTAACCTGTAATGCAAAAGTCCAAAGCCACACAATTTATCAAGTTGAGGGAAGAAAGTTCAAGAGCACTGGAAATACTCGTGTCCTTGTAAATAATTAAGGGTCTTTTTGATAAAAACAGCCAGCCAATTCCTGGAAATGGATCATCTCCCCATTACAGAGAGCACACTTACAAACCCCAAGCATTCCTAGTAGCAGTTGGCTTGATGCAGAAATGCCACCAGCTCACTGATAACTTGATGTCTGGCTTTCAGAACGAAAGGGTTATCAGCAGCAGCTTCCACTGCCTGCTTGCAAAACCTCACCCTCACCTTCAACTTCCTCTAGCTCCTTGACATCTAGGGGCACACACAGTGTCCTGGTGACAGACAGTAACCAGATGGTCTTTTACCATCCAGCACTGAGTTGTTTCAGGAATTTAATCTGATTTCCCAGAATATGCAGCACAGCCCTTAGTTCTAAACTTGGCATGCAGGTGGGACCGCGTGCCTCTGGCTTTATAAATAGGCATAACCATCAGTGGCTTTGGTACATGTCAGTGATGGAGCTGTTTGCCTGCTCATTTAGAAACCTGACCCCCTGCCTGGGCACTCATTGGTGGTTCTGACTGACGCCGGTGACTCCTGTGCATGTTCAACCACCCTGCCAAATAGCTCACTGCCTCCTAATGCTGACAGCAAAGTCACTTCCTGCTTTACATCTAGTAGCTCTTGTAGCAATTTCTTTCCTTTTTTTTTATTGTTGTCAGCTATGCTGAACTATATAATGAAAAGCACATGCAAAATACAGATTTACAATTACCCTGCTGCAGTAGGAAGCTGAGGTCACTAAAAGGGTAACTACCCAGATACACCTACAGCCTTGCTCTCCATCCATCCCTGTGCAAAGATTGGCTCCCATTTAGCAGCTAGACAGGTGAAGAATCAAGATTCCTCCATTCTCATGCCTCAGTGAGGGATTGGAAAATTTCAGGCTCCTCAATTCTCATTGTCCTACTTTAGGAAGTTGTTCTCTTAGGAACTTCTCCATCACTGTTAAGTTCCCAACTGTGGAAACTGCAGCTATCGTGTTTGAAGGGAATTAATTTAATGGTTCCCTTATAACTTAAACATGTAACAAAGATCAGAATGTACCTTGGAGTTATTTTTCACACATGATTTCAGTCTATTAAGATACTTAGTTCTTTCTTATTTACATTTTGGGACTCACATAGGACTATCTTGATAAAAGTCACTCAAAAATTTACTTAAAAGTCCTGAAAAGCCTTGCAAAACTAGTAGGAAAAATAAGAGCACTGTTATATACACTCATTCTATCTTCATGAAGATAAAATCATGCCTGTAAAAATGCAATTCCAAAACAAACTACATTTACTATTTATAAGGAAAAATCCACGGCATAATAATGAAGCTGCTGTTCCTCAGGCTGGAGATGCTGTTGACTTTGTGTATGAACTTATCAACCTTTAATCCTCTTAAATGGTATGTTATTGTTGCTCAGAGAATGTCAGATCCCTTACCAAGGACCAATACTTTAATATTCTGTGCTTGCATCAATATCTATAGAAACACACAGGACTTCATCACTTTATTAGAAATGTAGTGGGCCTATGACAGGAAAACCCACAACTGGTTCTACTGCAACTCAGTCTTCTGCCCAGATAATTAAATTAAATATAAATTATTGAAGTTTTGCTTTCCTGTCTCTGGAGGTATTTAAAAGATGTGTAGACAAGGTGCTTATGGCCATGGTTTAGTGGTGGATTTGGCAGTGACAGGTTAATGGTTCAATTCAAATGATCTTAAGGGTCCTTTCCAACCTAAACGTATCTGTGATTCTACTTACCTTTAA
This sequence comes from Pithys albifrons albifrons, assembly GCF_047495875.1. Lineage (NCBI taxonomy): Eukaryota > Metazoa > Chordata > Aves > Passeriformes > Thamnophilidae > Pithys > Pithys albifrons. Next base: position 19,789,578 of record NC_092461.1, read on the forward strand.
TTTTAGATTATAATAATGGTTTGGGGGGGTTACAGGAGAGGAGTTAACTTAAAGCACAAATATTACCTCAAATCATAACTCTTGGCCTTCTCCAAGCACTTGTTTTTCTTTATTTATGCTTGAAACAAAACCAAACACTGAAAATTCAAAACCGTCAAACAAAATTGAAACCATCTCTCATCCAGAGTTGAAACTCAATTTCCGATTCCCCATATAAGCACACAGCTCTCAATAAATCAGAGCTACATCTAAAAGCTGAATTTGACTCAAACACGGTCTACTATAAGCACAGGCTGCTTCCCTCTTGTTTCCTCAGCTGTAGTTCCTTGAAATTTTGTGTTGTAGCAAGGTCAAGGCCTTTGCCTGCTCAGACAGGACACATGGCTTGTGCTTTCAGACCAGAAGAACAATCTCTAGCTTTAATCTAATTATGGACACCTCTAAAAAAATTACAATAAGAATTTTGCTAATCCTCATCAGTCGTGGACATTTTCACTTACCTTTATCCCATTTCCATTTAGTTTTGAATATTTAGGTAACATCCACCATACTGCAATCTTGTAACTGGGACAGAAACCTTTAACTTCAGTGGTATCAGTGAGGTTCATCATGCTTATAGATCCTAGTCTTTCGAAGGAGTAGCTCTTAAGAGAAGTCCTGGCTACTGTTGGTTTCCAGGCTACAGGTTAGACACTGACAAAAAGGAACACTTTGGGAAATCTACTGTCAAATAGCCCCAGTTTAGGGGACCAGAGCAGAAACAAACAGTGATTCCTTAGCACCTGACAATAAAGTTTCTGGATTTCTCAACACTGTATGTAAAAGCCACATTTACCTTCTCTTCATTACCCATTAAAGTAACAAAAATTTTTGTGACTCATATTTATTCCTTTTTTTTTTTGGCAGCTCAGTCTGGCTTCAACCAAGACAAAACCCCTAAGCAGAAATTCACAACCAGGAAACATTAGAGTGAAACAATTCAGACTTTTGGAAAAAGGAAAGCAACGTCCTCAAGAAATAACTTGTACGTTGAACACACTGAACCACCTACAGTTCTTGAGCATACATATATTTGCAGCCTATTTTCCCTTCTGGGTACAAAACTATTTCTTGATGAGTACAGGCAAACAAGGTCATGTGAAACACTTGGAAATTTCTCAGTCAAGATGACAGGCAGCCTCCATGTGGGTGAGCCCTGGAAGCAGAGGAGGCAATGCCATGCCTAAGGCTGCCACTTACTGCCACAAGCTCTGCAAGCTGGGTTAGGATTGCAAGAGGAAAACAGGGAATTACACTGAAGATGCTGGAGAAATGCAGCCAAAATATGAAACTAAGGAAAAAACCCAGCCATTTATGATTTAGGTTAAATGCAGTGAAGATAAGGAGAATATATTCCATTCCAAAAGGATCTGCAGAACAAGGACATCACAGCAGCAAGGCACAACAACTCTAGACAAAGACTACTTTTCACTTCTCAAATCTTCACTACTTAAAACCAAGTTTAAAGCTTATGGGACCACCTCAGTGCTAATTGACATGTACCTTCAGAAAAATTTATTCACCTATTCATCAATACTTCAGGTTTAGTAAAATAGAGCACTGCACTAAATACAACTGTCATAAAAAATACCAACTAACCAATCACTATGATCCTCCAAAAATAATATATTAGAAACACTCTTACATGACATAGTTAATGTTCTTTTCAGCACCCTCCTCAATGTATTTAGACAAGCTTATCTGGCTATACTGTACTTCCAAACCTTTCTTTATCTCATAGCATATGCAGACCTATTCAGAAAGTACATGCTGGCTCCTGGAACTGCAAAGCAGCTGACATAATCTTGGAGTTGTAATAAGCTTTGAACTTCCTGAAAGACAATCAAGACCAATTTAGTTTCTGAAATAAAACCCACATCACAGAGAAAAATCATATTATTGTAAAAGATGCGAGGATACACTACCCAGAGAGAAACTTCAGCTTCCCATTGCAGCAAAACAGGGAGAAAAAAAAGACCTGATTTCAGAAGCTACCAATCTCTAAAAGCATATTCCTAAAATAATATTTTTAGCTTTATGGCATATTTCTACATAGTTAGCTTTTGTTTCTGCTTTGTCTGTTTGTTTTTATATTTAACAAGCTGTAATAACTTGTTAATAACAATGCAACAAGAAGAGTTTGCAGTTTCATTAGTGTGATGCTGTGGATATTGGCACCAAGGCTCTGCTTTACCATTCGTCGAAGTCAGTGGAAAATTTCTAACTATAGATCAGAGACACCAAGCTCTTGACAGCAACAAGAAGAAAGAGATCATTCTATCTCCATGAATTCTGGATGCACTAGGATATAAGGAGTAGAGGGGAGTGGAGAGGAATGGGAAGGTCCCTAGACAAAAGGCTAGACTGTCCTATATGGTAGTTTTACTTTGTTTCCAGTTTGAATTTTCTCAGAGCATATATGGCCATTTTTCTCCCAGATACATTTTATTCCACATGTTGCTGTGGCCTTGACTACTATTCAAGCACAACTACTGACATAAAACATAATTTGTGCGATACTGGTTTGTTTCTTTTACACCTCCAAAAGCTGGTATTTGCACAGTCCTATCTTCAAGGTCTTTGCATGACGCCACACTTATTACTTGAATTGTTGCTTTTTAGAACTTAGCATTACTGGTTCTTATAGAAACCTCCTACATATTTTCATAATTTTTTTTTGCCACTCAATTTGCAGTTTGAGTTTTAGCAATTAAATACATCAAAGCAACATTTCTAATACAGCTATAAATGTTGGTCCAAGAAAATTCTAATGAGCAATCCCACCACAACTATACATTCAATAGCAACTCTGTATTTACTATGAGATCATGCAGCAGTAAAGATCTTTTGGAGTGACTGTTCTCCTCTCAAAATACTGAGCAAGCAGTCCACATTTTCACCCTGAGTTTCCTGCTTAGATGAAAAATGCACACATCCATTTGTGCCACAATAGAGTAAATCAGCTTTTTAATCCAGTAGTATACCTTTTCCATGTCACTCTTCAAACATTGCCTTTGCCAGTTCTCTTTTAAGTGCAAAAAAACAGAACATAAACTTTTTATTACCCATTTAACTCCAAATATCAGACACCTAAAAATTGTTTCCAGCCAACTGACCCATTATCAGGTATGACTTTCTCACTGTTTATTCCAAAGATACTGCATGATATCCATGGGTACTGCTGACACTGCATTCTGCTGCACCACAACAGACAGAAGGGGTACAAAAATACATCCCCCAGCAGAGGGACAGAGCAGGCTGGGTGCTGCCTCTCTGTGTTTCCATGGCACTTTTGAACCATCTAAGCAGCATGGAGAAAATCCTTGTACTTGGGAGGTCAGCAGCCACCCATCGCTGCAAGAACAGGAGGCAAACACTGGCCAAGCAGGGCTCCATTGCTGAGTACAACCTGCTCACAGCAGCTCCTTTGCAAGGGATGATCGCACTACAACAAGCTACTTTACTCTGTGCCCTCTGACAGAGTTATTGAGTCAAAGTTTTAGAATGGCTTTTCTTTCTTAGAATTGCAGATTTGCAGTGTAATCTACAAGAAAAAGTAGACCATGGGGGGACTATCTATATCCAAATATTCCAATTCCAGTTCACTCTGCCCAGTGCTGAGTATTAGGCTTCCCTTAGTTTTCTTGTATGACATGCAAGAATCAGGACCAGACTAAGTAGCATGTTCAAAGACATTTTACATGGCAAATTGCTGCAGACCTGTGAGGGCTTCCAAGCAATACAATCAGCTTTTGGATACACTTTCCTTACCCCTCAGGATGTAGTTCTGATAATTCTGGTCAGCCTCTGCTCCCACTTTGATTAAGCAAGTCAGACCTTCAGCAATAACAAACTCATGAACCAAGTCCTTGTCATCCTGCCACAAGAAAAATGAAAAGCTTCATTAGAATTTCGAAAAACAAACAGGACATATCATAATGTAAAACAAGTGTATGCTTGTAAAATTGACTTTATGTTTCACATGATGTAAGCAAGTTGATATGAAAGCTGTTATACAGAAGACTTACGAGTTTTAAAGTCAGAATGAAATACATCACTGCAAAGCATGAGAAAACAAGCTCTTACGTTTCAATCAACTTCAGAAAATTAAAATCTGTGAAATATTACTTTTGATCTTTTCATTAAAGGCTTGAAAACGTTCTCTGCAATACTACAATATCACCACGTCACATAAACAAACATTCCTAAAGCCCTTAAGTGTCAGGATCCACAAGAGAATATAATTTCTATGCCTTAGCATAAATTGGTTTTATTGCAATGGAATATTATATTCATCATCTTAACATAATATTACTTCATTATATTCAGAGTGGGAAAGTATAGCCTTGACAATAAGGACACCAGCAGAAAATATTCCCACACTGTGATGGAAAACACAGCAAAAATAAGAGAAAATTTCATGGGACCTTATGCTTGCTAAAGTGACTCGCTGTCTTGTAGCCATCAGGCCTTCAGTCAGTGCAGCAGAATGATCCATATCACAGGTGCATGTGACACCAGGGAGAGCAGGGGCTTCCTGGGCCCTATACAGGTAACTCCTATGCCAAGGGGCAGTTGCTTACTACAAGTTTCTTTCAGCCTGACAGTGTGTTTCTTATTTCCTTCTTTCACCAGAGATAATTTACATAATTCTTATAGGTTGAGCAAATTATATACTTAAGAGTGTAAGGTGATTTGGCAATTTCTGAGAAATTTAGAAATTATGAGAAAAAAAATCCATTCAATGTTTCAGGAGGTCAAATTAGTTAAAACAACTTAAAAATAGTATAGTGTCATATATAGATACACAAATTTATCACATGATAAAAGGCGATTTATCTTTTAAAAAGTATATAAAGAGGAAGCACACAATCACATCCCACATCTTGGCAAACATATATCTTAAAAGCCCAAAATACATAAGATAAAATTAACCACTGTGTACACCTGATCTAAAGTTTTAATATATTTTTTAGTCTCAATGTTTTATCTTTTGAGAGTGCTATTTTTTTTTCAGTATCTAGATACAAACCTTGATAGTGTTTTCTGAAGAGTTAAAAATTTGACAAAGTTCTGTGTCAGACCAGGGCACTACAGATGCAAGCCCACAATTTTATGGAGACAAGCAATTTCCTGTTTCCATTTACTGTGCTCAAAAGACAGTGAGATAACTAGAGGGGCAGCAGGAGGGTACAAGACCAAGCTACCTGTTAATGCAGGCAGCACTAATTACACACTGATTTCTGCACCAACGGTGTGTTCGAGGTGCATGTACAGACCCTCCTCCCCTGCAGCCCACCCCTCTGACATTCTAGAAGAAAACAAAAGAATTAAGATGCTTATTTATACTGAGCAGCTCAGAATAGCTTTACAGAGGGAACCTTTGGCTGGTACTGAGGTGGATGTATGTTTGGCCAGGTTGTCAACCCAAAGAGCATGTCCCCATGTACGGGACAGGGGCATAAGAAAGGGCATGGTCAGCCAGGGCACATGGACCTCTGACCGTCAAATCCTGCACAGGGACCTTTGGCAAAGCCCTTCTCAAAGGCCACCAGTCAGAGGACTGAACTTTAAATTCTCAAGCAATTTATCTCAATTAGTGTAGCAAGTGATGACAAAATTCACATGGTAAACTTCCAGAGCAACATTTTACAATAACTGGAGTCTTGGAAAAATAAAACAAAGACCCAAGATAAAATGCTCTTTGATGATCAAATCTAAATTTCAGGTTCATTCACCCTAAACTTTGGTTTCTTGATTTAAAACGAAGTAACTACAAATAAATGCATAAATAAATCTGTATGCATGCAATAGAGAGATCCAAATCACACTAGATAGCAAGCAATATTCCAGCTCACTTTATACAGAGTGCAGGGAGGCAGAACCACAGCCAGAGAATTCAGAGAATTCTCCCTTGTGCCTGCCAGGTGACTGCTCCCTTCCATACATCCCTTTCTTCTATGTTGCTTTTAACTCAAAGATACCTGAATAATTTCTTATTCTTCAAGAATTTTGAACCTTGCCCTCCTAAAACTTAAGAGAGGAAACAGATCCATGGAATCAGTCAGCCAAGCTTAATGGAAAATATGTTAAGTGTTCAGGTAAACTAAAGCTACACATCATGATAATTCACAAATACTTTGCATGTCTAGAAACCAAGTTACTCTGTATGCCAAGATCAGAAAATTAAAAATGTCCTGATTAAAAAATCCCTGCTACTAAAGAAAGAAGGTGCCAAATTTCCGCTACCCAGAGTGGGCAGTAGTGGGAGCAAGGGCAAGGGACATTAAAGAGGGGAGGATGTAGAATTTAGAAGAACTAACAGAAACTGGTAGAATTGTACAGAATAAAGAAACCTGTGGGGTAGACACCCTCAAAAATAGTTTTTCTAAAAATCAAATGACAAATAGATGCATACTTAGACAACAGTTGTCTAATTAAAAGAAACAATATATATAACAATTGAAATTGTTGACTGAAATAATAACCATATTTTCCAGATAGTATTATCCTAGCTCAAAAACCTTCATTTTTTCTTTAAATATTTTTTGTTGATACCAAAGTATGCATTTTGATTTCAGGTGTGTTTGCGTCCTCCTTCAGTGAAGAAAAAAAAATCAATTCTGACACTTACTAATAGACCTACCATGCTTCTTTGGGAAAAATATGACAGCTGGATGACCAAAAAAAAAAAATTGTCCCTACACCAGAGAAGTTAACAGCAGTTCAGCCTCACAGTCCTTCAGTTTGAACCCAAAAACCAAAAAAATTTCACAGCATTTAGCCATTAAGGGCTGTTGACATTCAGTGAACGATAAAAACTGAAATACTCATTATAACTTTAGGATGTTCTCTATAATCTGAAATAGTAGATGCATATTAGTGCATCACCTGGTGAAAAATTAGAACCTAGCATTTAATTGCCCAAATAAATAAAACTAAAAATGTGTTTGTATGTGGTTGATCTTTTTTTTTTTTTTTTTTTTTTTTTTTTTTTTTTTTTTTTTTTTTTTTTTGTAACAAGGATCTTTCCAAAGCAAATTTTGAGATCTGCTTTCTGGAACTTCTTCAAAACAAGCAAATCATATAGTCACTCTTGACTGAAAGGAGATCTATTGCAGGGGAATAGCAGAGGAAATGAAGGGGGATGAGGAACTCTAACCAGACTGCTTTGGGAAAGCACTGAATAAACTAATCAAACCTGAATTAAAAAAAGGTTTTTAAGGTTCTTCTTTCCCAAATAAAAGGGAAAAAGAAGATGCAATGAAGCAGAGTACAAACACATCATGCACTAGACGTAAATCTGAACTTAGTACATTATCTATCCCATCATGTATACATACGATGAGAGGAAAGAAGCAAACATCTGGAATGTGCAGCAAAAGATAAAAGGCATCCAACCCCATACGTTGTACATTGAAAGGAGAATGTTTACATCCATTTTGGTCTAGGATAATCTTTTCAGACCCATTAACTCACTGACTTGCCAAGTTAGGTGACCTTAGGAGCAAAGGCTACTCTCTAGCAGTGGTAAGAGATTCAGGTTTCCAGGATGAGAGCATTCTTTTGCACAGAATATATGGCATGTGTGTGACAACGATACATAAAAGTATCTGCCACATTTGTGTGATAATACCTAGGAGGAGGCAGGGAAATGTTGTCATTTGCTATAGAAATGGACTCCTTTGCTAATATTGCAAAGATTTATGATCCCTTAATCAGCAGGCATTAAGGCATTGATGAGAAAAGCAGCAAAACACAGGCAAAGCTCTCTGAGCTTCCTGCTAAGCTCCTGCAACCATAAAGATTGTGCAGTGACACAAAGGCTGGCTACTTAATTCTCTATGAAAAGATATCATTGGCCTCAACAGATAACTACAGTTTACTCGATTATTCACAGACTTGAAATCTCTTCCTTTTTTGAGGCATCTCAAAAAAGAAAAAACAAGAGAATGTATGTCTGTGCAACAGATGCCTATTTTTGTCCAACATGTAATGAAAGAAACATCAAATAAACCGGTGAGTTTAAAGCTTGCTTATATGGTTGACAAAATGCATAAATCAGACTTTCACCTCCATAACTCAGCCTAGCTGCTAAAAGGACACCACAAACTCTGTGATCAAGCAGTCTGTGCAGTATGCTCATTTGCCCACCAACAGAAGCAGTGCAGGAGGGGGACTGGCTTCTTTCCTACCCATTTTCCTATCTCTGTACCATTCCATATGTTCTCTAATGCAGTTTTGCAGGGTCTTACCTGAAGATGGAGACCAAATATCTTTTATCAAGGAATGGCACTTTGCAAGAGCGCATTTTGTCTGATATGCAGCTTCCACACGCAAAGATAAATTGTTTATATACTGTTAAATCTTTCTGAAGCCTGCTATTTCTGTGGGCCATATGTCTGAAAGCTTTCACCCAAAGCATGATTATTTTTATGCCACAAGAAAGTTGCTTAGTTTCCTAATAAAAATCAAGGTTTTGGAAAAGAGATTCTCAAGGGGATTTTTTTTTTTTTAAATCTAACAAGTCCTGCTAAAAGCTCCATTCCAAGTATTTGGGGAAACAGGATTAGTAAGTGAATATTCACACTTGGATGTGCATATACATATTTCTCTCTTACGTGGCTAACAGCTGTGCAGAATACTGTCTTTCCTTCCAAGGAATCATAACACATAACAAGTTCCTTGCCTGTAAGATTTCCACCAAGAAGAATCTGATTTTTATGGGTTTGAGGTTTTTTGCCATTTCCTTTCATAATCTATCCCATTGTTTCTGGTTGTTTGAGAAGTCCCATATTTAATTCTGTGTTGGATAATTCTCTCCTGTTTCTGTTACAAAGTGAAACGTTGCACATTTTATAATGTTCATTTCTTTAAAGGAGGAAAACCATGGGGTTCCCCAGCTTGTGCTCTCCACATGACACATTACCGAGTGAGCCAGCAATCACATTCTGTACTAATCAAACCTTCCAAAATGCAGAGTTGCTATGATCCAGGCTAAAAGCAAGAGCAGCACAGGCAGACAGGGTACCAGTCACAGCCACAAGAATCTCCTTGCTAAACTTTGCCTGTGGGTTTACAAGTGGGGATTGCATTCACAGTGAGCTTCAGCAGTTGATGCACTTCACTCTCTGAGAAAGAGCTTCCCTCTCTGCTCTGTCACTCTGCAACATCCCTACCAAGACAGATTTAAACTCTGACTATTAGGCCAGCTCTGGTTTTGTCTGTAGATCAAAAATGGTAACTTCACAAACAATATACTGCATTCACATTTTATCATTGTGATAATTCACCTTGGTAAAAGACAAGATGAATATTGTCAATTTGCTGTGCACTGCAATATGATCAGGAATATAAACCCTACCACACTTAAAGTGGAGGAGTATCCTCCTCTGCTGCCTGACATCTTCTGGGACAAGATGCTGGCAGTGTATCAATACAGTGTCCTACAGGCAGAAAGGGCACAGGTCATTCAGACAGTCTGCTCCTGAAACAAACACATCCCTACTTGATAAGAGGGAAAGTTAGTGAAATGTTCGCTCTCCTATGTCCATCTCTGAAATAGATACTGGCAAAATGCACTGTCCCCACTCCACATCAATATGCCTGAGCAAGGTGTCTTTGGAAACCACTCTTCCTCAGATTTCCCTGCCAGGAGTACACACTGCACAGAAAAGAAGAACTGAAACAGAAACCCCGGATGATTATGCTCAATGTAAAAGAATAAAATAACAAGGGAAAAATATCGATCAACGTGCACTCACAGAAAGTCCTCAAAAAACATAAATGATGGCTACACTCTTTAGAAATTAAAGCACATTTTTTCACACCCTCCCTTTTTTTTTTAATCTCCTGCAAAGTCAAGATAGGATCACAAAGTTCAGCTGGTTTTAGGAGGATTAAGCTTTAGGGATTAAGCTTCATTCATTTGGGGATGTAAATTAGTGGCAGAGGGACAGCAGCTGACTGGTGAGGAAAGGAAGGAAGGAGGAGGCAGGTCAAAGAGCACACCATGTGTGACTGCAGGCTTTTGCTGGCATAAATCTCAAATGACAATACCTCTGGCACTCCACCACAAGGTAAAACAAAGGACTATAGCCCAATATACTTGAAAAATTTCTTTGTTACTAAGTGAATAAAAGGCAGGATGATAGAATCTAGGTTTTTATTAGCAATAGCACCAATGATAAGTAGGTCTTTATTCTACCATTTTTACACTTAAGAATGCACAGGGAATATAGATCTACTATTCCTAAGCATTCCTCTGACTCATCCTCACATATACAAAAAAACCCAAAATAACCTCATACTTTGCTCTCAGTCTGACTGCCCTGGGCAGCAGTAGCAACGTGGCATCAACAAGGCTATGACCAGAACACACTCCCATTACCCAAGAGCCTTCATGTCCACAGGTTACCCATATAATTTCAAATGCTTACTCAGTGCACCATTCCATAGCAATGGAAAATTAACAGGCAATTCCTCTCAGCTGCCCTTTTAGCTACCAAGCTCTGCAACCCCAGCCTACATTAGAAATATACCACAATTAAGCCTCCACAAGACATTTTTAACTATTGCTACCTGCCTTCAGTATGCATCACATCTGCTAAAGTTACCAGCAAAACAATCACTCCGATGGACAAGACTACAATGATGTAGGAATAAGAGTTAAGCTGTGCTCTATTAGAAACAGAAATCCCAGAGCATTTCTGTAGTCCAGCTTTTTTATTGGCTAAGTGACAGGTTGCATTTTACAGATCAAGATTGGCTTGCAATGTTTGCAGTTAGAAAAGCTCATTCTGGCTTGAAAACTGAGTAAACATAGTCAGGAAGTGATTGAAGGAGCACAGATTGCCAAAATATAATTTATAGTTTCTTTCCCACACTTTAAATCATAGTTCTGTTCTTTGGACTCCAAAATTATTGATACAATTAAAATATTAGATTGCCAATCCAGAAGTGTCTGATATTATCTAATTCATTGTCACTGTTTATTTCAGTTCATTTTAAAAGCCAAGTGATCTATTGCAAACAAATCTGGAAAGAAATCATTCCAAAAACATACACACATGCACATATATACGCACATACACACATAAACTGAAGCCCTGTCAATGGTTAAACAGGGAAGTCTTGTACTAAACATGAAACCTCAGCTGTACGTTGTGTAAGGACACTAGTTTTAGAAGATGAACCAAACACAGATCTCAAAGTCTTCTGCTGTCACAAGCATTGCATTTCTCTAAGACAAGTATTTTGACTCCCTGATACTTGGCAATCCAGAAACTACCCCAAGACAGGTGCTAGGCAAGTTCAGTTGCTGTCTTCCTTCTAACACATTCCTGCCAGTACACCTAGAAGAACAGCTTGAGAACAAGGTTGCCCTGGACTGGGATGTCCCAAAACTGCAGTCATCTGCTAGAGATAAAGCTGAGGCAGAAGCATTTCAGTGTTGAAAGGCTTGCAAGGACGAAGCAGCCAGTTTGTCCCTCAGTGGAATTTCCTTCCTCTCACTAAACCTGTTGGTTGCAAATGCACTTCACCCACTTTACTGCCCTCACCAGCTGTGCCAAGCTCCCATTCCTCTTCCCTCCAAGATTTTCCCTACACTCCCTCCTCCTTGCTGACTTAGTGGCTCATTTTCTTCTGTCCACCAGTCTTTAGACCTTCCCAATTTATTTCATGTGTATCTGTGCAGACACATGGCCATAATATGACACCAAGACATCAGTATTTTTACATTGTTCCCCTTTTTCCTATTATTTTCTCTACTTAAATGGAGCAACATTTTACAACAGCATGCACAGAAATTACCATCTCCCTTTATCTTGAAGTGAAGTAATACATTTAAGCAACCTGCACTATAAAGTTTGGCTTCTAGTGATGACAACAACGAAAATTCATCCCCAAGAATCGGTTGTGTTGCTGGAGGGAAGGGATGCTATCCAGAGGGACCTTGACAGGCTTGAGAGGTGGCTCCATGCAAACCTCCTGAAGTTCAACAAAGCAATGTGCAAAGTCCTACATCCAGGTCATGGCAATCCCACATCTACAGACTGGACAGAGAAGTGACTGAGAGCAGCCCTGCAGAGAAAGACTTGGGGGTGATGGTTGATGAAAAACTCAAGATGACCCAGCAATGTGCACTCACAGCTCAGAAAGCCAACCATGTCCTTGGCTGCATCAAAAGGATTGTGGCCAGCACATCAAGGAAGGTGATTCTTCCCTTCTACGCAGCTCTCATGAGACCCCACCTGGAATACTGCATACAATTCTATTGCCCCCAATATAAGGTCATGGAACTGTTGGACCAAGTCCAGAGGAGGACCACAAAGGTGATCAGAGGACTGTAGCACCTCCTCCACAAAGCCAGGAAGAGAAAGCTGGGGCTGGTCAGCCTGGAGAAGACAAGGCTCCAGGGAGACTTCATAGCAGCCTTCCAGTGTCTGAAGGGGCTCTACAGGGAAGTCACAGAGGGACTCTGTCAGGAACTGTGGTGATGGGACAAGGAGCAATGACTAAAAACTGAAAGAGGGGAAATTTATGTCAGGTACTAGGAAGAAAACTTTTATTGTGAGAGTGGTTAGATGCTGGAACAGGTTGTTCAGGGAGGGTGTGGATGCCCTAACCCTGGCAGTGTTCGCAGACAGGTTGCATAAGGCCCTGAGTGATCTGGTCTACTGGGAGATGTCCCTGCACATGGCAGGGGGTGATTGGGAGTAGATGATCTTTAAGGTCCCTTCCAACCCTTTAACATTCCATGATGATTCCCTGATATCAATTTTCCCCCTTTAAAAAAAAAGTAATGAAACTAAATGAAACTAATGCAACTAAAGTAACTTCTTACAATAAATGTGGTTTTCTGTGGGACATTTTATGCCACTGACTTCTTGGGGACAGAATTTCATCCTTTGCACCTTTAGTAGACAGCAGATACATCAACTCACTGTGTGTTTTTCCTCCCAGTTAATAGAAGAATTAAAAATTACTAGAAAAGTCACCTAAGCAGACCCTGCCAGGGATGTTCTTCATGGCAGAAAAGCAACAGATCCAACAACAGTCAGGCAGTGTACTACATGCCTGAGGAAGCTCAAGTAGATAGAGGCTTCACACTAAACAACATTCCCTGTTTCTAGTCAAAGAGTTGCAATGAATGAATATTGGTGGCTTCCCAAGTTTTCAGGCTATCTTTGTGGTGGAAGTAGTTCACATTTTATAGTCCATTAAGAACTGTTTAGATCTCAGCCTGTAACATTGTCTAGAAGGCACTCTATATGCCAGTGAAACTGAGAAACTGATTTTGATATTTAATGTATCATATCTATTTTATTTATCATTTCTAAAGAGTAATGAGGCATCTTCTTTATAAAACAGGATTAAACAGATCTGTAAACTGTTATGCAGAACTCCAGTGAATTTGGTTTGGGAAAGAAATGAAGGTTTCTCTCTTTTTCATGACTTAATCAAGATCCCTTCCAAGAGGGATCCTAAAAGGGAGAGGTGGCAGATAGCCTGCCTCACAAGTGATGACAGCAGCCCCTAAATCAAGTGTCACACAGTTTCAAACCCTAAGGACTCATCAGTCATGCTTGCAGGAGGGAAGGAGCAGCCTTCTTCCTTGAGATCAATGAGGCAAACACAGATACTTCTTCTGCACTCCTAAGAATGATTGATGACTCCTTAGCAGCTGAAGTGTGTGACATTTGATTTCACTCACTGATAAGATTGTGTCTATCCAAACACCTTCTAGATAATGTTTCTGTGGCCCCTACATAGCTGTTCTTTGTGACATTTTACACAAAGCTCAATTGTTCAATGATTAATGAATTTCTCAACAATAGAAGAAAATTCTGTAAGAGAATTTTGTAACTGTGTCCCTTGATACTCTGATCACAACACAAAACAGGAATCCAGGCTCCTGAAGAAAACTAATGGGAGATCTCCTACACTTGTCAAATGACACTTGATAGTGAAAACAGTCCTAGAAACTGGCTTTTTTCCTTGACTTTAAAATATATACTTTAAGTCTGCTTTCCAGTAAATGTAATGCATGGATAGATTAAAAATATTTTCCAAAACTTTAAGAAGCATATTTACACAAGATCACAAATTTCAACAGACTTGAAACATGCTTTAGAGCTTTCTTACTTTTCTTACAATACCATATTCTTATCCAGTTATTTTGTATTTTGATATGATGCAATCAACACAATTTCTAACTATGCTTTGTAATTACAAGGTACACTTGTTTATAGTTTCTAAAACATAACTGCTTTATATTACATACAGTTGTATCACAGGCCATGTTAAATAAACTTTCTTAATGTCACGCAAATCACACAGCCCTATTTACATTTATTATTGTGCTCATACTCAATTTTTGTGCTTTTAAGACTGATTGAATCATATGTTTTATGCAGCTGCATTTTTAACTCTCTTATTATAACACAATTAGGATATGAAAAATGTTTTTTGAGCCTGATTCTCTGAGTGCCACATTCAGCTGGATTCTGCCCAATGCCTTTGGGAATTTTAGCAGTTTGCACAAGAATCATGAATCTCTGATAAATACAAGAACCAGGCAACTCAGAGGTCTGTCAGAAAATACATTCAAATGGAAAATAACTGTACTGGTTTTCAATTATTTCTTACTTTTTTTAAGTTTGCTTGTCAAAAAGCATACTAGTAAACCAGAAGAATAGTGTAGCACAATCCAGAAAAAGACGATGACTGTGGCTTTCTCAGCCCCTCAGAATGAATGACAGTAACAGAACGGCATTACTGTCAAAGAAAAATGCTCCACATAACCTTTATCATTTTGCCAAAACCAGACCCCCAGAAGAAATCAAAGAGAAATTCCAAGTACGGACTTGCCAAATGAATCTTTCATCTAAATTTTGAAACAAAGGCATTGCTTTTGCCAAACATTTTTAAGCTTTGCTGAGGCCTCGTGTGAAAAATCAAGAGCTCCAACTATTTGGAAATCGTGTTCAATGTAAAACTTGGGCTTATTCCCACTTAATGTGAATAACACTGCACATTACCTTGAAAGTCTTTAAATTAAAAATTATACTGACACTGAATTGTGCCAAATTATCTCAGCCATAATTAAATGATTATAAAAAAATATGAACTGTCTTGGCACTTAAAGACACGATGAAGTCTCGAAAACACTCTGAAAATTTGTTAAAATTAAAATAAGGACTTTTTTAAGTGAACATTTTATTTCCAAAGTATTATACTCTTGAGGAATTTAAAATACTATACAAAACGACACACAAAATGAAAAAAAAGAGTAGAAAAACAAACTTTTAGAAAATTTTTAACATAATGATAAACTCCTAATGTTGACATTCTTTCATGTCACAGACAAAAAAATTAGGCATGACCTTTTGGATAATGGTGCTTTGTTTATAATATTTTTATTATATATATAAAATATTAAAAAAATATATTTATATATTGTATTTACTTGTATTTTTCTTCACTAAAAAATTGAAAAAGCTTTTCTTTCTAAAACAAATACAAAAACTATCTTACATTCTCTCTCATGGTTCATTATGAGATAAACTGAAGTCACACGCAAAGGACGCCCTTAGCAATGCTGGTAACTTGGTAGTTGACAGGTAAACAGGGGTTTACAGGGTCTCATTTTCACTTTGAAGTGTACCCCCTCAAACACTTGAGCATATTCTGTGAATGCTCTCAGCTTGAGGAAGACTTCTCAATTACCCACTAATGAGAACTTGTCTTTTAAGAGTATATCAGGATCTTTTACGGCTATGTTTGTTAAACAAATAGCCATAGTTCTACCAGAAAGAGCTACTTTAAGGGGTAATTGATGATTCCCAAATTCCTTTCCATACCACATACATTAGAAAGCAGGCAAGTTGAACTCTTCAGAGAAAATTATGCTCTGAAACTGTCACACAGGTTTCACTTAATAACTAAATTCATACACAGGTATGGGTTGTGTGCATCGCTTTTCCCCTCCGTCCCCTCTCACTACTCTTCAACCCAGCTGAGCAGCATGAAGAGAGAAATCCTGCTGGTGGGCTCACTGAAAGCACTGAGCTCAGGAACAGTTACTGTTTGTATGTATGTATGTATGTATGGCCAGACTTCGCAAACCAAGATTTGGGAAGGGCTCTCCCCACGTGGGTGTGCCCTTCCAGCCTGTGCAGTGGATTTTTTAGGTGAGGCACAGCATGCGCAGAACTGGCCCCACTGTTTAAGTCCTAAGGTCCATTTGCCATGGCCGAGTGAGCTTGGACAGTGACAGTGAAGTCCTCGGGACTGTCACAGCACCTGGTACTAACCAGGGCTGACTCTGCTGAGCATCCGAGATCTGACGGGATCAGATGGCAGGGGGGCATTGAACTGCCAGGGGACGGTCCCCACTGAGACTCGAACTCAGGCCCTTGGGATTCAGAGTCCAGAGTGCTCTCCTTTACACCATGGGACCGCCAGAAGACTTACTAGACCTCCATTAACCTACATGGAAGAGAACATTTATGAATACCCAAACTGGAAGAACTCAGGATGAGAGGGCATGGGACATACAAGATGGGTGGGAAGACAGGCTTAGCACTTATTGCTAAATTTGTGTGAGTGCTTAGATTAACCAGTGGAGTACCTAAAATCAGAGAACTACAAATACTGCCCAGAAACAGCTGAGCTGAACAAAAAGAGAAGAAACCAGACAAGACTTTGGAAACCTGCCTAATTTCCTCTGTGCAAACACTCCACCTGCTTGGCAAGCTAACAGGAAAACCCAACTTGCATCCTTGTGACTCAGTCTCTTCCTAGGAATGCCTTGAAGAGACAATGGCTTACCCAATCCGTGGTCATGAGATGACCAAAATGTTCTGGAACTGCAACTGCTACTTTGTCCAAAAATTTCAAAATTCAGAGACATTTTCCTGACCCAGAGGGCATCTTCAACTACCAAAATTTTACAATAAATGGTCTGCCTTTCATCATTCACTCCTATTGTTCAGAGAATCTTAATTCTGGTACTTGCCAAGTTCTAAATGTCTAAATTTGAAGTCCGTAAGAGCATTGTGTGCTTAGAAAATTTGCAATTTTGCAGTCTTGCAGATTTTTTAAATGCTGTTATTCTTCTTATAATAAATGTTGATTTAAAGTAAATCAAAAAATGATAAACTAAGATGTTTAAATCCTTCCACCTACCTATTGTAGCTAAAAAAAGGATTATAGGTTATCATCCTCCACATGGATCCATTAGGAAAGGGGGCAAACTGCTGCTTTTATTTATTTCACTTATGTTTACTGATGGAAATGGAATGTGTCATACTGAATTCCATTTTAGAATCACACTGGCAGCATGCTCTAATTCTCACAGATGTATTTTTTTCACTTTTCCCGACCTGTTCTCTCCAATGATCTGCCTTCCAGTCCCGCAGCTTTCTCAAGTCCTTCTCCTTATCCAGTAAAATCAATTTGAAGTCCAAGCTTTAAATTCAATTAAATTTCTTATCATCCACACCATTTGTGTATCACATTGTCTACTTCCCACAGCATCCAAAATCCTCCTGATTTCAGGTCTGTTCCATAATCAACACTCATATTCGAATCCATGCCTTTTCTTAAAATGATCAATCACTACCATGTCCTCCTCAGCTCTATGAAGTTTCTTTCGCACTTCTCAATAAATCTTTTCCTCTAAACTCAATTTAAATTCAAACACCTTCAGCAATCTCCCAGTATATGCTGGTTCCTCATCAGATCTGTTGCATGTCTCCCACATCTCTTTTTAGTTTTTGATGTGGCTTAAACCTAAGCTATTTGTCCTTTATTAGGCCAACACTGGGTCACCACCCCAGCTCCTGGTTTCCCAGCTCACCTTTCCACATTCCCCTCCCAGTGTTCCCAACAGAGATCTATGCCACTGTCTAATGAGCAGCCTAAGTTTCCATCTAAGAATTTCAATTTTCTCCTTTCCTGGCAGGTTTCATCAACTCACTCTGCCATTACACCACATGTGGTCCTGCCTTCTGACAGAGTGAAGGAATGGGGGAAGATTTGTAGACCATAAAAAGAAAAGGTCTTAAGAAACAGTTGGCTAAGTGCATATTACAAATGAAGTCCTTAAAAGTCTCATTTGTCAGAAACAGTAAGTTATTCCCTATATTAAGAAAAAAAAAGAAGAAATTAAATTCATATTCAAAATCCAGAATAGACAGCCATTATTTGCTTACCTGAAATATTTGTTTCAAGGAAAAAAGTGCCCGTCTCAGCTCCCGGCCATTGGAATTGTAAAGTTTCTCTGGGGGAAAAAAAGAAAACAGAATGAAGTTCAGCATAAACAAAACTGACAACATGACGAAAATGTATGGCTGTCAAAAGAGTCATAGCATCTATTTTCCATTAGGCAGGCTGTTCTTTAAGAAATTAGCTTTAAAAAAAATATAGGACTTATTTATTAAAAATGTGCATATAAACAAGGGCTTTGTAGTCCAAAACTTCAGATGGCATCTCTCAGGTAAATTCTCAATAGCTTCAACAAGATCAGTGAGAAACAATTCTCTCAGGAGTTTTTGAAAATGCGTAGAAATACTGCTCTTTCTGCATTAAGGTAAATTTAGTGCGTATTGAAAGTACCAGATAAATCTCAAAAAACTTCAGCTGAGCACACTCTTTGCTTTTGTTATCAAAGCTAGAGCCACTGAATCCCATCCTTGACTGCCTTCCCTCTAGACATTCTTTTCTCATGTTCTCATCTTTCTATTGTTAAATCCTTTCTACAATAGCAATGAACGTTAATACCAGAAATAGTCGGACAGTCTGTTCTAAGCATAATTCAAAACAGTGTTTTATTCTCATGAAAACTGATCTTGATCTTTTTCTAAATGAAGCAGAAGTCTTCTTTTCATCATCCAATACTGAAATATATTACTTCATTTATTCCCCTACTAATGCATACTCACAGAAATTAAAGAAGACAAAAGCAACTCCTCTGCTCTCTTTCTGAACCCTGTTACAATGTTTGTGCCTTTAGAAGAAATCTTGGATTGTGCATCTCAAGTTTACTGTTGCAAATTTAGATGCAGGGATGCAGTGGAAGGTGTGCTCCTCAAATCTTCCTGGTCTACTACGTTTAGCATATCTGATAGAAAGAGACTTTATAGAACACTTTTACAGTCCTAAACCAAATTTTACTACACTAATGCAACCTGAGAAAAATTAAAAAGGAAAGTAAAATCTTCACAGTCACTTCACATGACACACTCTGCCTCACCCACAGATCATCATGAAAGGACCCTCTCTGCCACAGACAGTGGCCAGCAAGTCCTGAGATCAAAGCTGGAAATCCCATGGAGTGGGAATATTCTTATGAGAAAATAAAATGTCGAACATCTCATTTCCTACTTTCCTTTGTCTATTTCTTTTGTAATTAGTACTTTACACTACCAAACCAAATTAAATTTTATTTCTTTCTCTCAGGACGTTGCAAAAAAAGGCCTAGCACTTAAGTATTCATTGCATTTATAACTCAGTAATCATTTTATACTTCAATCAAAGAAGGTGGGTGTTATTTTTAGAAAAAACATTTCTTACTCCCAACTGTCATCTTTAACCAAAGGAAAAGTGTGAAGTAAAATTTTAGAAAAACTAACACTTTTTTTTTTAACTTTTAAAATAGTTTTGTTCATCCCTAATTGCCTCTGATTTCAAAGGCAGAATGTGTAGAATTGGCAAAACTATTGTTTTTATAAGTTGTCTCCTTTCTTTATAGATTCCTGACAAAACACTGGAGGAACAGACTTCACTTCAAGCCATAAACTTAGAGGCACACTTTAATTACTCTCACTTAAAAATGCACTGGCATGTGAAACTACATTTCTTGGCAGGATAAAGAGCAATTTTGTCAGGAAAGCCTAAAGAATAATAAAGATCTTCTAAGACCCGGTCTGTCAACTTTACATGCCATTATAACACAAAATATTCCTTTCTGAAAGATACCTCCATCTGGCATTTGTTATTACTAATATCCCTCTATTCATAATTCACCAGCATCATTATGAGCAGAATGTTTCCAAACAAGGCAGTGCATTATCATCTTAATTATGAGAGGCACCACTTCTTAAAATGCTGGCAACTTTGTACATAAATATCAGTGTTCTAACAAATGCCATCTGCTGGTCCTGGTCTCAAACAGGAATCATCATCCCAGCCTGGGGTAAAGTCCTAACAAACTATTGTTATGATACCATAACACTGGTTGCTTTCATTGGTGCATGAAGATTTTTGGTACATCTCAGAGGAACAATGCTGACTATTTTTCTCCTTGGTCTCTTCACAGAGCATAACATCACCCTTGGCAATCAGCACAAACAATGCTCTCCCTGCTTGTCTGTAGCAAACAGGACAGGCAAACTGAAAGGCAAAAAGCACTCCTGAGTTCTTTTTCTGCGGTAGAAAATCAAATTTGAAAAAACAGAGAGGAAAAGGCATATTTGCTTATGACGTTTTCACACAGACAATTCTGAAAACAGACAGCAAATGCTTTTCAATGCTTGTTGCTTTACATGAGTAATTTAAAGTGTTGCCCTCTTAAGCAGACTGAGAAATAACCTTCCATGCTAAATTGCCACGGTGCATCCCCTGGCAGATTTGTCCTGAACTGAAACAAATTATGTTTACAGCTTTGAAAGAGGAGTCCAGATTGCTACTACGACCAAAACCAAAAAATTCTGTGGTGCTCCAAGGACAGTCCGGAAGACCCATCTGCTCACTGCTTTGTTACACAGTGTAGATAAATTGAACATGTACACTAGGACTGCTTTATGCCAGAAACCAAATCTCCGAATGTCAAACCAGAATACGCACTGTTCCACTTCTCCCTGAAACTTCTCAAGTCTCTGGCCCTTTGGTATAACACCATTCCCATCCTTCCCCAGGTTAGGTACAGGCTGGAGACATACTGTATTCATATACTTCAAGATTGGAGGAGATAAAATAGGCCAGGGAGTTTATAGGTCAGGGCGTTTGTGATATCTGACTGTACCTACCTATTGATGATGGCACTTCTGACAGTTATGTCCTGACAAGCAGGACATTCGCAGTCATTTTTTACTATTTTCTTTAAAGAAAAAAAGAGCTGCATCTGTAGCTGTGAAAGAGCTCATTGCTTATACCCAGATGTCAGAAAATTCTTCTGGTGGTTCCCTCTGACGTTAACTAACACTAGAGGGCACTGCTTATTACCTTATTATATGGAGGAACACTGTTCCTCCATGGGCTTCCCACTGACTGAGCAATACTCTTTGGGATGCAGAGTTGGTACTTCATCATTCTTGAATCCCTGCTTTTAACCTGTAGACTGTAGGACATCCTGGGAAACTAAAAAGCATCAGCACTGCCAATCTCGAACATTCAAAAACAGAGTCAACTCTTTTGAAAAACATAGAAAACCAGGCATTGGTAAGGGCCTCAGTTTTCTTTACCTTTTGCAAAAAAGGAGAGTCACATTCATTAAATTATCCTTCCCATCATAGCAGGTAGGTGTATATCCTTGAGAGACAAAAGAGATTCCCTTAGCTCACCATTTGTTTCTAGAGACAGAGCATCAGAGATAACTGGGCTTGTGACAGAGACAGACGTGTGAGAGGTAGCAACCTGCAAGTGCCTATTTTCTTGCAAGGGCAGAACTGGTTGAGAGAAAGCTTCATGCTCTCAAAGAAAAATATTATTTATTACTCTGTATTTTTGTTTGCTTTTACTGTTGTAAAAAACAACTCATGCTAAGTGAAAACAGATTTCTATAGGTGAATCTGGTACAAATGAAGCAATGGAGGGAAGGCAATTTGGTTTGCAGGTGACATCTCTTCAGAAAGGAAGTCTTTAAAGATCTCTTATCAGACCACTAGCAGCTTTCAAATGGGATTTTGTATTTTCAAAGATCACTGTCAGAGGTTCAGATTTCACTGGATATTCAACTCTTTTGACTACATGGGAAAAAGGACTTTTTAAAGAAAATAATAATTGGTCCTTATTTCTTAATTAAAGTACTGACTTTTATTCTGCCTTCTATGGAAAAACGAGTGTTTTCAAGTCACAATAATAAAAGAAGAAGCAGAACTGGCTGAAAATTGCTTGGTTCAGTCCCACATGTTACACCTGACCTCTGACCGACAGGGTACCATCCTCCTCCCTTCCTCTTCCATCACACCCATTGAATTAGTCCCTGGGATATAGTAATTTATACAGCATCAGCCTTTTGAGCTGTTGGCAAAGACTCGTGAACATCTGGCTGAGCACAAATGGGAGTTGCTCTGCTTCACTTGCTGCTGCCTGAATGACCTCCATGTCTCCCATCCATACCTCTTTTCTTTAAACTGTAATTTCAAGATGAAGCTCCTTTCCTTACAAAAACATAAAAGGGAGATTAACTCCACATTTGATTACATTAACAGGGTACCTGGTGCAGATCTACTTAAACAACATTTGAAACATTTCCTGCCATTCATTTCTACCTTGCACGGGACAAAACTAGCAATATTCTTTGGCTTCCAAGAGCTACTTGTAAACAAGTCAGTAATTAGAAAGTAAAAACTTAATTACTTTTCCTACAACAATGAATAAAAAAAATCATTTTACATGCTCACTAGAAAGAAGTATTACTGACAAAAGTAATAGGCTGTCAGAATTTAAATGATCTGCCTACCTTTCCAGCAGCACTGATAGGAAAAACAACAACTTAGAAGAATAAAGAAAAATGTTTATAATGATAAAAAACCTCTTTCTGTGAATGTCAAGTGCCACAACTCTAAATTGATTACTACTCTATTACAATTTTAAATGGACATTATTTTATCTGAATGAATGTATACAATTGTAAAACTAGAGAAATATCATGAGCAGCACAGCAGAAGTCAGGCACACAGGTCCAACCCTGGGAACAGGCACCAGGAAGCAGCCTGGTAGACTTCATCCGAGCAGGCCCACGGGTACATATAGTGCTGCAGATCTATAAAACAACTGTATATAAAACTAATTAGTGTAGTGTGCCAGTTTTTCACTGTATGTCAAACAAATTAAAGCAGTTTTCTAAGAAAGTCCTGGTTCTGTGCCAAGAATAGGCTCTTTTCTTAGTTTTGCTTTTGTCCATGAAAGTTAGTCATAAATGTGTTGGCCAGACAAGGCACTTCACTTTTCTTCCCAGACCCCCTAGAAAACACACGGAGAAGGGATTCATTCACAGGCACATTGCCCACTACTACATTAACACAGTTGCTGCTTCTGCTGAGATTACTTCATTTTGCATACTACAAATTTCCTTTTTCTCTCCAAATCTGATTTATTTCTCTGTATAAATAGTTATGCATTAATTAGTGCAACATCTCACATGCGAACTCAAGCTATATATTCTCTCACTGATCCAGGCATAAATGATTAGCACTCAAGAGTTTTCCCACAATAAAGGACCTCAGGCCAAGCTAGTGGCTGCGTATAAATTTCGGGAAGCTGAGTCTACGTCACTGTCAGCACCGACTGCTTTGGAGGAATGTGCAGGCTGCCTCCAAGGAATGCCGCCCCGGCTCCCAGGCAGAGAAAAAACCTCCCTCCCCTCTTCTTTATTCAGACACACAGCAGCTGCTTAGCTAATTATCTGGGACAGTGGGTTCCCTCTTCGAGCAGGGTCCTTTGCCCCCACTGGGAGAAGGGGATCCTTTGTCGGGAAAAGATCCTATTACGCCTGCATATGAGAAGAGCTCAGCTTCAAGCCTGCATCCTTATTCCCTTTCTCTGTAAAGGACCTGCAGGTGGGGAGTGGGAGGAGGGAAAAACAAAACAGCCTTGGACACCCTTTCCTATCCTATCCCCTAAGGCCATGCTGGCAGAGGCTCAAAATAGAGTGCAAACAGCCACCTGCAAACCCCAGGGAGCCTGTGGGTTTGGACAGACAGGCAGGGAGAACTTCAGGGCAGTATCTCCCCTGGGAATGAAAAATACCCCATACAGCAGCACTTCAGAGCAATTCTGCAACTCGTGCTTAGGGATTTTCCTGCCTCTGTCTCTTTGAGGGCAGAAGTCTGCATTCTTGCTGCTGCAAGACATAACCCTCAGAAACAGTCCCTGGATTTCCACAGGGAGAGTACACAGGGCAGAAACCCCACTTTGGGAAGATGTATTGGAGCTAACCTTTTTTGAGTGTTTCTCTGAGATGCCAAACGTCTTAATTTCTATCACGAGGGAATTAACATAAAACTGTCAGCACAAGAATGATAACACATTAAATTCACTGAAAAAGTATCCAATCCTCTAGGTGCAAGTGTCCTCCCTAATTCTTGCTTCTGTGTTTCCTAGAGATATAAAATGAGATTCAATCATTTGCGGGAAACTGAGTAACATGTATGAAAACTCCAGACCACCAAAGAGAAAGACGATGACTCTGAGGAAGAGGAATCGAAGACATGCAGCAACAGAGAAACAACTCACAGAGTACAGAAGAGTAGAGGGAAGTCAGTAAGAGAGAGAATAGACAGTAGGAAAGATGGTCTGGAGTGCCATTAATATGAAAACAATAGTGCTTAAAGAAAGCAGTAATGCTTAAGCAATCAGCTGCAGAGAACTAAACTTAATTCTTCAGAAGAGTGAGAAACCAAATCATTTGTGTAAAACAGAGACAAAAAACATCCTTTCAGGGTATGTCTTTTCCATCTAAACACATTATTCCTTTGCTCTTGGTTCCAGGTTTTAGCCAGTGCTGGAGGTTCACTATCAACATGCAGATAAACTACTGCAACATCTAAGTAATTCATTGAGATTTAATTGAAGGAGGGGTTTATGCAAATAGTTGGCAAAGGGGAATTTCCAGTCTTTATCATACTGCACTGTCACTGTTCAACCCCAGCTGTCAACTAAGCCCCACACAGCCACTCGCTCACTCACCCACAAGCAGGATGAGGGAGAGAATGGAAAGTGTAAAAGTGAGGAAACTCAGGGATTGAGATAAAGACAGTTTAATAGCAAAAGCCTCCCACACAAGCAAAGCAAAACAAGGAATTCATTCACCACCTCCCATGGGCAGGCAGGTGTTCAGCCACTTCCAGGAAAGCAGGGTTCCATCACATGTAATGATGACTTGGGAAGACAAGTGCCATCACTCCCAGTGTTCCTCCCTTTCTCCAGCTTTATATTCTGAGCATGACACCACAGTTGGGGTCAGTTCTTGTGCACCCCTGCACCCCCAGACTCCAAGGCCTTGACTCTGTGAAAGTGCTGCTCAGCAATAACAAACACATCCCTGAATTATCAACACTGTTTCCAGCACAAATCCAAAACAGAGTCCCAAACGAGTTACTACGAGGGAAATTACCTCAGCCAAAACCAGAACATCCCCTCTGGCAGCCCAACAGAACTATACTGATCTCTTCTCTCAACCATTTCTACCAAACTTCTGTTTATTCTGCTTGACTTCAAGCAAACCACAAGTCATGGATAAACCATTAGCCAGTTCCGCCTTCACACAGCTCTGAATAACTATCCTTTTGCTCCTGTAGACCCATTCACATGCACGTGGAACTGGGAAGAACATTTGTCATACTATCTGCACACACTATGGCAAACAAATGCCAATGATTTATGCTAAAGGGAGAGGTTAAAATGCACCAAGTGTTTATACAGTTAAGTGCACAAGGAAATCTTGGTCTTCATCTGCTGGATCCCAGGTTTACAGCTATGGAAGATGGTGCTCTCTGTATGTTGCTCTGCATTACATTAAGATCTTAAAAACTGATTGTGTCAAAACTTCCTTTCACTGTTTCCACTTCTAAATTCCTTAGCATATTAAGGCCTTGCTTACTCATAACAAAAGAAAGGACATATAAGGTGATGTGGGCTGAGAGCAGGGTGAAGATGCCTGACGAAAAGGCTAGTACTTTCCCCTTTAAGCTTTATATCTCCCTGCTCATTACTGTTTTCCCAATTCCCTCCTGTAGAAATCTGTGTAAGTTGTCTTCTACTGCTGCTGTGGAAAAAAGGACACAAGTAATAAAAAAGGCCAACAGCAGGGGAGTACAACAACAGATTTTATCTAAATTATGAAGTAAAAATCAGACGAGAACATTAAAATTCAGTCAACAAGGAATCACTTAACTGCATAGAAATCAACAGCAACAACCCCAAGACACTTGAATACCTCAAGAATTTCAATGACTAAAACCCCCAGGCTTTTAAAATTAGTTGAATGTAGAGAGATAAAGAAAATGCAGGGGGTGTTTATTGCAAAAAGATCATTTTAGAACTGGCTTTCATGGTCAGTCTGGGGAGATCATTGCCAGGCCAATGCCACAAAAAGCATTTCCTGCTCTCTATGAGCTGAAAACTGTGACCAAACTGGAGCAGCAAGGCAGCTTTGAATCCACTTCCCCGTGGGTTATCACGACAGCTTTTACTTCCATTTCCAAACTGCTTCTCTCACGTATCAGTTCTGATTTTGCAAGCTGGAATACAGAATTCCCCATTTCCCACTGAATCTCATGCCTACTGATAACTTTGAACACACGGGGAAAAGGCTGCTCCTGGAAAAAAGAGCAGTGAAGGAACTACACCATGTAGGTCCATGCACACAGTACAGATCTAGAACAAACTGTTCAATCATCTCAGTCTTCCTTCCTTTCTTTGAAATAAAAAGCAGCACTAAAAAGAAGTATTCAAAAGTTACAGACTTTCCAACATATTATCAAAATAAAGAGCCTCTGCCTCTTCAGCCTACTCATTCCAACTATGGAGCAGGCACCATAGTGTACTTCCCTGCAATGATTTATTTACACAGGTCCTCTCCACTTGAATGCAAAAGGCACTAATATGCTCTTCAGTTCTGAAGTGCAGGAAACAGTACTTTGGGTTGATAACTTCAAAGGAGGGCACTTCTGCATGTCCAAAAATGCTGTGGCTGCTCTTCTCTAAAAGTCAAAGGGTTGCAGAAGGGAAAAGGCTGCGTAACAAGGTCAAATATTACAGCACCATATTAGAGCAAGTGGTGATGGAAAAGACTTGAGAGGTCATCTTGTTCATCC
This sequence comes from Pithys albifrons albifrons, assembly GCF_047495875.1. Classification (NCBI taxonomy): domain Eukaryota; kingdom Metazoa; phylum Chordata; class Aves; order Passeriformes; family Thamnophilidae; genus Pithys; species Pithys albifrons. Next base: position 19,816,664 of record NC_092461.1, read on the forward strand.
TCCTACTAATGCAAAATTGCTCCCTGGAGAGTAATACAGTAGGAAAGTAGTTGCTATAGAAAAATATATATTACACAATGCAAGAGAATGGGGCTGGGGAAAATTACTAGAAAGGAAAATAACATAGAATTACTGCTTTTTTAGAGATTACTGTAGCCAATCTGAGGCTAAAACATAATTCTAAAAAGTATGTTGAGACCAATCTTTAATGTTTGTTTCAGTTTACAACTAGCACTCTGAATTGCTGACCTGTGTGCTGGTGCTCAAACAAGCCCATTAGTGCCTCCTGGGTTAGAAGTACTTAGTAACAACGTACTTAGTAACAACAATCTGAATTTTCTGGTTTTATTATGTTTTAAACAGTGTGAAATGATGCCCTGCACTTTCACTCACAATTAATAAACAAAGAGCAACAAGTACATTAGAGCAACCTATCACTAAAAAGCCCCCAAAATTTAGGCACACACCCATTACCCCAAGAATTATGGATACCTTATCTGTGCTTACAGCTTGGCAAAAGGCAAAATGTCCAAGTGCCAAGACATCAGAGGTTTGTGCCAATAAGGTGAATGAGCTCCTGAGCTTAAAATTCATACCAAGTTTTTCTCTTGCAGAAGACGTGCCAAAATAGGTCAGTTGTTATCTCCAAGACTATGCTGCTGCAGTGATCCTAAGTCCAGTCTCAGGAATTGCATCACGATTTAAATAGCTCTTGGACTTCAGAGATTGCAGCCTCTTAATTAACTGCATTCATTCAAGCACATCAGATTTTCTTCAAAAATTTGGACGGCAAGTATGAATTACTCATCAGATAGCAAGCAGCAGGCAAAAGAGCAGCAGTGGCTGATGGTCAAAACCTTACAAAGCTGCTTCTTGTGATTGCAATGGTAAGTGCATCTCTAAATACCTGATGCTGCATTGCCTATGTGCAGGTGAGACTTCCCAGTCTCACAGCCAAGCTGCTGGGTGCAACTCATTCCAATTCAATGCTGGGCGTTTGGTTGACCATTTGAAATGGCCAAGACCAAGAATCCACCATAAAGTCTTCACATACAAAAACCAGTAGATGTGCCTGTAACTGAACCACACAATCAATATTAAGGATTAATATTTACTAGTACTTTAATCAGAAGCATCAGCCATACAATCATGCAGATTCCTTCTGGAAAGCTTCTAGACATGGCACCTTAATCTAGTTGAGCTTTACCTATAGGATATTTTTTCCCCAAAATTAATTAAAAAACATAATGAGCAAAGAATTCCAATGGAAAAGCCATAGCATTCTCCAGCATATTTATTTCCATTTTTCATTACATTTACTGATGACAATATTGATTTCTATAACAATTTTATTTAAATTCAATAATCAGATCTCCCCAGTCTGAAAACAATGTCTCTGTATAACAGCCTCTTCCTTATGTGAAAAACTTTAATTGTAGCTCATCTTTCCTACACCTTCTTGTTCTTATGTATATTCTCCAATCAATTCACACCTTTAAATGTGCAAACTCATTTTGAGTAAAAAGAAGACAGAGCATTTCAATAGACAAAGATTTGGGTTTGTTGTAGTATTACAGTCACAAAACAAAGAACAATTTCTTAAGTAATAGTCTCATAGTTCCTAGCAGACGTGATCTCAGTCAAAAGCAATAGGCTAGTTAACCAGCTTTGTTCTAATAACTTGAACCGTCTTTTTCCATGAGTCTTGATGCATTTGAGGGTTCCTGGAAGGATGCTTCTTTAGAATACTTGAAGGATATAGTTAAATTAACAGAAATTAAGTTAACAGAGATGGATTTACAACAGAGGCAGAATGAAGCAATATCAGATGTGCAGAAGGAAAGATTGCAGCACAAATACTTTTAGCAGATGTCAAAGTAATTCAGGGTCAGCAAGTTTCACATCATTCTGAAATTGCTGGGACACATGAAAAATATACCATTTTGGCAAATCAAAAGAATAGCAAACCCCATGAATAAATTGGAACAGAACCACTAAAATCTCAGGCTAAATCCATGCCAGTGCACGAATCTCATATGATGCAAATGCCAGATCAAGCACATGGCCAGTCCTCCTGCAGTGGCCTAGAGAAGCTTGGAGATCCCCACTCTGATGGACAACTCACCTCCCAGCATTTGTACAGGTGCTGCACCTCATGCCTCGCCACCTCCTGGGTCACACTGGTACCATGGAGTGCAGGTGGCGCATCACTGCTCCATCTGCTGTCCCATGTCTTACAGCAAGAGGGACAAGAACAGGCATCCCAAGAATGTGGCACAGGCACCGTGACAAGCTTAACACACCAGGAAGGGAGGTAACACCATGGGGAAGCCAACGGTCTCAAGCTTCACATACCACACACAACAGCCCTGCAAGAGAGCACTGCAGCTGCTGTCCTGGACTCCAGTGCAATTCATTTGTCCAGCAGTTACTATTTTTTTTACTACTCAGTCTGTTGGGAATTTAAAGGCTTCCCCCCAGCAGTGGAGACCCATCTTCATTGTCTCTTAAGGACCTATACATCAGACTGCAAAGATGTAACAGTGAAAAAGTACTTAAGTATTTCACATTCATATAAAATGAGGCAAAAGTAGAATATTTCTACACTTCCAAGTACCATGGAGGATGAAGGGAGGTATCCAAAGTTACACATATTAAAATCAGGAAATTACTGATAAAGGAAGGACCATGTTCATCCTGTGGAAACTTCACTTTTGGAAATTCTTCCCCGTTTTCACAGGTGAAAGATGTCATTGGTTTTCCAGGAACAAAATGTATGATACTTGTAGGCTCCACAACAGTGTGGCTGGATCTCAGAAAATGAATACAAAGCAAATACTGGAACCATCATTTCATTCACCCCCATCAACTAACACAACAATGAAAAACCTCTGTGCTAGATGCTTCCCTGAGTTGAATTTGGGAATCAGTTAGTTCACTTAAATGTGTTAGCATCAGGAGAGAAGCTTGTATATAAATCCACCCACGGCTCTGGCAACACATTATCCCTTTGAAACGAAAGCTGGCTGATGCCACTCCAAGCCATGATGTGCTGCCCACTGAGGCACCAGCTCTTGACCTGCAGAGACAGAAGTGAGACAGACCCCAGAGCAAGTTCAGCTTCTCTTAGAATGATTTCCTGCTTAAGTTTCCCGCACAACCTCTCCACATCAACAGCTTTTATAACAAATAATTTAAATGAAAAGTCACTCAAGCTATTGTGTTCCTTTTCATATGGCTCCATCATGTCCTGGGTCAGAGCAACTTCCAGAGAAGTTTGCACGTTTCCAGGGTAAAAGGAAAGGCTATCCTCACAGTGCTCTAACCATACCACCCTACCACACATTTATATTTTCAAACATTCCTCAAGCACAATTTCTGTTTACCATACCATGGGGCACTTGGCCTGAACTTGTTTAACACATGTTTGTGTTATTTATCCAAACTCATTCATCACAGTTGTAAAACATCTGACAGACGATGGAGGTTTTCCAGTACGTATCAGGCCTCTCGCTTAATTCAACCGCTGATTATTTCCACCTCTAAGTAATTTGACCAAAGCCACACGAAAGCATTCAGCTATACTAAATCTCTCTCTGTTTGTTATTAACCCAGTCACTGGCTGTAAAAAGCTCCGTCTCTCTACATATCTAATTAATCAGACAAATATCAACTATATACACATATATACTATATATATATATTAACATGCATAACATATACACATATATTAGTTATATATTATGTATGTTTATTGATATATATATATATATATATATATATATATGATATACCAATTATACACATTTAAATGCAATATTTTCTTTTTAGGAAGATTCATGTGATAAGAAAAGATTGACACAGGGATTTAATTGTCATTTGTAATTTAAATACTGCCAGCTGCTGTGCAGTGTTTCTTTGCACAAAAAGCACATACTATGGCCTACATGCTACACACATTCAGCTACTTAATGTGACATAAAATCCATGAATTCACAAATTCACTTAAGTATAAGCATCATGAACACCAATTCAATGTAGTTTGGGATCAGATGCTGCAACTGGAAAGTAAAAATGGTTCTGCTTTCTGTGATTATTGAGCATGAGTACTGTATGGCCTTCCTACTTCTTGTCTCTTGCAGAAGGAAGATCTTTCATTGTCCTTTTTTTATTTGCATACTTTGCATTGCTCATTAATCATACTGACACAAGTCTGTAACCACCAAACTAGAAGCAAGCTAACAGCTAAAACCTGCAAGAACACTAAAAGGACCAGATCCTCCCTTCTACCTAGGCTTTCTAGTTTCTAAATAAATTAGTTGGAAAAGTGTCATATGGGCTGCAGGAATTCAAGATCCATTCACTGTTCCTCAGAAATCCATAACTTTGCTGATGCACAGGTTGGCTGTCTCATATGTTACATTTTTCTTCCTTGAAGAACTGTATAAAAAACCATTATCAACTACATTATCATACTTTCAATGTGACAGCACAGGTTGGTTAGTACTGACCTCACAGTAAGTTCCTATCCCGTCTCACTTTAGGAAGCAGAAGTGTCCTTGGAAACTGATGCTCAGGTAGAGGCCAGGGCAGTAAACTGAGAATGAAAAATCTCTGCTTCTCTTGGGTCAACAGTATCTTGAGAATGTCTACGTTATGAGAGCTAGTATGGATCTGACCCTTTTGTCTCCCTCACCTCACATCCTGTCATTATTTCTGAAGTCTATACAGAGACACTGTAAAATAAAGATGATGATGGGGAATGAGTACAGAAGAAGAGAGCTCCAGCAAGAAAACAATAGGGTTTGCACATCTGATCATATCATATTGCATGCAGAAAACAAGAAAATGTGGCTTCGTAGAAAAAATGCAGGACATATTATTACTAGCATCTACAGAAGGAAAACTATGAAGAAATAACCAGTTGCTCAAGGTTGCCTCAGTGGCACTCCTGGTCTGCAACCACAGTTAATCTTCCATAAAGAAAACAGACAATGAAGCTGAAGGGACAAAAGACCTAAAGAAAAAACCCAAACAATATCCTTATTCTTTGGACTATTGACTTGAAGAACTATTTCTTACTGTATACTTCTTTTTTATTGCTCTTGGCTAGGCTTTTTATGCAAATAAGTGCCCTAGAGCCTACTGTCACATGCTGTATATGAGACAACCTCTCAAGTGTGTACAGAAAACTTCAGCTGATGTGGGATTTGGCAACTTGCTTGGTAAGTGGCATTTTAATTCATGAGCATATTAAATCCATGATGCATAATCTGCTTGGGCAGCCTGGTAGTTTTAATATGTTAGTCTAGACCTATAAAGCCCTAAATGTCTTGGGACCTATTTGTGCAGGCATTGAGCTTTTCAGGAGGTTTCCTGATGAAACAAAAGTTATAATCAGAAAACGTCGGTCACTAAACCGGAAACACTGCATTCAAAAACTCTTGCAGTGAATAAATTTTCTTTAGATCCAAGACAGGATTCCCAAAGAGGTTTACTTAGATTCAGGGTAACTGAGGACCCAGGAAGGATATGTCTTCAGCCCTAAGACTGGTGCTGTGGGAAGCTATGGGTGAGACAAATCAGAAGAGAGGAAACTGCAGGACCCAAAAGGCTGAGAGCTCTGCAGGCCCAAGCTGAAATACAGACAACCCAGAGAGCCCGATCCTGAGTCCAAGTGCCAAAAAAAAGAGAGAAATGTGCATTTCAATCACAAATTTCAGGAAAAAAAATTCATCTGTTCTCAGAGTACCTTCACTTCAATATCAGTTTTCTGCAGAGGTATTAGGATGGTATTTCCTGAGCAGTTTCCGAGTCATGCCACAAAATATGGGGTGTGTTTGTGAAAGCTCTGTCACTCCTCACTCCCCGCAACTTCAGGGTTTTGCTTGTCTGGAACAATCTTATTTTTTTCCGGTGTTTCATTAGCAGACCCTTTCTGAGAAATGCCAGGTGGCACCATGCCCAGAATTGCTTGCCAGCTAATCTCAGAGGATTGGGCATCATGCCATTTGAATTAAAGAGCTCAGCTCTAACTCACTGATAACATTTAGGAATCAAACTAATAAAATGGAAAAACAAAATGAATACAAATAATCTCCAATGGCTTTTACTGAAAACTTATACAGTTATGGAGAAAGACAAAAAACAAGAAACAGTAGTTGTCTTTTCTCCAAAACCTAAAACAGGGTTCAAGTGACAAAAATCGGCTATGATTTCATTAGTTTCTGAAAACAACAAAAATAATAAAAAAGGAAAGGTAACATCACAGGGTTCCCTGCAACAGGGAGCTCAAACTTCAGGCAAGCTGTGCTGCCCCCACAAAATGCAGAGGAGAAAGACAGAGAAAAGAATTTGCATTTGAAGGGAACAATGGAGTTTCTCCCTCAATCCCTCCATTCTGGCATTTTGACATGTCCTTCCTAAAATAAAGATGACGTTTAATTTATGAAGACCTATAAAACCATAAATACCCAGTTGAAAAGTTTGCATAATCCTAACATTGTCCACATCAACAATAAAACATGGGATTCTTCAGCATGTGCATGTAGACGAAGGGACAAGAACACAGACTAATGATTCTGTAAATTAAAAACTGGTTTTTTTATCAGAAGTTTTCAGTTTTACAGGCTAGAAATTCCCAAATACAACACACCCCACAGGAGGGGTATGGGAAGGGAAAACACAAGGCTAATAAGGAGGTGACTATTAGGAAATAAAACAATTCAAAACCATTTCCTATAACACAATTAAAGAAAAATATGGGAGGCAACTTTGGCTTACTCTGACTGCTGTCTTTATAAAGCCAATCTGTGTTATTTACATCTTCTCCTCTATTCTTCCGGAGACCATGAGTCAGTAGAGGACAGCCTATTTTCCTTTCACTTCCTCATACATGCCCTGGAGAGTCAGATAACATCAGTCGTGGAATATTTCATAGCTAATTAACAGATAACAGCTAACCAAATTAAATAAGTCACACAGACAAAACAGTCCTTTTTCTGTGACATAACAACATCCAAGAAATTTTTATAGCAGAAATAACTGAGAGGGGAGCTAGCTGATCTTTTTCCATCTTATACGCAGGGATAAAGCAGTTTTAACTTTGGATGGAACAAACCCCCAACAGTTCAGATAGATGAGGGCTCACAGAAGTCACTTGCTTTCCCAGCTCTGTGTGCAAAGCATGGACAGACATTTTAGCACCCTCCAAACAGAGGCAGACATTTCAGAAAGGATGCAATCTTGTGTGAGACACTTGCCCTCTCCCCACCTTTGCCCTTCTGCCTGCCTTTGCCCCTCATGTGCTCTGCTGCCCTTGGGGGGCTGCAGGGACCTGCCCACCTTGTGCTGCCAAGGCAGGAGGGGACACCAAGGGCCCACTAGGGCTGTGCAAGTCAAACCGGAGCTTACACATGGGCAGCTCTGCCCCTACTCAGCACGCTGTGTTTGGTGCCTGCTCTGAGCAACGCTGGCACTCCATGTATGCGGGAAGCAGGCGGTGACGGAGCAGCAATGCTCCCCTGGCCTCCCCACAGCTCTGCCGGGCTCACATGGGACCCCAAGGCAGCAGCACTGCTGTGCAGGTGCTCTGTCCTCACCAGGGGCAGGATGCTGGATAATCCTTCCCACACTGTTTGGGCCGCTGTTCCCCGCTTGGTTCTCTACGTGGTGCCCAAATTGACTCTCAGCTTGACAGGAGCCCTTTCTCAGCACTGTCCTTGCTGTGTGGCCATGACACCTGCGTTTTCCAGACTAAGTTGTTTTCCCAAAGTGTTTCAAGCCACCCACCAGCCAAAGCCTAGGTACCCATGAGACATCAGACTGGGAACAATTCAGAGCAAGAGGCCTGGCTGCCAGGATGGGTGTCTCCGGGAGTGTGCTCTCACATGTGGGCACTGTGAATCCAGCCCCACAAGCCCTTCCTCGAGGTGCCAACACCAGCATTGACAGAGTAGAAATGTAACACAGGGCTTGTTGCCAAAATCCATCACTGGCTTCTGCAATCCACATTTTCTCCTGCAGACACAGCATGGTAACCCCTGCCAATGGAGGAGAGGAAGCAGAGGAGCCCAGAAGGGAACCCTGGAGCACTCCTTCATCCTTTCTGCTCGTGTGGCTTGCACACATGACCACATTAAAAACAAGTAAAAAAGTAGAATACTATTGAAACATTGAATTTCATCTGTATTATCTTAATTACAAAACACACATTTCTTCCACTGAGAATCACTTCTACTTGCTACTTACCCAGACAGAAATTCAGAAAGAAGGGGAATAGTTTCTGAGGTGCTATTGATAAAAATGTTTACTACTGTCTTTGGTAGCTACTAATCACTCTGGAGTTTTCGAGGGCCTTCATCATCCCTTAGCAAAGCTTGCTCATAACAAGACATGCAACAAAGCAAAACCATAACTAAGCCCCATCTCAGTGAGAGTAGAGCAGATTGAAACTAGAAATTAATGAAGGACAAGAAGTGTAATTACAGGTGACACCTGTACAAGGACACTTCCATTGCCCAGCAATATGTTTTTACACTGATCTGTTAGCTGCTGTAGGACTGGATTAGTTACCGTGCTTACACGGCCAAAGATAGTCAGATTTTTAAATACTTCCATACACCCCATTTCTTTCAAGGATGTTAACACACCTCCCAGAAGCCCTTGAGACATCAAATGTTATGGAGAGCCAGAAACTACTCAGATTTGTCCTCTGTGTTATATTGCAGCCCTTGTCAATGAATTTACAAGAAACATATGCACACATACAAACACAGGCATAAAATCAAAGTATACTGTGTCATTACATCTCTTTGGTACCTTGATTTTAGTCACACTTGTGATCAAAATACACTGTTGTTTTCCTCTACCAATAATATGGCTGGTAATTTATCAAATACTTAAATACCAAGAAAGACACTGAAACATTGTTTTGCTGAAAAGTTACATGTCCTGAAAGATGTAAAGCAACATACTGCAACTGTTTCTCCTTTGGCATGCTGCCTTCTTCCCATCATGGATGGATGTGACAACTGACAGATTGTAAGTAAAATACCCCAGATAAACAAGCTGGCTAGTTACATGCAATCAGAAAATCATCTCACTTCAAAAATGTCTGAAGTTAGAGAACAGTAATGAAAAAAATAATAATAAAAAGAATCAAAAGTTCTTGTGATAAGTGACCCAGGACCTGAACTTCAGACTTAATCACTCCCTAAACTGTGGATTCATAGATGAGCTTGAACATGACAAACGTGCTCTTTTTCTACAGACTATCAAACCAAATGAGACGTTATTATGCAATTAAAATCAGGCATCATTTTTCTGTCATTACATCAGAATTTGCCTAAAGAAATCAACATTCCTTAAGCTGGAGCACTCTAGCCATGCTACACGTGTTGTTGGAGGCAGGTTAAATCAGTTGGGAATCCTACATGCCCAGTATCTGGCTTCAATTTTCTCTTACAGTTACTTCCTTAGCACTAAATAACGGAGAATCAATACACTGTCAGGCACATTTCTTTTTCCTTTTCTTTTTGAGATGTTGTCCTATGAAAATCCTAAGATATGTTTTGCAGGTAGATGGAAATTACTTCCCAGGCTACAGCCTTCAGAACATCATTGCACTACCTACCCACCAAAAACTAGATAAAAATGATAAATACTCACTAAATAAAAATGTTTGTGTGTTCTTTGGTCATGATTTTATTTTCTCCCAGGTTGCTTTCTGAAGGACAAAGCAAAAGAGTGCGAACAGATTTGTGTAAGTGCTTTGGCACGGGAATGACTTCACACAGCAGCATTTCAATACCACCTCAGTGGGGTAGGACAGAGCTGGTCCAGCAGCACAAACTGGTATCACACTACTTTGTTCTGTCTGGAGTCAAACTGCTTTCCCTCCCTCTATAGACCAAGCCTGCAGAATTCATACACAGTTCTGTTTAAATCTGAAAAGATCAAGTGAGGGCAAAAATGAACCTTTTTTCCCTCTTTAAAAAAAAAAAAAAAAAGGGTACAAAAAATGACCAGAAAGCTGCACAGATATGGTACACACACACACACTGTTTGAGCTTTCCTCTCTTTTGATAACCTCTTTAGTCACAAGTAGCTTTCATGACAAGTCCTTGGTTGAAATCCTTGAAACTTTCAGTCATTTGGATCACTAAGATGAAAGCCCAAAACACAAAAACTTTTGTTTTCATGCCACCCCCAGCAAGCAGAACCAAAGAAAAGACTTGATGGCTATTTTATGTATGAAATATTGGCTTCAAAGCAATGGGGACAGCATAGTGTGGGTGGGCCTGACACTACAGCTGTCTTAAAACAAAGAGCCTATATATCAAAAAAAAGCTCACAAGAGACAGGATTTACCCGGAAAGAACTACATCCAACAGAAATGAAGATGAGGAAGAAGACGTGGATGCACGTGTGTTCAGGGAAAGCAAAAGGAAAAGGATAAGGGTGCAGTTAAAAAAAAAAAAGGGCAAAAAAGGTACTGAAAAATGTTCTATCTAATTGCAGTTATAACCACTGACATGAAAAGTATTTTTAAAGAGGTTTCTGACTGCATTACAGTGTCAGTGCAATATCATAAAAATGAGAATAGGTTCTTGAGTTAATGACAGGGCAAAACACTTAAAGAGGGAGTCAATTTAATTACATGTCCGTATTCAATTTAGATATCACATGCATCTATAAACTAGCAATATCCATAAAATAACAAGGACTAGAGCATTAGTGAATTGAAATGTTGATGAGGTGCCTAAAATTTAGATCATTCTTTCCATCTCTATACTCCATTGCAATGGATTCAGGATGATTTTACTGTTTAAGGAGTGAGAAGCAGCAAACATTAAAATATTGTATCCATACAATTCTTGTCAGCATTTATTATCAAAATAACAGAAAGCCTAATTTTAAACAGAAATGAAACAGATGAAGATTACAGGGGCAAATATTTTCCATAATTGTGCCTGTGCCTGAGTTTGCAAATGGAGTTTATTACAGGTGAATAGATTGTTCCATCAGTTAAAAACATTTTGCAGGTTTTCAGGCCCAAGAGCTGTAATTTCCCAGAGCCCAACTTCTCTCCTGTTACAATTCCAACTGCTGAAGACAGCAAATGTGTTCACACATAGCATCATCTTCCTACCCTTGCCCCAGCAACAAGGCTATCGGGAGGCAAATGACATGGGCTCATTTCTGTCTCTCCTGGGACTGCATGGTACAACACAACACAGCTGGACAGAGCCACCACAGCACTGCAGGATCCACTTTGTAAATTAAAGTTGATGAAAATTTCACCTGCTGTTTCACAAAGGCGACCACAGTGCCATAGTACACACACCGTGCTTGAAAATGGTGCTTCATCAATTCAATCTCAGAGGTAAACTGGTTTACCTTTGGGACACAGGTGATACCTAAGGTTTTAGTGTGTGTTTTGTAGATTTTTAGAATTATGTAGGTCTTCCTGGGTTGCTCACATATGAAGTGGTGTTAGAAGTCACTAAAATGTTTTCTCACATTCCTGATTTCTCCCAAGGACACACGGTTTTGAAGAAACATCTGCAGGACAGCTTTGAGACAAAACAGTAGAGAGGGCCCAGAGCCTCTCCAAGGGACAGTCGTGAGGACCTTTATGAGTGGGCATCAAGGGAAATTGGTAGCCCGGGCTGGCTATAGATATCATATATGCTAATGCTTGAGGTTATAAAAACTGTAACATCCCTGATCAAGGGTGTGCCTGCTTCAGTGTGCACCTTGGAAGCTTCCAATAAAGGCTAATTATCTATCTTTCTCCACTAATGTTGTTTTGAGTGCCTTTTTGCAGGAATTTTGGGCATCACAGGCATTGCAGATTTGAGATGAGAAGTGAGGACTGTGAAGGCATACACCCAAGTGATGCTGGAGTCAATACCCTGGCACCTTCCCCTTGGAAAAGAAGGTGCTCTGGGTTGTGCTGCAACATGTCAGACAACACTAGGGGCCTCTCCCTTGGAGCTGGAATCCCGATGACCCACACCACATGTACCACCACTCTCAACAGCCTAAGTGAGCTGTGATTTTTGTGTCAGAGGATCCAGGCAGCCAGCAACAAGAGGAATCATTAGCAGGGCCAGAAGCATTAGTTTAAAGCAAATCAGGATGTCTCTGTATTGTAAATCTGTCCTCTCTCTCACGCACTTACAAAAACTTGCTGTTCACCAGCTCTACAATGGAGTAATTTGTGTGGAGAATCTGGGACCCTTTGACTAAGAATAACTATTTGGTGGGGGAAGAGGGATCTACTTTATACCTAGAGAGAAAGGACATCTATAAATCCATGTCCTCCCAAAAGGGCATTTCACTTCAGGGGCTCCCACAAAGATGAAAGCCCAAAGTCTCTTTTGCAAACCTTTGTTTTGTTTTTCTCCTTTGCCAACTGTGATGACTCCAGAGTCACTGATAACAAAAGCAGATGTTTACAGCCACATGGGAGGCTTCCCTGTATACAGTGGCTACTGCATTACATCACATTAGTCACTCTGTGACATCTACCACATGTATCACATTGTCTAGGAGGCATTTTAAATCCCATTGACAGTGGTGGGATTAGATGTGCACTAATATTAAAATGTAAAGTCCTTCCCCATCTGGTGATCATAAAAATGGTTCTCTAAAACACTGGTTTCTTTCATGATTCTCATTCCCCCAACTGAAAATTGTGTGGATGGTTGTGTATCTTGTTGAGAGACAAAAATGACGTTTTCCTAGTACTTAATATGATTGCAGAATCTGTGATCAAACCCTCACATCCTTTGTGACATATTTTAGAAAGCAGAATTTTTCGTCTATTTTGCATAGTTCTGGAGACAGTGCAAACAGAAGTGTTTCTGTTTGCACAACTGGCACCCTAGGCAATTTTCTCAATTTTATATAATATAGAGAAGGGCTCCTGGAAGAAGAAACAAACATATTTTAAATGACTCACTGATAAATTTAGATCATTCCTACCTGCCTCTGGCTAAGGAAACTCGATCTGTGAATTGCTTCCTGCCAACTACTTAATTTTGCTTGTTTTCCACTGGTTCAGTATGGGTTATTGGTCTGCTTCACCGACTGCCCTGGTTTGACACCAACCCCCTCCATCCCGACCATCAGTTTTGCTTTCATCTGTGCTGAACGCAGTGTTGGGGCACTGATCTGTCAGCTCCATAATCATTAGTACAACTAAGGCCTGTTAGTGCCAGTATAATTGTTAGGCCACTTGGAAAATTACGGGTACAATTCACAGGCCAAGCATTTCCCTGAAATTGCAAGTACAGCTTTAAACTAGTAACTTGCATAAATATCAGTGCATTACATGGAATGGAATTACTCATCAGCTGAGACCAAGGCATCCACATGAAACTCCTATTAGACATTCATGCCCGGCAGAATCTGATTATCCTATGCTGATGCAGGCACAGATTTTAACTATCAATGAAGATGCATATAACACATGAAACTTCTCTGCTGATGTAATTTACAGAGAGGACCTGGTATAAGATGCTGTTTGGGATCTGGAATTGGTACAATAAAATCTTGAGGAGATGGCTTCCCAGAAAATTATTTTATAAACATCACCTATTACTTCAATGCAGATGGCAGCAACTCAGGTGCAGGGGAAGGTACAGGAGGGATCAAACAAGCTCTGTGGTGCTGACTTCCAATCAAACGCCCATTTCCTTCACCAAGCAGAAATGTGAAATCTTGTATTAGTATCTGAATATAACTTTGAAGGATGCTGGGATTCAGCTATTGTAACAAAAGAAGTCCACTTTTAGTGTTCATTTGCTGCCATAAGGGGAACAAGCTGTTCTCTTTACAAGGCTGATTTCATGCTCAGCATGGCCTACTGTGGTACATTCATGAAGAATGATAAAACTAGATAAAATTATCAGATAAAATCCCTGATCTTTCCTACAAATAACTAGGATGTTTCAATATCAGAGAAAAAAGCACGTTTTTTTCAATCAAACACTAGGTAACAAACTAGACAGCACAGTCCATTTTTGCTGTACTGCAGCATGCACTGCCTGCAGGGTCTTCTGCCCATCTGCCTCCAAGCTCTAATATGAGAGACAAACAGCACAGTTCCTGCTCAACCGCCCTGATAGCTTAGGGTGTTTGAGACCTGCATGTTGGGAGGGCTGCGGGAGGCTCTGCACCACATGGGGGATCTGGTGAAAGTAAATCCTTAGGTTTAGACTCGAAATCTCCTGGGCAAAGGCAGTAGCTATGTCACAGGATAACAGGTAACATGCAGAGGAGTCTCTCCATCTTCTTTTCCTGCCATCCCTAGCCCGAATGGACAAAAAAAGCCAGCTTTGCAAATAAATATGTATATATTTATATATATAGTATAGGGATAACTTTTTCTTAGCAGACTTCCCCAGAAGATGTGAGCTTTTCTTAAGAATAATGGTGAACAATCTTAGGGGCAACTCAATGTTTTTGGTAGGCTGAATTCCCTGGTACTGACTACCCTTAAAATGATGACCAACACCAAAGGTTTATCTCCTCCAGTATCCCTCTCTCATAATGTCACGCAACGCAACTGTTGGGGCTACAAACTCAATGTTGTGTTTTGTGTCATTGTACTCTTAGTAAATTTAACCACAGCTCCCTAGACAGCACTCTTTGTGCAAGAATGATGGGAGAATAGAGCATTTACAGTCAGGAACATTTCCTCTATTTTAGCAGAATTTGTGCTTTGCATGAGAAAACAATGTTCCATGAAAGGCAGCAACTGCGGCTGTGCCAACTCTCAAGCATGCCAATACACTCTGGATAAGTTTTAATTTCACACTAAAAGTGCTTGTTAAGTCTCACTGGGACCTTCTTATTTAGTATCCCAACTGATAGCTTCTGCCAGCTGCAAACTAATCCCATGGAGGTAAGTCCTTGCTGCAGCTTTCAAGGGAGATGCCTCTGGCTGCATGCACGTGTTTCTCCTTACATATCACCTACTGACTCACAGGCTCTTACATTTATACCCTAAGTATCTTCACAAACTTTTCTCCCAGACCAGAGTAATAACAAAGAAAGTGATTTTGGAGGTGAAGAACTGGCATGCACTTGGAGAACCCCAACACAATCCTACTTCTGCAAGCAGGCTATGCCTTGACCCATAAATTCCTCAGCACTTGTAATTGTGAATGAAGCCCCAAAGTCAAAAATACCATTGTGTGCAGACTAAGTATTAGTCCAGAATCTTTGCTTAGCTATTTTTTGCTTGTTTTCTCATATTTAAAATGGGCAGAATTGAATTATCATACTCCGTAGAAATTCAGATGTGCCTTTGGTGCAGGCTACTTCAAGTTGTTTCATGATAGATTTACAAGCACAAGTCAAACATAAATAGATTTCTTAATGGATGTGGGATGGCACCAAACATTTGTTACATTCAGAACAGATTAGTTTTAATTTAAAGGGAGCAGAGGTAAAGCTGACACATCACACACAATTATGTAAAATGCCAATCTCCAGCCCGAGAGGTATGTGATTTGCTGCTTACACCTGGGTTTTCAAACAGCTGGTTAGTGGAGCCAAATGACTCCACAAATTTTGTTG
The DNA here is from genome assembly GCF_047495875.1 of Pithys albifrons albifrons. Classification (NCBI taxonomy): domain Eukaryota; kingdom Metazoa; phylum Chordata; class Aves; order Passeriformes; family Thamnophilidae; genus Pithys; species Pithys albifrons. The sequence goes on from NC_092461.1 coordinate 19,832,258, forward strand.
CACTTGGGACTTCAATCAGCTGTGCAGCCAGCAATTTGCTTGCTGTCCAGACATTAACCTGAGACCTGAATGGTATCTTGCTTTATTACTCAGCAGATTTTAGACTTGAAAATAATTTTAGAGTAGCAAGGAGGGTGCTGGGGGAATTGCCAAGATGCTTTAGCTCCAATGGCTATGATCTAGGATTTCAATCTACTTTTGAAACAGCATGATTCCCACACAAGTCCAGCATGAGAAGTTGAGCTCTGTTGTTCAGTGGCACCACTCCTTCCCTAGCAGCAGACACTTGGAAACGGCAGAAGGTGCAAAACCCAACTGACTCCGAGTTCTCCTAAACATTAGAAAAACGTGAATTTGAAGCTCGCAGCTGCATTTTATCAGATTTATCCATATAAATAGACCAAGCCCAAAGTGGATCCAGACCTGAACTTTTCACCTTGTGTCCCTCTGTGACGAAAATGTATCTCACTTTGTTACTCAGACCATAAATTCTTTAAAAGACATATTATATTTCTAGCTAAGGAATGACACTCTCACCAAAACCCTACTGTGCTATGGTGCCTAAAATAGTTAGCTCACTAATACTGTCCAGGTTTGGAGGTTACATTCTGAACAACATGTTTTGACTGAGTAAGGATTTTTTAATAATCTTTTCAGCTTTCTCCCATCATTTATCTTCTTGGAGCATAAGCCACTCTGAGCCTGGAGTGGTTACAAATACCAGTGAAGAGAACACTGCTCTCCTGTGGGCACTACCAGAACACCATTAAGAGAGGAAGAGATGTTCAGGAGGATATCACAAGTCTGGTCTTCAGTGTATCATGTACCTTGGAATGTCTCATTTACTTTTGGATAAATTTCTCCCATAACACGTAATAAAATTATGATGACTGATCAACTACCCTCCTTTATCAAACCCTGTCTTTCATCAAAAACAGACATTTTCGCAGCCCTGCAGTGATTCCTTCCCCAAACTAAAATTCTTTCAAAACCCCCTTTCTCACCCACAGATTGCAAATTTTGGACATCATTAGCAAAAAAGAATATTTATATGTAAGAAACGCATAGTAACTGCATGCATTAAATACAAACATTATTAGTATATAGGTTTGGGAGGGGATTTTACACCCCAGAGGTTGGGATTTCGGGTTTAATTAATGTATTTTGCTGAGGGTAACTCTTCATTAGTTGTCCTAGTGTGGAATGAGTGAGACGGTGATTTTCTTGTTAAAGAACAAGTATGGGTAATGTTACTGCTTTCCAAGTTTTACCTCAGAGAATCAAGCTGAGACAACTTTGTGCTGCACTCATTACTGAGTTCAGCGTCAGGTTAACAAGAAAAGACAGCAATGTCTGATGCATGAGCTACTACACCCCACTTGACTGAAACCAGCCTGTGCAGAGACAATGCAGAGATCTCCCAGCTGGTAACACAATCTGATTAGTTTCCTCATGATAAGAAACCCAAGGTGATTTTATCTGTTTTTTTCAATAAATATTTAGAGGCAGATGTCAGCTTTTGGGACTTATTCACATGCCTAAATAAGTTTAAAACATCTCCAGGCAACTTCAAACTATTGAGGGTCCTTCCTCCTTGACCAGTGAAAGAGGTAGGTAGCTCAATATAAAGAGACTGCAAACAAAAGCAGCACCAGAGCTTGCTATAGCCACTACTGGCTAGTTTGCTGTATTTAAATAGAGCATGGTCCATGCTGCTCAATCACTGTAAATGAGACAACTTTCTTTAATATTAGTGAAAGCTGTGAATAGATGGCAGGATGCACAATTTTTTTTTTCCTTTTTCTACTAGGTCTGTTTGAAAATCCATTCAATTCAAAGCGTAATTTTCATTATTTAATTTTGTGGAAACAGATGACAGATACTGATCTCTCCTCTGTGGTGACCAGTGACAGAACCCAAGGCAATGGTCTGAAGCTGTGTCAGGGGAGATTTAGGTTGGATATCAGGGAAAGGTTCTTCACCCAGAGGGTGCTTGGGGACAGGAACAGGTTCCCCAGGGAAGTCGTCATAGCAACAAGCTTGACTGAGTTCAAGAAGTGTTTAGACAATACTCTTGAGTGTGACTCTTGGGGATGGTCCTGTGCAGGGCTAAGGCTTGGACTTGATGATCCTTGTGGGCTCCTTTCAACTCAGCATATTCTGTGGTTCTGTGACCAAGTTTTACAAAAAGCAACAGTCTTGATTTGTAGGAGACAACTGAAGCAGACTGCTTTTTAAATGAAGTAACAGCTTTCTAGATCTGTTCTGGAGAGCATCCATTGTGCCACTCAGTCACTTGTTCTCTGATTTTTTTTTCCCTTAACTTGAATTCATTACTACCTTTATTTTCTTGTTTTGGTAGTTATGGGAATCAATCCTATCAAAAGACAAGTTTTCTTTATTACTAACCTCACAAATCTTGATACCAGTAAACTTACATTTGTGTAGAACACATTTAGAAATAACCACTGTTTTGCTCTACAGCCTTATAAAAATACAGGATGCCTAAGACATGAAAAAGAATAAGCAAGTCCTAAAATAAGCTGCTGTCTGTCTACAGGGAGCAGTCACTGAAAAGGAGAAATTGTAAAGCAATTAATTTTTCCATCTATTACAAAAAAAATAATCAGATCTCCCAGGTTCTTAAATATCTGCCTCCCACCCCTCATAGCAAGGCTTCACTGCTGCAGACGTGTTCCCCAAACAGCTTCTTACACAGTACCAGATTTACAGTATTTACACAAGGCATGTCGAACTCAGTTGTACAAAACACTATGCTTGGTATATCAAATGATTTCCGCTCCCTGATCCAACCCTGTTGCAGACTAAATTGAGAGCTGGTCATGCTGCTGTGCAGCATGCTCTCAGGCATTAGTTAGTAGCCCATGAATATGCAACATAAAGAACACTGGAATTAAAACATCTCTGACATAAAGTCTAGGTTTGTATAAGTCACAAGATGACTTTAAACTGGCGAACTGCCCTGAGAACTAAGAAAGCAGAGTTCAGTCCTTCACAGAGGTTTTCTCTCTTGCACTCATTCCTGTGCTGCTGCAGATGCAAAAGCAGTGGGTCCTGCTGATGGTGAAGGAAAACAAGGGCATAGGAGATCTCCATTTATGTTACACAGAGACAAGTGGAGTCCCTCTCATAACAACAGATCAACTGTGTCAACCAAGAGCTTCTTGCATCATCACCTCTGCATCATCTGTCCCTGGGACAAGTCTTGGATTACCTTAATTACAAAATTCCACAGTTTCAGTTTGCCATTACCTGCTAGGAGCAATCAAGGTGCAAACATGCTTCTACACCTAACTCAGCAAAAAAAGTATAAAGTTACAGCATCAAAAATAATTTAGACTGCAAGGGAAGTCAAGGACACCTGGTCCAACCCTCCAGTCAAAGCAGGGCTCTGAAAGCCTGGATGTGAGGTAGCTGATGCACCGTATGCAATAAATCCAGAAAAGATCAAGACACCCAGTGCCAGCATTCTCTTTAGTGGGACCACAGTTCGCTACATCTAGTTGTGAAGTCTCCCTTGTCCTAAAGAAAACTATCAGATCCGCTTTCTTCCATTGAATGGTTCTGAAACGCAAGGGACATATCACTGAATGGCTGCTTTTTCTAACCAAAGACATCCATTACACTCAAGAATCTGCAGCTGTTAAAGTTGCTTGGGTTCCTACACTGAAATAGCTCTGTCTGGCTGCTCAGAAGCAAAGGTTAAGACTCTACAGAGTAGTTAAAAGAGAGCTCAAATTTAAACAGGAGATATAAAAATACCTACAATTGAGCTGAAAAGAGAGTTGACCAGAAAACAATCAAGAATAAATCTTTGGAAATGAGAGATTAAATGTAGGAAGTGATCAAATTATGGGTAGGGAAAAAAAAAAGAAGGAAAAAAAGAGTAAAAAATCATTAAAGATTGAAATTTTCAAAATCATTAAAGACTGAAATTTTCCTTTTTTACAGACTTTGAAAGCATTTGAATAAATACTAAAAGACAAAGGTGCTTTACAGATAAATGGTTTTCATTTCATATCCCTGCCTTTCTCACTGCATGAGTTTAAAATGGCAGTGCTTCTCAGTGCTATATATAAAAGGTAGGGGCCTCAGGGACTTGCTCATATTGCCATGTCAAGTGAGTAGCCCCAACACTGCAAAGTTTAATCCATTCACATTTGAAGTGATCCATGCAGGCCTTCTGAAAGCATGCAATGGGTGACCAAAAGGCAGAACAACTGACGTAATCCTACTTTCACTAAAAAGCAATGAATAGCTTCCTATTTGCTCCAAATACAAACGGCCTTGAATATCTGGTTGCTTTACCGGACTACCTATTTGATTTGCTTAAAACACTTCATTTCTTTTTTTTTTTTGCTTTAAAGTTTTCTTGTCTATGTCCTCTAAGAGTATCAGAGTTCTGCCTGAACCTTAGTAGTTATTTCATCACTGTGTTGCCAATTACTCTGTTAAGCATACAGCTTTTTGGATCTCAAAATAGCTTTACAGAAATGAAGTAATTTATACTCCCTGCTTATTACATGAACCAGACTTTGTGATTTCCTGCTACAGATGTTCTCCTAAGGTATCCCTCAGATAAGCCATGTAATTACACTAATTCTATAGTTCTCTCTGCCACAGCCCAGACTTACATCCTGATGTCTCTCTCATCATTCAAGTGCCTGCTTTAATGAGAGCAACAGACCTTAAGCCAAGGGCTACTTTGCCACAGGGAATATATTCCGGCATGAAGGGATGGGGTGGGGGAGGGAGGGGTGACTTCCAAGTTGGGGGTGACATGGGTTGTAACCAAAACAAAAAGCCCATGTCCACCTGTTCTGCTTACAGACCCTGTGGTCTCCAGTCAGAAGAGACGGATATTTCACACCTAAACCCAAAATGCCAATTGTGCAATTCATTACAGAAAATAAGACTCTGGTCACTCAGATTTAGCCCCATCAAACAGCTGCCAGTGCAGCAAAAATAACCCAACGCTCCTGCAGAGCATGAAACTGTGAATGTTATCACATCACATTGGAACCCGAGCACCATCAGATGAAGAGTAACCACAAATGCTGCAGCAACACCTTTGGTGAAAGGGTACATTCAGCCATAATTAAGCACTGAAACAGAATGCTGCTATTTAGGTATTGTTTAAAATGTCACACATTTAAAACACCCACTTTCAGAAGGTCTCCTCAGGGCATGATAAGAGGAGATCAAGTGTCTCACAATGAGATTGCAGTGTGGACAGACAAAAGAAGAAACACGTGATTATCTGCAGTTGGATTTTTATACACAACCAGCAGTCATATCCTGCAGCTGATACCTCCCCTTTCCATTAAGGAGGAATGTAATTTAATTGAGAGTAATTTATGAAGAAAATTTCTGGTTCATCTGAGAAACTATCTGGGCAGGCAGGTTTGGATCCATGTTAACAGTCAAAAAAAAAACCATTTTAGTTTAGAACCCTGTAAAATACCATGACCTGTTACATTTATGACTTTTTTTTCAAATAAAGTAGTTAAGATTTAATGTCAAAGGAAACATCTCACATGAGAACTTAACCATAACAAGCTCTTAACAAAGACAAATTGATATATAGCTGTTTAGTACCAATTTCAGATCCAGCCACTATTCAAATTCCATTGAAGAAAATTTGTCTATGAAATTCTCATGTTTCCTGAGAATCTGAAATCCTTCAAAGGACATTGTTGCTAATTCAGACACACACACACACATATACATATATATATATATAAAACATTCTTGTAAGTGCATAAAGAAGATTAACCTGCAACAGTTTGCCATGACAACAATTTTATTCCAGTTCTTAACTTAGAGTTGTAATTATTGCCATATTACTGTCATAAATGCAACACAATTTGGGATTACAACTTCCCAACTCTGATTGCTTGTACACACTCAACAGTTGAAGCTGAAAATACATTTTCTAATCCTGCATAAAGTCATGCAACTGCAGAAGCCTATGGATTTTCCTGTAGTTGAATGCTCTGTACAGTACATTTGAATTATTTCAACTTCTCCCATCTTGTCCTCAGTCCTTTCAGCTTCTACAACAATGATGCATAAACACACAGTTACTCCACAGAATTCAGAAGCTATTTTGAAAAATGTTTTCAGAAACCTGAGCAATAATTCAGGTTGAGAGGTGTAGGTTCACAAACCCAAGTTTTAACAAATGTTTAAACTTCCTCTCTGCCACAACACTTCCCTCAAAAACTAGAGACCCCACTGCAGCATAGGCATCCTGCAGCCAGGGAGGTAAACTGCAACTCCTTAGCGAGGTGGGAATGTCACACAGAAATTTCAGGTGATTCTGCTCTTACCAGCAATGCTGAGACACACAGTACATCTGCCCTTGCATTTCTGCTGACATCTGAGTAACTGTGTGTGTATGTGAGCAAGGCTGCGTGCAGCCTTCACGCCTGAAGTTCTGCTCGTGCTGGTCAGCATTCAGCACATACCCCTAATGACATATTTTTAGGACTGTTGAGAGCCTTACCACAGCCCTGCTCTCCTCTGCTATAGCCATAACATGGCACCACAAATAGCTTAGCAGTTGGCAGTACTTTCTACGTCTCATAAAAAGTTACTTCTGATCACAGAACAGGCTTTTCTATATGTACTATTCTGTCCAAACAGGCCGAATATATTATGGGTGTAATGCTATCTTACTGGGCAAATATCCTAGATGCAATTTAACTTACTTTTTTTTTAATAATTTGATCAAAACTTGCAGCCTGAAGACTCAATATGAAATTGCACCAAATATTTTGGTGTTGCTTCATTAATCTTGGCTTATTTTGTATTCTTCAGAGAATTCCATAGCAGGGCTAAAGCGTAACATTTGTTCTCCTCACCTTTTAAGCTCCAAGAGTTATCTGTAGCACCAGACCCAATTTTAAGCTATAGTCTTCTCTAAAAATCACTGTGTATCGGTAAGTGGCCTTAGGTTTGAAATATGGTCTGAAACCTCACTCAGATGCAAGAGACTGACAGGAAAATAGTGAGAAACTACCCAACCACAAAATCTTACTACAAGGTAATCAATCTTCCCCTTATTCCTGACCTGTTTCTTTCAGCCCTCAGTTACACACAACCTTTTGTCTTCTCCACTGCCCACAGCAGCACAAAGCCTATGCACATTCCAGCAGCCTTCCCTAGAAGAGGGCCTGGGGAAAGCTGCTGCTACAATTGTCTTTCTGTTCAGAGAAACCTGTCTTCTAGCCACCATTAAAACAACATCTGAAAAAGGACAAGCATCAGCCTGAAAAAGTCACAGAAGTACATGTACCAGTAAAGTAGTTGGGTATCTCAAGATGTGTATATTGATCTTATTCTTGTGTTCTCCAGGTATGGAAATAAAAATCAGATAGTCTTATTTAGTAAAGTACAGGAATACACTGAGAACCTTTACCTCAAAGCTGTAAACTATGAAATGAGGTTTTGCACAGCCCAGGAAAACACTTCAAACTGGCAGTGCTTTCTCCAGGGCTATGAAAATGTGAAACAAGAAGACAGACAAGGCAGGGGCTGAGGGAGGGGGGTTGGAAGGGTGGGGATTGGGGAGCTTTAGAAAAATACAAATATTTTCAACTCCACTTTCCCACGCCTTTTTCAGCTCCAAGATTAACAATACATTGAGCTAAACTTAATAGAAAAGAATGAGGAGTTGTGTTATCCAGAATGCCACAGGGTAAAGAGTTATCTGTGCCAACTCCAGCACAGACGAGCAGAGACCAAGTGGAACAGGCTATTTTACAGATCAGCCACTTATCAACCAAATAACTACCACAGCTGAAGAGAAGTAACCACCTGGTCAGTGCTCTTAGAATTCAGGTCAAGGAAGTTACCTACACCCATGTGTCAGCAGTCACGTCTTGGCCACTGAAACCAATTGCCAGGATGACCAGGGGATTCCTGGTTCCTTCTGAAGATCAGCATTTGATATTCTGGGGACAAACATTTCTCATTCCCCGAGCCAACAAGTCCAGGAATATTATAAGCTACTCCAATTTTTAAACAGATCTTCATTTATAAATTTCCTATGCATTGACCAGATTTTGTCAACAAATGAGTAAAAACCTCAAACAGGTATAAACATCTCAGCCATATACTTATCAAACTCCTACTTGTTTCTCTTATGTAATAAAAGCAAAACTGACAGTTGACCTGCAATTTCCAGGATTTACCAAAGCCCAATGGTATAATAAAAACTGGTTGAAGGCTTCAGGACAACTTTCAAAAGCAGAGAAGTTACTTAACAGTCAGGGTCAAATCGTGAACAAGTGACCTAGGATACGGATCGTAAATGCTTAAGTGGTGGCATGAAAGTCGTCATTTTTCTTTTCCAAGCTAATGGCAGAGCATGCTGACAGGAACTCAGCAAAAGCTGAGTCAGTTCCTAGAACTGACACCTCTCTCCAAGTGCTACCCACCCCTCCTCTCAGGGTAATGCTGGTCCTGCTGAGCCACACACCTACCCTTGCATCACTGCCCATGCCCAGCTTGTCCATCCCAGCTTTGGGCATATCTGGAATGGGAAATGGAGACTCTTGCATCATTTAACTTTACTGCTTTCAGACAGGAATCTATCACAAATTCATTGATGCTTTTACTGAGCTGTTGGAGGCACGAGAAAGGCATATAAATTCAACATCTCCTTTACTCAAAGTAGGCGCCCTCAAACCTGGAGCCAGCCCCTGAGAAAAATTTCCACACTCTCTCCTGCTGGATATGAGACCTCCAGTACAACCATGCTGTGCTCCAGAGATGTTATTAAGCCCTGTAATTTGACTGTACCCTTTACAGACTCATGCTCTTGTGCATTCCTGGTTTAGAAAATGCTTCTTCAGTGCCACTAGACAGTTGAAAAAAACAATATTAAGTTTTTCAAGGAGTTTCTGAAACAGGTTTGCATTACATACCACACATGATTATGCAGCACAGATGGAGATAAAACAACCAACAAAGTTCTTTATGCCAGATCACTAAGGAAGAAGACATGGTACCTGCCCAGAAGCTATGCAGGTCCACACAGGAGACTGAGGGTTGAGTTAGAAAGACTGTTGGCCATCAGGGGTGCAAAAAGAAGAGACCATGCAGAAAACAAATGCAGTTAATACAGGTTACCACTACATGAAAAGTGGAAATGACATGCAAAAAGCATCTCAAAATATAGTACACAACATCCTAATTTAGGTGGGTGTTATTAATTTTAATTAAAAAAATCATAAATAGTTTCAGTTATGTCTTGCACTTATGATCCATTTTCACTAAAACGATGTGAACATATACCCTCATATTTCTGAGTAATAAGTATTCTTGAATAACAAGATTTATAGGTATTCTCTTTTTCCCTTTTGTCTAGAGAATTAAGTCAAAGTAGTTTTTAAACAAACACTGAAAAACTAAGGAATTGCCAGAAATTCCTGCACCTCAAAATTCAAGACAATATGTCCTTCCAATATCAAGATATGAATGACAATCCTTAAAAGTGGTTGGTACATCTCATCTTTTTCACTTTACATACACACTCATACACTGGTTTGTCTGAACAGCAGTTCCTCAGCTGAGAGACAGGACTTCTCAGACATTAGTTTGATGTAGAGAATTGAGCTGCTCCATTCCTACAGCAAATACCAACCTGAGTAGATTGCACATGTAGCTAATTCCAGTTAGCAAATGATTTTCTAACAACACTAACACTTGTACAGAACTCTTGCTCTGAAAAAAAAATCAGACATGACTGCAATACATGTAAATACAAGATCCTGAAGTTCATGAGGTTGGGAGTAAGAAAAAAAGCTAAGCTATGTGAAAACCAGTATTTTGCCAAACAAACATTAACAACAACAACAAAAAAATCAGAGTACGGGCCATATCTGTCTTTTCTATCTATGGATCTCACAAAACACTGGTTTTCAATAGTACTTTGAAAGACTCAGCTCACTGACGAGCAGCTAATATTAAAAAAAAACCAAACCAACAAACAACCCAATAAACATTTTACTTCCATGTCAAGTGAGATGAGCACAGTTGCTCTGTAAAAAGACTATAAAAGGAAGAAAAGAGGTGAAGAACATGTCTGTGTATTTTCTAATTGCATTTCAGCTATTGTTAAACTAATTTTCTGGCACTTGAATCTTTGAGGAAAAACAATACTTACAGAAAAGCAAGAAGAACTGAGCTTATCCACGGAATGCTGCTCAGTTTACAAATCTGATTTTTCTTTGCACTGTTGGAAGACACACTGACTTGCCAACAGGAACAGAAAGGGTGACGTCTCTTGTTCCCAGCTGAGGTCTTCACATTATAGACTGGGAAATTTTCACTTGCAAAGAAAATTAAGCCTAGTTAGAAAGTCTTATTTTGGTGTGTTGTCCAACTTTGTGTATTTTTTCCACAGTATCCAATAAAATCTTATACTAATTAAGAACAGGGAGTTTATTTCCTCACCTCTTTTCTCCATTATTGCATCATGTTTACAGAAATAATGTTATTTAATAATAGTTCTCTTCTGTGATGGACAAAACATGGCAAAAATCTCCTTTCCCTTTTGCACAGTGTTGTCGTATTTGCTTTGATACAAGTTACAGACGCACAACCCTTATCTGTGGGACAAAAACACAACTGTATGCCACACCTTGTATTATACATCCATGGATTGGTTGATCAAGTTATGGAGCACAGCTATGTTGATTTAGCATTTTCCAGATTTACCTCTGAATGCTTGTCATGTTTAAGGGTGGCTTGAGCACTGCTACTACAAAAAAACCCCCATGGCCCTGGACTGTAAAGATAGGAATCAGCATTTTGAGCTGTACCAGGAAGAAATTGATAACCTGCATAGTGTTTGGAGCAATAATGGAAACCAAATGAAGAGAATCAGGTAATACATGAAGATTAGTCTCCATTAGCCAGGCTATTTTGAGTGACAGGATAACAGGCAATGGCCACAAATAGAAACACAGGAGGCTCCATCTGAACATCAGGAACCTCTGAGGGTGACAGTGAGCTGGCAGAGAGTGACCAGTGAGGTGGTGGAGTCCCCACCCCTGGAGATGCTCAAAGCCATTTGGACATAGTCCTGTAAAACAGGCACTAGATGTCCCTACTTAACCAAAGGGTGAGACCGGGTGACCTGTAGTGATCCCTTCCAAACTCAACCATTTGGTGATTGTCACTTGAATTTCTCAGTGTAAATGCTGTGTTATTTCCTTCCAGACACACTGATGATTGTGTTCCTGCAAAAATTAAGACAATGTTAGCTGAGGACTAAGCACCAGAAATGAAGTTACTGTGAATACTTCCAGTCTAAAATCTAGACTGTGAATACATGGATAAAAACAGAAGCAAATAGTGATACTTGGGTACAAGGCTTCATTTCTCAAGCTTGGACTGTGGCCCAGGCCAAAGTGCAAGAGTTATTATAATTCCCTAAAAAGGTAAAAATTAATGTAATAGACCACTGTTGTTCTCACGTGAAAGAGGATATAAGGCAGACTTTGTGAACCAGGAAAAAAAAAAAAGACTTAAAATGTGTAAAAATTCATATTGTGATTCAGACTAAGGGAACTCCAGCTAAGAACTGGCTGACGCAAGATTGACAGACAAAGCAGTGAGTGGGGGGTGAGACATGAGCAGAGTAATGAGAAATTCTGAAAGTTTGAGTTTACAAGGCTTACTAAAAGCACACCACAGATTTGTGTAAATGTACACTTACTGCAAAAACCTGGCACACAAACTAGCCTCTTGTGTTGTAAAAGATGCTTGTTGGGCAATTCTGTTTCAACCACCAAGAAATACGGGACAGGAATTATTGAGCCAAAGCGCAGCTTGTTGAAGCAATTACACAGACCTGCAGGGCTCTGCAGTTGAACAGCCACGGTCCATTAGTGAAGAGTTGAAGGATCTATCCTCTAAAAAAGCTCAACATAAAAACAATGCTCCAACAAGCCAAGAAAACAGTTGTCTTAGGAACTTGAAGGATACTGCTCTCATAATTACCAACACTATTACACACGCTGCATCAGATACATTCCCAAAAGGCTGTATGCAGCAATGGGACCATTGCCTCAGAGCAGCCAGGCTCCCACCCAGGACATACATCACACAGAAGATCATAGAATCATAGAATTTGCTGAGTTGGAAGGGACCCAGCAGTCCAACTCCTGGTCCTGCACAGCAACCCAGGATCAAAAGTTTTTTTGCAAACCTTCTTGGTGGGAGTTGAATTACTTTTTGCTATGTCTATGCAATTCTGTGAAGATAAACCACTGGCAAGTCACTACCAAAGGAAGAATTCATGTATAGCATTATTGTAAAGCAGCTTGAGGGTTGAGGGAATGGAAGAGAAAAGGAAAGCAAAAACCTTAAAGAAACAAAGACTGCAATCACTCAAGGGTTATTCTTTACAAAAAAAGATTCAAGATCATATTTGTAATGGCAATAAACACTTCAGTTATATGCTTACTGTATTTCAGATTAACAGATATGTTAGCAGTCTGTCATACAATAGCTTCAGGGGACAAATAGGTTGCTCAATTCAAGTATCCACTCTGAGACCCACAGGAGAACAAGTACAACAATTTGAGCCAAGTATTTGTGTAAAGTAGTTATTTTGCCAGCACCCTAAAGAAAATAAGCAGAAAAATCTCAAGTTGCAACTTAAATATGAACATCTATTACCATTGCCTTGCGGTCTATAAATCTAATCTTACTGCCCATACAGCAGATCAGACTTAGCCATGCCTTCTGCAACTTCTCAAGTGTTCTCTCTTCTAGGAAGTCTTAACCTATATTGGCTTTTCTTCTTCGTCTTAATTTAAGATGCAAAATTGCACCTTCCTTCCTGCAATTATGTCTTTGAAAGGCCTTGAAATGATTTTTATCTTCTCTTTTTCCTAATGTAATATATTATTATAAATCAAACCAAAGGAGTGGTGTGGCAGCTGTCCTGTGACAGATTCTGATGATCAGCAAATTTATCACAAAGCCAAAACCAGAGCAGTTCAGTGAGAGCAATTTCTGAGGCAAAAAGGGCTGCCATCCCTTCTGAAAGCTCTTCAATTCTGCCTATGTCAAATTACCAGAAGATGAAAATTGGTTTTGACATTAAAATTGTCCTTGATTTCAGTTTTTTTTCTGAAATATTAGACTTTTAAAATCTTTTAATTTGCCATTTTAGGTCTCTTCAGTTCCTGGACTGCCATTTGTAGAAAAACATTTGAACAGTCCCTTCTGAGGCACATAGATAATGTGGGGGTTTTTAAATGGTTAAATTACCCATCTAATATAACAATGTTCTGTACTTGTCTTTATGAATTTATACATCTTATGCCCAGATAAGTGCAAATCTCTAAATTCAATACATTTGTGAAAATAACACCACAGTTTAGCAATAAAAAAAACCCCAGACTACTTAGCATCATTCTTAGATAAATAAGTTAATAATGAAAAAATAACCTGTCAATTATGCAAACAGCATCAACATGACCATTTACTGCATCCTAAACTATATCCTAACTCTGCAATTAGCTAACAATAAAATTCCTTTATTTCCAGGCAATATTTTCCTGTGGTCAACAAAGAGCACAGAAGGAAGGATTAGAAAGCTATCCCACAGAAAGCAACATGAATGCTTATTAAACTCAAAAGACTGACTCAGAGGAAACTAAATTCCAAAACTTGACACATCCTACTTCTTCTATCCCAACTGGCTCTGTGGTTTCCACCACGATTTCTCCATTCTCCAGCAAAAAAATCAAACTATTTGGAACCAGATGCAGTTCAGACACTAATGCAGATCCCAAAAAACAGCTTTTCTAAGCCATGGACAGACATCATCATGTCTTACGCAGAGAGGCATGGTTAAATGCAGATGTTATTCTACTGGAGATGTAATAGCTTTGAAGTTTTCCAACTCATTTAAGAAACTTGCTACACAGTAAGAATGCTGTCAGAATGCTGTCATATGCAACAGCGACACAGCTGCTCACAAAACATCCAAACCCATGTCTTCAAGCTTGTGTTCCTGCCCTATGTTAGCAGGACACAACGAGGCATCCCTTTTTCTGAGTGTAGGACTGTACCTTTCAACAAGTTGAATAGTAAGAGTGATTTTTATTTTTTCTAGCATGCAATCCAAACTCCTGATCTGACATTACGTTTTTGAAGCTTCCCACTTACTACATCTAGAGCATTAAAACCAGTATATTTTATCTTAGAAACCACGAGCTAAGTCACCTTAACAGAAGACTTACAAGAAAACATTAGTGAATCATTTAATAAGCACTAGCCTGAAGAAATTTGTCAGATTGGAAGTCAATATAAATATCCTTTAAGCAAAAGTACTTCAAAAGTGTTGAACAACAAACTCTACAGAAGATATCTGTATGCTGAAATATGTTTAATATTCTACCATCTGTTCAGCAGCTGCTTAAAAAAAGTCTCAAAGCCTTCCAGTGATTAAAATAATTTCATATTTCCAAGGAATGACTGGAGAATATATCCTAAAATAAACAGATGCAGCTTCCATTATCCCTGTAGTAGGAGAAGGAAATGCTCAAGAATGAAGATACAGATGGTTTTTCATGCCCATGAACACACATACAAAGTCCTCCATGTTTCTTGAATGTGCCTTCATCTTTTGCCTGAAAAATAAGCAGTCAAAGCTAACAAGGACAGCCAGATTTAAGAGGTCAAATCATGGAACAATCTCAAAATTTCGTGAGACAGCTCATCATGTTAGAACATTTCCAGCTACATCAGAAATGGAATAATAGAATCATACAATGGTTTGGAAGGGACCTTACAGATTGTCCAGCTCCAACCCCTTTGCCATGGGCAGGGACACCTTTTGCTAGACCAGATTGCTAAGGATCCCATCCAATCTGGCCTTCAAAAATGTCCTTCAGGGATGGGGCATCCACAACTTCCCTTGGCGACCTGTTTCAGTGCCTCACCACCCTCATAGTAAGGAATTTCTTCCTAGTATCTAATCTAAATCTCTGCTCTTTTAGTTAAAACAATTTCCTTTCTGTGCTATCAGTATCTGCCTGTGTAAAAAGTTGTTCTCTCTTTCTAAAAGCACCCTTCAGGTACTGGAAGGCTGCTATGAGGTAACCCCAGAGCCTTCTCTTCTCCAGGCTGAACAACACCAGCCCCCTTACTCTCTCTTCATAGGAGATGTGCTTCAGCCCTCTCATCATCTTTGCAGCCCATCTCTGCACCTGCTCCAACAGAGCCATGTTGTTCCTGTGCTGCAGCCCCCGGGCTGCATGCAGCACTCCTGCTGAGGTCTCACAAGAGCAGAGGTGCTGAATCATCTCCCTCAACCTGCTGCTCACACTTCTTATGAAGTGGAACATAGTTGGCCTTCTGGGCAGCAAACGCACATTGCCAGGTCATGTCCCACTTTTCATCCACAAGAACCCGAAGTCCTTTTCTACAGAACTGGTCTCAGTGAGTTCTTCTCCCAGGCTGTGCTCATGTCTGGGATTGCCCCGATCCAGGTGCAACACCTTGCACCGGACTTTTTGAACCTCATGAAGTTCTTGTGGGCCAACTTCTCAAGTTTATGCAGGTCCCCCTGGATGGCATCCTGTCCTTGTGTTGTGTCATCTGCACCACTCAGGTTCTTGTTATCTGCAAATTTGCTGAGGGTGCGCTTGATCTCACTGTCTGTGTCGTTGATGAAGGTAATGAAGAGCAACTATCCCAAGACAGCCCACAGGGACAACACTCCTCACCAGCCTCAACCTGGATATAGAGCCATTTTTCACAACTGTCTGGCTGCATCCATCCAGCCAATTCCTTATGTACCAAACACTCCACCCTTCAAATCCATGTGTCTCTAATTTGGAGATAAGGATGTTTTGTGGGAAATGAAAGACCATCCTCATCCATTTTAGACCAGATCTAAAAGCAAATTCTCCCAAGTGTTCTTGGGATTCAAAGTTCAGCACTGAGAACGTTTCTGATATGGTCAGAAATTTCATGTTCATACTAGCAATGACTGCCTTTTTTACAGTAAACATGTACCACAACCTTCCACGGCCATGCTGTTAACCACAGACATATGCTACATATTATTCTTTGCAGTAACAATCTGTTTGTGTTCATAGTCTTTTATTCTGGTTTATCAGTGAACATCTGTCACACAATGTGTATTACCATCAGTGGTTTGGGATTTTTTATGGTTTAGTCCTCTCTTTGTTAGCTTGTTTCTTTCAAATTTCTGAAGTTTACAATTAAATAAAATAACCCTCAAACATTCAAAGAGATGAAAAGATTAAATGAATATGTAGAAATAAAATCATGCTATTGTGAAATCTCAAATAATTCTCAACTAACAGTCCTGGTCTCACTTTTATGCTTTCAGTGCCTGGATATTCCACAGAATAGTTTGTTACAGATCCTGTGTTTTTACCTGCACACAATAATACTTACACCTTTTTTTTAATTAACATGATGATTTTAAATGGTATTTTTAAAAATATCAGGGAAGGGAGATAGAATTAATTCAGCACCAGTTTAATGAATCCAGTCCATCCTTTTTCATCCCTCTAAAGATCTGGCAATTCACTGAGGCAAACAGTGCTCACTGTCCTCTTTTCTGGTCTCCCTATGAAGTCTGGGAGAATCAGACTTTTGCTTTGCCATGGTCAGGCAGACTTGATTTTTCTGACAGCAAAATCCATGTTGATTGAATCACAGATTTCTGAATTAAAGCTAGCAAGATGATTAAAGCTGCTTCTGTTAAAACAGTGAGAAACACTTAATTTCCCTAAATCAGCATCCATGCACCAGCCACAGAGTCCATCAGCAGTTCAGCCAAAAAGATGAGATGCAGCATCATCTACTTAAATGCAAGCAAGTAGCTATCAGGTAGGTGGGATGGGGCAGGGAGCAGACTTGTAAAAAAGGAGCTAAGAATGTAGGTGGAACAGGTATCTACCCTCAGTTTTGGTTAGGGGGCCAAAGAAGCCAGAAAGAAATCATTCAGCCTAAGGGTGACTGTCTATTCTGCTGGCACTTTGAGCATAAATAATTTGTACCGCTGTTTATGCTAAAAGTAAAACAAGCAATCATTTTTGTGATATATTCTTATTTTTTGCATTCAACCGAATTTTACACATTCCCACTGTCCTTTTCCAGTCCACAGAGATTGCTTCCTTCAGCTTTTCTGACAGCATTCCTTTTGGAAGCAGCACAAGGTAACCTGGATGGTGTCCTTCTTGGCTTGCTGTGCTCTTGCAGTAAATTCTGAGAAAAAACACTACATCAGCACAATTTCAGAACTCAGGTTCCTTTGCAAATCACAGGTAGCAAAGAATTTTGCAAGTTGGCAAAGTGCTAGAAGGACATGCACTACAGTCAGGAGAGCAGCAGTTACAAATCACACAGAAAACCCTGAGGACACCGAAGGCTGCATTTCCAAGGGCATGGATTTTATGACAACCAGACAGCGAGCGGACTTTCTAAATGCTGCTTTCTAAATGAGGGCCAATGGGATTTTTCCATCCTGTCACTCAATATTATAGAATTAGCAAACCTTTTTAATTGATCTATCTGGTTGTTCCCATCCTTGAAATAACCTCTGTTGCCCTGTCACTCTAGGCAGTACACTGCAAACTTTGTGCCTCTGCAGAGCTCCACATGAAAACACTGCTGGAATCTTCTGCAAACTAAACAAAAACTTCTAGCTTAACTTTAGGCAATATAGCGCAACACACATGAGGTGTTTTAGTCAACAACCTTTCAAAACACACACTTATTTTACTTTCAGAAAGTATTGCTTAAATCTGAAATAACTATACCTCTTAAATCCTGGAAAGCATTCAGCTTCCCTTTGCCATCACAGTTCATTTATCTTGCAATACGTTTCTGAGTGCTTGCTACAAAAAGAAATTTTTAAAAGGCACAGGGAGAGACAGAAAATGCCATGGTGCCCTGTGCTGGCCTCTGGACCTCACTCTGCACATGGACTGTGCCATGGAGAAGCTTGCACTCAGACCTGTACTGGAGCTGTCATTTCAGTGCAGAGCACTTTGGCCACTGCTTTCACACCCAGACACATGCAAGTGTAAGCAAGGCACCACAAAACTATACAGCTACTGCTCAGGATTTAACAAGTCTTCCTCCAAGGAACGGTTTTATTTCTGCCTCACCCCCATCCTTGTTTTGAGTATTTTCTCCCAGTCCTCTCCTCTCACACACCAAAAAAAACCCCAAAACCCAAGTACTATCTTTTGTCTTTCCAACATTTGGGTTTACATCAAAGGAGGGATTTCGTTGTTGTTGGTTTGCTTTGTTTCCTTGTTTATTTTTTTCAGTGCAAGGACAGATTTGATCAATTGGCTAGGCTGTTGAACATGTTACAAAAAGTCCCTGGAAGATGGCAGATACATACTGACAATATGTATAAGGGCCTCAGAAGGAACACAAAAATTAGGAGTGCAATTTTTGTCAGAAGGTTTTGGCAGGGGCAAAAGCCTCCTTGAATGAGGTGATTTCAAAATTACTGTGGCAACAACCCTCAGGAGGAATTACTATTTCTAGAGGGAAGGGGAAGAAAATAAAAGGGAGGGGAAACGCAATATATGGGGGGAAAGTCTTGTTTAAGAGGAACAAGCTGCAGGTAGAATTTGCAAAAACACATTTCCTTTTTTTTTAACACAGCACTGAGGTAGAGTGGAAGTGTCTTCCTTCCCATCCAGGTAAGCTAAAGTTGCTCAAGATTTTATCTCATGATGACAGAAAATAAATCTCCTGAGATTTTACCTTTCAGTATGTAAACCTAATGTTAATACTAACTTGAATAAAAAAAAAAGACAAACATTTCACAAGGTTTAGCTGCATCTGGAATATAATTTTGTCATAGAATACATGACTAAATCACCAAAATAAGACCTGAACAACTGAGCTAGGATTATTTAGGAACGATAATTTAATCAAATGCTCATACCTGAACACAAAAACTGGTCGTTCTAGTGTACAATGTTGCAAAATAAGCTGATTACTTCAACAGGTTTTCTCTTGATTTTAATTGTTACAAAGGTTACTATGCCACTGACTTTGTATTAGCATTAGGTTTTGTCAACTAAAGGAAATATACTATGCTTAGTGTACTATAATAATAGAGTATAGAGTATAGTTTTGAAACTGCTACCTTCTAAGACATCTCTTACCATCCCCCTTCAAGTTTTGGTTTCAGTCAGAGCAGTAAGAACTTTTATTAAAACATAAAAATAAATTATGAGAAAAAGTTTCTCAGTTCTACAGCAAGAAATTACTGCAAAAACCCTATAAAATAATAAAAAAAAATCAAAGAGCTTTTAAGATTTAACACCCTGTTTGGGCTTGCACATCTTTTGAGGAAGAAGGCAGGGATTGTGTGTTAGAAGCTGAACATGAGACTGGGTCCAGAAAAGCCACTG
Organism: Pithys albifrons albifrons; assembly: GCF_047495875.1. Lineage (NCBI taxonomy): Eukaryota > Metazoa > Chordata > Aves > Passeriformes > Thamnophilidae > Pithys > Pithys albifrons. The sequence goes on from NC_092461.1 coordinate 19,851,727, forward strand.
TGCGAGTGTGGAGGAAAAATAAAAAGAGTACAGAAAGAAGATTAATAGCTCCTCCAAAAAACTATAGAGTGACCTACAGAACAGAGAGTCAGTTCCAGAAAAGACAAGAAACTATTCCTTTCTGGTTACAATCAAAGAATAGTCTAAGATTTCAATCTAGCACATAGCTGCAACACAGCCTTATGAGGTGAGAAGCAGGATATGGGCAAAATACTTTGCTAAATAAGTTTCTAAATGTTTTACGAAAAAAGGATTGTTTCAGAAAAAACAGAACACTCCACATTACAAGAGGCTTTTGCATCAAGATGCCATATATAAATAAGATTAGACTTTGAAAACTGGATTTAACCTTGCAGTTCTGATAATGGAGTTTCACACACTGACATGGTGCCCTGGCAGGGAATGTACATAGGCTGCATCCCCCTGGACTTCTCCACCTTTGGCTTCTATGGAAAAGTAAGTACTCATTTGTTAATGCAGCTGTTTGTTATTGCCTTGATTGCTTTTGTTTTCTCAAGAAGAAAAATTTTGACTTGTTAAAAATAAAAATAATTGTTACCCAGGAAGGAAAGCAGCATATATTAAAACACTTCTCAGGGAAAGACATTGTCCCTGTACAGCCTGAAACAAGACCCGGTGAGGGAAGTATTTCATGAATGTTAATCCAGATCCACTGGGTCTCAGTCCAATACTCACAAGTTTGCATACATCAGTTCCACTGAATTACACACTTCCATGCCTGTAATCTGAGGTAACAAGAATGATTTTCTCTTCACCATTATGCTGCCCTGATACAAGTTATATTATTTTATGCAGATTTCTTTTATATTCAAGTTCCTTCCATCATGTCTAATAAAATATAAATAAAAATACTCTGCAGAGAATGCATGCAAAATAAAATAAGAACAACTTACCGTAACTCCCACACAAAACTTGACAAACCATGCTAGAAACACTAAAATCAGAGATGGCAATGGGAGACTTTGTTTTTCACTCCCCTTTGTATTTTCTTACTAAATAAACCTGAGGATGTGAGCCTTCAACTTAACTTTCATACATTTTTCTAAAGACCATGTGCAAATGGGCTTAATAAATATGATTCCAGGGATCTCATGTAATTTTTTTAATACCTTCTGCAACTTGAACCTGGGGTATGTATTTATCCCGAAGCTGTAAAGGAGAGTGCACTAATGCCTCATACAATGTAAGGAATGCTGCTGTCTGCATAGTTTA